>NW_019728498.1:3185935-3245015 GCF_002891405.2 Cryptotermes secundus | reverse complement strand
AGTCTGAAACATTTAGCTAGGCCTGTGTGTATTACGATACTGTATATCATTTATAATATTATATATATACAGCACACACGACTTAACAATTATATTTTTAATACTATAGAATATATGTAATCGTCTGATTCACTGTGGCTGTCACACTGAATTTTATAAAATTTAAATTACGAAAATCATGTACGTAAGTACGTCACTGCGTATTCTCCTTAGCAACAGAAAGAAAAAGAATTGAACGCCTATAGTTGGTTCCGCTGTCTTTCAGATCCTACGTGTGCTTGCTAAGCCCTCACAATACCTACATTCAGAAATAATTGTGTTATTTCATGTTTACTATATCGAGAAATGGGTCAAATCAAAGATGCCTACTTTCATGAGGGTTATGTTTCTTGTTGTGCACGAAATTTTGTTAGATTTGAGGGTTTCTTAGAGCACACTACTGACATCTGAGATATGATGCAGTATAGTCTCGTAGAAGTTCATCGGCGTTTCTGAGGAATACACTGCCTCCATCTTCAGTGTCAAAATCAAGACGATGAAGCAATAAGCACGGAGTAAGCAGCTCTACTTCATGTAGAGTATATATCTGATCGCCACGAAGTAAACTTAAGTTTGTTTTACAAACTTTGGGCTCCAAATTCCAAATATCATTCAAATGCGGCTCATAGTTTCACATATGAAAAAGATCGACAGATACAACATCTTTATTACATATTAATTTTATGAATCTTATGCGAGGAACACATAAAATGATCTTAATGGTTAGGATAATAATTTGTTTCGTGGCTGAGTAATTGGCATTATACAGAGTCTGCATGCCATTTTATTTTGAAAGAAGAGGTACTCAGCGCGTCTTCTTAATTAAAAGTACACGTTCTTCCAGCCACTGTGAGTAGCAAACGTTTATCTGCTCCGATAAATCTCACGATTCAGTTCTCTGTCGGCGGAGGATTTGTGGCCGGGGTCCAGCTGAGATATCTCTCCACTTCTATTCTCACGTGTGCGTAATGAAGCCGAGGTCAAGGGGTATGCGGGTGACGTGAGGGTCAGGACATGTCAACACACCCTCCCTCAAGGGCGAAACAGACGAGCTGTTTCCACATTACACCCGTGTCATGCCATTATTCCACTAACGCCTGGTCTAAAACAAGACCGTCGAAGGCGCGTTACAGAAACACGGAACTTCCAGTCTCATCTGCAACTTCATGCTCCCATATTTGCTGAACTAGTTGTTTGGAGTCTTTAAAATAATTAATTATCTACCTAGTCCCTTTTGAGAGGCTGGTCAAGAAATTTATATTACAGAACCTAAAGCTTCACTACATACAAGACTTGGCCTAAAAGGCATAAAAACGTATTCATCACCGTGTCACACTATTATTTTAGTTTCGAAGCTATTTTGAAAACCTTCCAAAGAAGCGTTGCAAAAATGTGCCTACTCATTTAGACATACACCTCTCTCCGGCTGCTTCTCCATCTGTCCGTATGCAACAGCTCGAAAATCTGTGAATGAATTTTCATGAAATTTTATATTTCGAAGCTCTACTAAAACTTGTTGGAAAAATCCATTTTCGGTTAAAATCGGACAAGAATAACAGACACTCACAGAAGCGCTGCATCGGTTTCTGCACATATGATAATAATTGTAGAGAAAACAGAAAACATGTATTTTAAGCCTGATACACTTTTTCCGTTAGTTCTTCGGTTTTTTGGATAATTAAACGTTATTTGATGAGGTGACATCTAGAGAAGTCTACAGAGGAAGAGATACAGCAAACGCACCACCACTATTACGTTATGCTTATATTTCGTTAGTTGTTATATGTAAATACTACGAGAAAATAAGCCGGTCACGGTAGCCGAGCGGTCTAAGGCATGTACTGTCTTCGCTCGCTTGGAAACCGGGATCGTGGGTTCGAATCCCACTCAGGGCACGGATGTTTAGTTTGTGTGTGTGCTTTTTTCTGTGTTTGTGTACAGGTAGAGGCCTTGCGACGAGCTGCTCACCCGCCCAAGGAGTCCTACCGAATGTGTAAGATCTAGAAAAACCTAAGTGAACGGAGAAGTTCATGGAGGTAGGCCTAGGCCCACTGAGGCTGTAGTGCCAAGGGGAAAAAAAAATGAGAAAATAAGGTGACAGTTGAAACGGACGCGAATAGTGACCAGCTAGATATATGAAACTTGGTGTGGCCACGGGGAACGATTTTTTTTTCGTGGGTCGAGACTGAGTCCACTTCATACTGCAGCCACTCTTCGGCCTATTGTACTAGCTACAGTTGACAGATGATTATTGTGAAACAATCGGTGGAACGCGAATTGGCAGGGGAAACAGAAGTACTAGGCGAAAACCTCTCACAGTGCCACTTTGGCCACCATAAATCCCACATAACTTGACCCGGGCTCGAACCCGGGCCGCTGCTATGGGAAGCCGGCGACTAACAGCCTGAGGTATAGCACGACCCACGGGGTATGATACGCACATGAATTTTGTACGAATAAATTCGTTGGTTGGAAGAGTTTAGGAACACTACTTACAAAACCTCCAGCAAGAAAAGTATGGGTGAGATCCGACGCAAAGTGTTTGTTAACAAACTTACTCACTTACTTACTCATGGAGCTGAGCCCTTCTTGAGGAGCTGCCAATTCTGCAGCTACTCAAGAATTTCCCAGCCTTTTATGGAACCCGAAGGTTCATCACCGTGTTCACAAGAGCCCTCCACTGGTCCCTATCCTGAGCCAGATCTATCCAATCCATACCATCCCATCCTATCTCTCTAAGATCAGAGATATGGGCTCTACATGCAGTACGCATGAGTTAGATAAGAAACGCTTAAAATTGAGTCGATACTTTTAGTTGGTTATTTGGCGTTGATACTATACAGTGTCGGCGCTAGAATGAATATGGAGTGAGAACTGGCAGAGGAAACCGAAATAATGAGCGAAACCCCGCCCCGGTGGCACTTCGCCCAAAAGTGAGAAGGGAGAAACCAAGTCTGGTGACACAGGCATAGATAAAAGTATAATATTAAATGGCCATTTTCGTGGTATAAGAGACGATATACGTCAGAATAACCTACTTCAAGTTAACGGGAAAGGGCGCCATCTAGTGAATGGGTAAATGGTTCTTGATGTTTCATAAATTAGCTTCACAAAAGAATCCTACTTCATTGAGTGATTAATGTTCAATGCCGATGTTTACTTCGAGCATAATGGAGGTTGTGAATACCTAGCACTTTTGGTTCTTAAAATGATTTATCTTTCTTTGGCAATAAATTTTCCTTATAAAAAAATACAAACGTGTCGTAGAATGTAAAACGCCAACTATAAAGCATATTGTCGGATAATAGGACAGCGTATCGGTCAGTAGAGAGATTAAGAAATGATTGAAGCTTTACCTTCAATCCCCTATGCATCTTCATGGCCTGGTAAATAAGCAAATACAATTTTTTTTATCGTGTTTCACATATACATTTTATATATCAGCGCGTTTTAATAATAATGCAGTGAAATTTCATGAGAAAAATAGGAAAATATACTCCACGAATGCAGATCTTCAAAAATATGTTAACGTTTCCATATTGTCATCAGATCTCCTGTAAACCAACAGCTACGTCCGATGCCAGTAGGAAAACTGGTTCTTGTTCTCAGTAACGGTTACAGCAGCGCAATTCGGACTCTTGAGAGTTACGTGAAAATACTTATGTAAAAGGCAATTCAATGTGACGCAATTTGTTGAAATTACTCTGAGAAGTGACATCCTTTTCGTGCTTTTACAAGAAAATATAGTTAAATCTGAAGCGGTTAAAAGGTGAAATTCTCGAGAACTAGGTACAACTCTGAAGAAAGCAGTCTTCTGGGATGTGGCACCGTGTAGATGTGGTGTTAACTGACGTTTCGGAGGAACGTATCGCCTACATTTTCAGGGTCTCTTCGCTTGCGGATTTCTTATTTTTCCTTCTACCCTGAAAATGGATGCGATACGTTCCTCCGAAACGTCAGTTAACAGCACATATACACGGTACCACATCCCAGAAAACTGCTTTCTTCATAGTCACCGCCGTGAAAACCTCAAATCATACGTAGGTACAACTGGACTGAAAATCCTAGAAAAACTGAAACATAATGTTCTGGATGTGAAGCAAACAAGCAAACCCTTAAATGTAAGCCTATATACTTATCATGTTAAGCACTGTAAATTAATAGACAGGAAGAAGGAATCATCTGGAGTATAAGGCTCATGGTAGAAATAAACGTATTCATGCACTTCAATGGAACAGCAGGCTCTCGATCTTTTTCTTTCATAATATTTTTTCCACTCCTGTATTAGCTTGAAACAAGATGAAACTAAATCATTTGTACACCTTCTGACGTCAAAAATATTTAGGCGGAAAACAATACAACATTATGAGCCAGTTTATCTGCTTTATTCACCTCACGCTATTTTTCCGAATGTGCTTGGCACAGTACATACGTACATACAGTACATACATACGTTGATTTTATTACTAATTCTGTAGAGTAAAGTCTTTCTTGAAAAGTTAATAGTAGTTCAGCTTCTCAAGAAATTCCCCAAGTTTATGGGGCCCTAATATTCATTACCGTGATCTCAAGAGCCTGATGGCTATGCGTAATATTTCGTAAGCACAGGTTCTTTTCCGACAAGGTGTGTTAGCCCCCCCGCATAGCCCCAGGGTGGAGGACGGTCACTTGCTAGCTATTCGCTACCGCATATTCAATATATTCGGAGCTAACCTCATTATCTGCAGACTATCCATTCAACCTGCAGCTTACGGACATGTCATGCCGTAATGCCAAGCGACCCACTTAAGTCAAAACCGAAACTACCCCTCCCCCCCAAAAAAAAATTATATTTGCGAGCTCCTAGAAAGCATGGTCTTATTACTTCCCGTATAGGGATATATTTTTTTAATATTTCGTAACTCATAACCCGTTTTTCTCCTGTGTTTACGAATATTTGTACTCGTACATTCTGACTTCAGGGTTGATGGTGATGCTGGTAGCACTTTTGGAATCTTATATTATAAGCTACATTATAGGGCCAAAAACCAAACGTTTGCTCGTCACCTTGTTTCCCCTTAATAAAAGAAAAACATCAAACTTGGAAATGTGTTAATATTGGTGTTACAGTTATGACATGACGAAAAGTAATATGTAACTGTCGTATGTTTCATAGTAACATGTTCTGAAGGTCACAGAAACGACACGTGTGTTGTGAGTCCAGGAACTGAGAGACGATGAATGTTACTAACACAAACACCGCGAACTGATTCTCAGGTTTCAGTGCAGATTTTCCTACACGGGCCCCAAACGAATAAAGACAGAAATATATGTAAGAATAAGGAATAACAAGTAGAAAATAATAACAAATAAGAGGTAGAAGAATGATATAGAAATGAAAGTACTGAAAACAGGGAAAGAAGAGCAGAAGAAAGAAGAGTAATGTAAGAAACAGAAGGAAATTCCGCTTAATGTACACGTATACTCGCACTGATATCCTCTCATATTCAGTGTCACAGTAAAACGTATTGGAATTTGCATAACTTTTCGAGATAATGAGGTTCGGAACTCTTCACAATATTTGAACCTAATAATGTCCCTTTGAAACTTCACCTAATAAAAATACTGTAGTTTATAGACCCGTTGTTAACCGGTAACAGCGACCGTTTCTGGGCTACGGAAGGTAAACACATTCCCGTTGCTAGGCAGCAGATTCTAAATAATGCAACAGTTGGACTTTAGAAACCGGGATAGCACAGTCGGTATAGCGACTGGCTACGGGCTGGACGACTGAAGGATCGGAGTTCGAGTCGCGGTGGGTCAAGAATATTCTCTTCTCAACGTCGTCCAGACCGACTCTGGGGCCCACACAGCCTCCTATCCAATGGGTATTGCGGGCTCTTTTCCCGAGGCTAAAGAGGCAAGGGCATGAAACTGACAACTCCAGCTAGCGCTGAGGTGAAGAAAATATGGATCTGTACATCCACTCCACCATACGCCTTCATAGCGCAGTCCTTAATTAGTTAAGCACAAAGACAACTTTACCTTTTTACACTTGGACTACAATATTGGAAACGGGATGTTTCTACGTGAGCCGCGCCGAAAGGTTATCTTGAAGACAACTGGGTCGACCCAGACAGTTGTCAGTTGATAGTCAGTCCTGTATGGGGAATCTCTGAAGAGAGGACTCAAGCCGGAAGCAGAGTCAGAGCCAGTGTTGGAACCGTTGTTAGGTAACGTCTAGTAACAGACTGAGAACACTAGACTGTGTGCTGTAGTGGACTGTAAATTGTACAAATAGCGATAGTGTTATAGTTATTTGTAGTTACGACCTGTAAGTTGTCAATAAATCTATTCACCAATCCAAACCCCGCCTATAGTCACACTATTACACGTGACAATACATTGAGACATAATTTGTCCTCTGACGTACGAAGGTTAATCTACGTCCAAACTTTAACACACGTTCTTAATGATATCCGCTAGTTAAACCTCATAGTTGCATACATAGGAGTACACGAGTTACTTATTGTGTTTTCGCATTGGAAGCCGTGAGTATGCTTGTTATGGAGAAAGTTCGTGAAGTGGTGTTTGTGAGGTTACAACACAAGCGTTTATGATTATCTGAGAGACCGAATGAGAACCGTGACTTGACGCACAAACAAAACACACATAACATATGTGTGTATGTTGTGTTTGTTACCCGTATCGCAGATTAAATGCAGAAATTGGATATTAAACTGGTGTCATATTGACTATTGAAACTATGCAATTGTTCCTAATTTAGAATATTCAATAACTTCGTCCTGTATTTGTGGCTTCTTATCCCTCTAAAGAATACTAGTATTTGTGCCACCTGAATTAGCCTCATAAACTCGGCAAATTTATCGAAAGGGAGGAGCGAGTGACAAGTTCTCTTCAAAGGAGCATCTGTTTCTTTTAATACTATTATTCACATAGGTTGTGTGCTTCAAAGGATTAATCGCGTAACACTGCATGACAGTTAACCGTTAAGATTGTGCATAAAGGCACTTCAGTATAGAGACTGTGTTAATATCCTGAGCCTGCAATTCAATAAAATAGCCAAAAAAGACACTAATTTATAATATCGCAAAAGGATGCTAAAATATAAAATTGTGAGTTATCATTTCATATTTTGAAACTGAAATCTACTGACTTATTTAGCTAATTCGCCCTTAAATTTATAATATGATTATACGTTGATGATCTACGCACAATAACTACAAGCAATGAAATTAGGTACTTGTAGCTTATGGACGGTAAAAAAAAGGTGAGGTTATGCCTGAAACAGGCCGTAGAGGCCCTTAGGGTTGTGAGACGTCGAGGTTCCTATATATTCTAGACGACTGGCTCACAGCTGGCGGTGAGGTTGTCAGCCTTATGCGCCCACCGCTCTTTATCCCCCAGGAAGATTCCTGATACTCATTTCTGTTAGAGGCTGAGTAGACCCCAGGGTCATAGTGCGGCTGGAGGATTAGGTAAGGTAAGGTAAGGTAAAGTTATCTCTGTGCTTAACTAATTAAGCACTACGCCATGAAGGTGTATGGGGGAGTGGATGTATAGTTCCATATTCTCTAGACCTCGGCTCTAGCTGGAGGCGAATGATCAGCTTCACGTCTCGGCCGCTTTCCCCCCAGGGAGAGAGCCCACGGTATCCATTGTATAGGAGGTTACGTGGACCCCAGAGCGGGTCTGGACGACGTGGAAAAGAGAATATTTTTGACCTTACCTGGACTCGAGTTCCTACCCTTCGGTCGTCCAGCCCAGAGTCAGTCACTATACCGACTGCGCTATGGAAGGATTAGGTAAAATAAAAATTCTAGTGACCTCATCGCTAATCGAATCCGCAACTTTCGGGCTAGTAGCATAGTGCGTCACCTGACTACACTACGGGGTGGCCCAGCTTACAGATGGAGTGAAGCGAATTCCACTGTAATTACTTATGCAAGCCGGATGAATGTAACATTCATATGGGTGGGGGGGTTAGTAAGAAGATATTTCCTACGACAAATTATGCTGAACATTTTCCCTAAATTAGCAACTGCTCCTTCTAATAAAATATGTTATTAATCGCCGTTTCCCTCAGATCTAATTTACGAAGGTGGATATAAGCAAATGAATGCAAATTTTAAACATGCAGGACAACAGCTGAATTATTTTGACTCTTACTGATTTACTTGCAATGTTAGGCTGTTCATAATTTAATTCACGAATCCTGTGGTCTTCCTAAATTCCCAGAAACATAAACCCTTCACGTGGCTGTCATTAATAACTAGCATTTAAATGTCTTACTGCCAGAATAACAAAATGTTAGAACTACATGTTCTCGGCTGTTGCAACGGAAACTTGAGGTAGCCCATATTTACCGTGACTGTCGATAACTGAAACACAGGTTGTTAAACATACAAACACTTATCTTCCAGGTGTGTTCTGAGATGTGAGGCCCTCCATAGCAGGACAAGTGGGATTTGTGGTGGACAAAGTCGCACTGGGTCAGGTTATCTACGAGTATTTCCGTTTCCCCTGTCAATTCTCATTCCATCAACTACTCCATATTCATTAATCATCTTGTCATCAAATGCTACGCAGTGTAGATCCTGATAGCGTCTTTAAATACCCATTTAAAAATATCAGGACTGTACGTTAAAATCAGCGTATCAACACAACTTAGCAGCCTTATTTGCCGCTATATTTGTATTGCTGAAATTTACCGGTTAATTCAAAATGAAGCGAACATATTAGGATAATAATAATGCAGTGATGCCACATATATCAATATGTAGCTATCAATATGTAGCACATGTTATCTAATAGGAACCCGAAACGTGATTCTCTTATCGCCCGGTAGAAGCGTGCGTGATGTGAAAATGGCGTCAGCACAAGACAAATCATTCTGTATCATTCGGTATGCGAAAATGAATTCTATTATAAGTAAACATTACCAAAGGGTCAACCACAAAGAAAGGGGATTTACGTGTGGTGTAAAGCAGTTGGAAACCAAAGAATTCGTCTGCACGGGAAAAGTTCTCGCCCCTCCGTGTGACACACGAAACCGTGCAGCGCACGTGTGTATGTGTGGCACGCTGAATATGCGGCTTATCCCTTAGCTTCATGAAGACTCTGGATTCTGCTGATTTCATCTTACAACAAGATGGCGCTTTTGCTCACTTCCAACAAAATGGCGGTCATCACAATGGCTTTGCCGTGGAAACGGAGAAAAAGAAACATGATACTCCTACCCCCACAAGTCTTACATCTGGCAACATGCGATTTTGTTTTTGTGAGGTTATGTAAAGGATACTCTGTATTGCAACTGCCAACAGACATTGCGGACCTGAATCGTCAGGGTCGCTGAAGCAATGGCGTCGATTGACAGAGACATGCTGGATCTACATCTGCCGTTGTCCCTCGGGGGACTGACACTGATTGTCTGTAAAGTTTGTTAGTCCAGGAGAGAGACAATCACACCGACGGAACGGCGGCAGGAAGACGGGGCACTCCCATGTAAGATGCAACATAACACAAAATAGTTCCACCACAGTCGCACAAACCATCGTGAAAAAAATAATAGAATATACTAGTATCATCACGCAGATCACCACACAATATTATACACTAAGAAATTAAAAAGAACAATGACGACACTCAAGAAAGTCTCATGCTATACAACACGCATCATTTTTACGCAATGACAAAAGTAAACAGAAGAGTTTAAACTTTAAATTCAAAGTTTTAAATGCGATGGTAATTTGAATTTGAATTTTAAAAGGGATAACACGACGATTATTTGCCTTTAAAGTTGCCCCAAACTATACGACATACACCATCACGTCATAGAAAATATTCAGAAGAATTACAGATATTAAGTTTTATGTTAATTGCGATTTTATTTTAACGAAATATATATATTTTATTATTTAAATTTAACAATTAAAATTCTACGCAAACCGAATGGAAAATTTATAAGTCAGTGATCTGGATCAGTATCGGAAAACGACCCAATAACGATTGACATATTAAAATAATTACTGCCTGATGATGGACCAGCAGAGTCGAAATATGCAGCAATACTTCCACAAAATAAACGATTTGTTTTGATTTTTTATTATAGAGTTTTTGTGTTGACTGATACATTAAGAATACCGTCTTGGAGAGATTCTCTCAGTCCGTATGCGTTACGTCACGTTGATGGTTTAATTTCTACCATTTTTAAAGTGTTTACCTCTTTCTTAATCGTTCTATACATTTTAAAACATCAAAATTGGGGAGATGGATACGCTCACGTTATGACCAAATTTTATGGATATGCAGCTGCTTTGAAAGTTATACAATTATGCCAGACGCTTAATTTCCTTAAAAAAAATAAGTAGACTAACTTAAGTTAGATCTCCTACTCCTTAGAATAACATATTTCTTTTTGATTTTAATAAATATGGCAATATAAAAGTCACTATTTAAAGAAAATGACCTAAGTTAAAATAAGGAACTGGTATAACTCGAGATAGGGCAACCAAAACACGTGAAAATTGGGGACAGGTGGACATGATGTATGCTCGTTACCCAGGTACTGCATGTACAGTGCTTACACAGGCAAGTAGATGACACGCCTGCTTGGCAGACAAGCCGTTGGTATGGAAATTCTACTGGTGACATCCAAAGAAAACCCCACCAAAATCAAAACTGCAGCGACAGGGAAACTTACAGCTTGATCCTAATTTCCACTCTCTTTGCAAAACTAATACTGTAGTTTCTGAGATCTGCCTGTTTAAAGATTGGCCTTCTTGAACAGTAAGAACTGAAGAAATTCACGGTAACTTCACCAAAGATTATGTGTTCCCGAGATACTCTACTCTTAGTTGATGACTTCTGGGATATACAGACGTCAAATGTGTTACCTTGGTATTAATCTGCCCCGTGAAATGCATCGACATGCTTCACTTATAGACTACAACGTCTGTGAATGCTAGAAGGAGACTATCGTGGCCTAATTTGAGGTACGATCTCGAAGTTTTACTCTAGGGACTGAGGAAAATGCAACAAATCTCAGGAAGCACAGCCGGTCTGCAAGCCGAGATGCGAAATCGGATGCTTAAAATAGGAAGACGAAGTCCTACACACTTGATCTCGTCATTCGATGTTCTCAGTTAGCAAAGCAACTAACGTCCCTGCCAGAATGGCCAGTTCACCGATAACAAATCAGAATCTACGAGCTTGATATAAACACATTCACTAAGGAATATTAAGAGACCTTCATTATTTCACATGTTTCAGTTCTCCGACTTTACTGCGAATTTTCAAATAATCCGGACATTAATCTTTAAAAATTGCTTAACTGTAAATTCAATATACAGCGCTGTTTCATCAGAACTGTTTTGCTATGAAGAACAGTGAAGGCACATTCGAAAAGACGGGTTGGACGTAGAAGCATCGGTTAAAATTCAGTTGTAATTAAAATTACGTTTTAATATGTAATAGAAAACTGTAACTGTGGAAATGTATTTTAATTTTATTATTACATCTCTGGTATTCCAAGAGTTTTTTTCCTGTCGACATAAATACGACACGAGTACATATACATGGTGTGTCAAACAATTCTTATTCAACTTTACGTAAGCTTAACAATCTCCAACTTAATGAGTTTTAAAATTACTACCGACTGACGCCGTTTACTATAGAATATAGGCAGTGTTTGTAGCAAAAGTGTGCAGCAGGAATCACACTGCCCTTTTCCTAATATGCACTAGATAAACGCGCATAGGCCTATCACAATGGGCGTGTGGTCTAAGGCATGCACCGTCTTCGCCCCCTCGAACACTGGAATCGTGGGTTCGAATCCCACGCGAGGCATGGATATCTGTGTACCTTTATTCTGATTGTGTTTTTCTATGTGTAGGTAGAGGCGTTGCGACGGGCTGAACCCCCGTCCAAAGAATCCTACTGACTGTGTATAGATTATGAAATTAAAAGGGTGGCCCAGGTCCACAAGGGCTGTAGAGTCATAGAAAGACAGATACAGAGATAGTTTGCGTTCTACTTTAATCAGGAGAGCGGGTACTTATTAAGTACGATCCACAAAGTAAATTCTACGATGACGTCTGTGACAAATTTTAAAGGCGTATTTAAAATTACCCAACATTTCCTTAAAGATAGTAAAAAAATAATACAAATACAGAATTGTCAATCTTACTGAACAGGAATTCACTACAAGTAATTTTGAATGTACATACGGTACATATTCATGTGCTCAGTGAACGCTTACTGTTCTTGTAACTTATGCATTTACATTAATCAAGGAGACGCATCATTTCGTGCTTTGTACATTGCTCACAATAAACAGCCGACTCCACCATAGTGAATTCTGAGAGAAACAGGACTGCGAGAACAATACACATAATCTGTGTCTGCCGGATAACAAATAGGCGCTCCCAAATTAAGTTATTATTTATTCTGGCTTACTTAACAAAACCGTCAGAAGAGAATCTCCTTCCATTGCATAAGGTCAGATGGCAAAATAAATTAATCATAAATTGAAAAGGCTATGAAATGAAGCGGTTGTAGAGCATTTCTCACGGTCTCTTCGCTTGCAGATTTCTTATATTTTTTCTTCTACCCTGAAGATGGAGGAGATACGTTCCTCCGAAACGTCGGTTAACACCATATATACACGATGCCGAATCCCAGAAGACTGCTTTCTTCATAATTTATTCATTTCCAAAATGCTGTTCGTTATAAAGACCTATGAGAATGAGTGTAACTTAGAAAACTACGTATACCCATTTACCTTGTTTACGTTGGATTCCTTTGTTGTTTTCTTTTCGGGTATAAATTGTAAACATAACTGAAATTCCGCGACAGCTTAACGGGACTATATATAAAATCCGACTTTAGAAATGCGTATATACCACTATATTTTATAGTGGAATACAATTTCACACTCTTGTTTAAATTACAATCAGGGAAGATGCAGTTGTTTTATGTTCACACATGCACGATGGGAAGTATTATTCTATTTCCACCAACTTTAATATATTATTTTACAGTACCTTGGTTCTTCATTCCCTTCAGTGTGAAGTTGACATAACCCACAATCACCTGTCTCACATAATAACAAGTAACAGACAATAACATCAGCATGCACTTGTCAACACGCAGTTAATATCATTTATTTTTCAGTTCTGATTTGTCAGCGAGACCACAACAACTGCACTAACACTAATATTAGTGCAGTAGACTCTCCGTGACAACAGTGACAAACGCACTAACCGAACTACGAATCAGACACAACACGCATGCTTCCGGAGTCACAGTACGGTTGTGTTTCTTCCATAGAGCAACGCCAGAAGTACAAGGTGTATAAAAATCTACTTACCGCTTTAATTTTCAGTTGGAGTATAAAGTATCAGAATGAGTAAATTTCCTTTGTAATTCTTGCAATATCGCTCAGTCTGGGTTAACAATCCTGCTCCTTAATCTGACTTTCCCGATTCAAATCTCGGCCCAGAGACCGGCTATACTGATAAGAGATTTTCTTAGTTTTCCTCAGTTCTTCCAGGAAAACGCCGGGCCTCAAAAATTTCCTTCCATGTCCTTTTACTTCAATATACATTAATTATCCTGTGTCACCTGAGTTACTGACAGAGTTGAACAACCACAAATAAATAAAACAAATATAAATGACTGCGAATTTATTAGACTGAAATCGAAATTGTTATAGTATTCAGTTCGTAACTTCATTTGTAAATAAGAAATTAAGGAATAAACAATATATAGAAAAATTGAATCACGGATTCGAATCCCTGTAGTGACACGGACGTTCGAGTTTTTCTGTGTTGTTCTCTTACTGACTTCCACCGAATAATCTTGAAAACTCACCAATTCTGGAGGAAGCAGCTGCAATAAAATCACATGCTTCATGCAATAATTTCCCAAACGTGGCGTCCAAATGTAAGGTTAAGAGCTAAATAACTTTCTTATTTCAATATTGATTAGCTAATGAAGGGGCCTTGCCCTAACCCAAAAACTGCCGCAAGCAACAGTATACAGTATGCTGGATAGTACATAACTTTACGGTCAAAGGCAAAGTTGTCCCTATGCTTAACTAATTAATCACTACGCCATGAAGGCGTACGGGGGAGTGGATGTGTAGATCCACATTTGCTTGACCTCGGCACTAGTTGGAGGCGAGTGGTCAGCTTCACGAACCAACCACTTTAGCCTCGGGGAAAGAGCCTCCGGTACCCATTGGGTAGGAAGTTGGGTGAACACCAGAGCCGGTCTGGACGACGTGGAGAAAATTCTTGGCCCTAACGGGACTCGAATTCCGACCCCTCAGTCGTCCAGCCCGTAGCCAGTCGCTTTTCCGGCTACGCTGTCCCGGCTCACACACAACTTTAAGGTAGTAAATATTAAATAATTATTTTGGTAATAATCTACGATGGCCATTACTAGAAGCACCGTGCCAATTTTCAAGCCTGCTTATGTTTGTCCGCGGCATGTCTTACACTGACCTCCTTTCTATCCTATAATTTGTGATAAAATTAAAGCCTCTGGAAGCTCGGAATATATCAAAGCGTCATTTCCATTTAGCAGTTACGAGATCTTCATTACGTATCACATTCGAACCGCCGGCAATAAAGAACCTAAGCACTTGCTGCCATTACAAACTGGATGATTTACAATGTTAAATTTTAAACCAGTTTCTTGACGTTCTAGATACTAAGAACAACGCCCATAAAAATAATTCTAGCGTTAGCTCAATTAAGAAGCCAACATATTTCAGATAGTTAATGGCTGTCGTAATTTTCATGCCTCTAACCCCTGTTACGTGTATAGAAAGAAGTGTGGGTACAAAATGGTAGTTGAATACGTTCAGTAATCTGATTTGTGTTGTTTAATAACGCATTGCAGTGCAGTAACTTTTCAACAATTTATAGTCAATTAATAGTGTCGCATTTGGAAATGTTAAGGCCTCTAAAACATTACGCCTACAGCGTTTCTTTCGAATTTCCTGTATGAACCAATGCTTTAAAGATAACTCATTTTCTTTTATAAGATTACATCCTTTCTGTGTATATGACTCAAGGTTTCTGGGGTTAACTGCCAGACAGACTACATCAAAAACTTTATGGTACGTCATATCTTGAGCAATCAACCTTCCGGAAGAATATTCCTGAGTATCCATCGAGATCTCCGGCACAGCGAATTTGCTTCCAATCGTACCTTGATAACAGAGTCTTTCGAATGATGACGTCACAATGACGCACCCTCAAAGATTTTTCAGACATAGCATCTAGACTGTATGGTATTCTTAATATGTCAGTCAACACAATTCTATAATAAACAAATCAATACCATTGTATTTTCTTTTTCGCTGGCTCTACAGCCCCCTTGGGGCCCTGGCCTCTGATTTTTGGTTTCATGATCATTTTACAGACGAGTGGGAGAGTGACGAGGTCGTCGCAAGGTCTCTGTCTGAACACAGGACAGCAAAAACACGGAATAAACACATACAAAATATCCATGCCTTGTGTAGGATTCGAACCCACGATCCCGGCTTCCGAGCGAGTGAAGACAGTATATGCCTCAGACCGCTCGGCTACCACTGTATTAGTATTCGTTTATTGTGTAGAATTGTGTTGGCTGATATATTAGGATGTAAACACCTGCGTCACTATCTAATAATATCTAATATCAAAGATATTATGGATACAGAATGAGAAACTAGTTAACTCCGTAAGACGTATTCCTTCTCGAGAACCTGGTAAAGTCTAAGCAGTTTAAGAAATACTGTTGCTTTTATGGAAACCGAAGTTTCTTTATCACATTCAGAACAGCCTGCCATCACGCAAGTTGGATCAAACGGTAGCGCTTCTCACTGGTATTCGGGAGATCATCGGTTCAAATATCGACCAGGATAACAATTTTCTTGAAGAAAGTCGTCTTCTGGGATCTGGCGCCGTGTATTCTTGGTTTTAACCGACGTTTCGGAGGAACATATCGCCTCCATCTTCAGGGTAGTTGAGTTTCGTGCGAATACAGATAGCTTTAGCTGCAGCTACTCAACTACCCTGAAGATGGAGGCGATATGTTCCTCCGAAACGTCGGTTAAAACCAAGAATACACGGCGCCAGATCCCAACGACTTTCTTCATAGTCATCGCCGTGAAAACCTCAAAACTTACAACAATTTTCTTGATTGTAAATGTTCGTGGTTTTCCTCGCCTCATCCAGGCAAGTCGGAATAACAGCTCTAATCAGGCCACTACTGCTTCCTTCCCTGCCCATTCCGATTCATTATTCATCAATAATCCTATCATTCGACAATAGAGAACCCTAGTTAATGGCAATGACCTTAAACACATCACTAAATAGTAAACAAAACAAGACCACACTGTTGGTCCCAAAGCGAACACAGTAAACGTTGTCTAGCATTGCATATATGGAGTATGTTGTCCTCTCGAGTATGAATAACCTGCAGCACCATCAATATAGTTATTAACAGTACATTGTCAGCGGCCTCCGTAATCTAGAGGTAACGTTCCCACCTCATGACTCGTAGTACGCGGGTTCAAATGCCCGGCGGAGGTCGTCGAATTTTTAAGGGCGGAAAAATTCAGGGAACAAGTCCTCCGGGAGAGACTTTAAGCCGTGGGTCCCGTGTCGTAGCTTTACGGCACGTATAAGAACCTCATGTCTCCAAAGGAGGCCACTGAGCAAAATTACAGACGTGTCCCGCCCAACAGTAGTCTCTAATACCTCTGGTAGATGGGGGAAGCATTATAGATACCACTCAGCCAGTAGAGACCGATCTCGCTGGCTGGACGGGACTGATGGTAAGCACCAGTATCGGTAGGATATAGAGACTGGTAGAATATCATAGAGGGAAGCACAATGGACCAAGACAGGTCTAAGTGCATGGGGAAACCCACCCTCTCCAATAACTAACTAACAGTATATTGTCACTTTCTATGGACTGACTATAAGCGGATTTTGGATTCGTAATTGGATTTATTACACACTTATGCACATAACTCGTAACTAGTACAAGTAACTGTAGCGCCATTGTTAAATCACACATTGCAATTCGCTACAGCACATATTACAGTCATCTCAGTCTGCTGTGTCTTCACCACTTCTCTGGTAACGGCATCCAACGGCTTCCAACTACAGTGAACAATCCACAAAAACACAACAATATTCTTTGTTCCAAAAGGTTCTCTAAAACGAATAATATGAATCTTAATTTAGAATTGGAGGTCATCTTAGTTCTTCCCAAACTTATTTTTTAATAGCTGCATTAAGGCTGCTCATTAAAATGAAATGCAATAAAAAAACAAACAAACTCCGCGATTTTAGTCCGCAAGCGAACTATACCGACCGAGCGACCGCCGCTTGTCAGCGAAGTTTAGTGCAAACTTTTGCGGATAGGTTTCGCGTGGTCATCGTTAATTTCGGTTTTCTAAACCGGAGCCGTTATTTCCTAGAAATAGATCCTCATTTATCATCACGAGGCTGTGTGCACCCCGTTCCAGACCAACTACTTCTCAGAAAAAAAAAAAAATCTGGTAGCTCCGGGAATCGAAGCCGGACCTCTGGATCTGTAGCCAGGAATGCTGACCACTAGACCACAGAAGTTCAAAATTGCTGTTGAGATGCTGACAGTTACTCTGTTGGCCTACAAATTCCCAGCCTCTTAGGTATCCGAGGGTGAATTGACGTGTTGAGGTAATCTCACTCTACCGATGTACTATACACTATTGCCCCGTAAGGGTAGGCGCGGGCTCAAGAGTCGGACGCACCTACCGTCAACTCGGCCCACATAGTTTCATTTCATAGAAGAGATATCTAGAAAAGTGACTGTACTACGTACAATACGTTGTACTTCTTCAGCAGTTTGCCTCCTCAGGATAAGAATATAAACCACACTCAATGAACAGGAATCACAAAAGAACCATTTATACTACAGAATCTTTACAAACACAACATGGCACCCTCAGATGCTAAAAGTTGCAGTCGCTACAGAAAACGTTTAGGCTACCTATACATAAAACAATTCCATAAAGAAACAAACAATAGAATTACAGCCTAAAATGTGTCATATTTTCCGGCAAAAACTCATAAATAATTAAATAGTACGGTATCTAATTCGAACAAAACACATATTACAGCTTGTAAACATACAAAGAAATGTTTATATATCCTTCAATATGTAAAATCAATGGTTTTCCTACACAAAAGTTCCAGCTCTATAGTGGATAATCAGTTGTACGTACAAACTAGCAGTAGGACTAACAGGCATATCTGCATTGAACACATTTGTAACTTTGATTTAAACATTAGATGACTAACAAAAGATAGGTAACTCAGCAGTGGGTTATACTATTAATAATACGCTTTCCAAAGACGTCCTACCGCTCAGTACAACCTCTAGGTTGAAATAATACACCTGTTATATAGACGGCTATTAGTCATCCGCGGTACATAGAATCTGCGTTGAAAGAAAAATGTTCCTCTGTTCTTGTCGCCATTTTTATGCAGATAGCTATCAATCTGTATCGACCTAATTCTAAAGGCGAAGCATCGGCATGAAGAAAGGCTTCACAGAGTAGAACATTCATCACTTGTCACTCGATTGTATTGGTATCACTTCGATCATCGTCACTCTAGCGTAAGACAGACAGTTCTGACAGAAACATTATTATGTGTTCTGTAAAGTTTCTTGCGACAGGATGTGGCCTCAGCAAGGTAAGTAGTCTGGTTCCTGAACAGAATACATTATCAAATTGGTGTTTCTTTTCCTCGGCACAGTGTATGAATTGGTCGTTCCTACATGTCTAGTGCAGTGTTCCGCAACCGGTGTGCCGTCACAAGGTGAAAGGTGTGACGCGAACTTTTACGTATTGTAAGAAATTAATAGTCGCCTGTGTGCAGCTACGTAGGCGCACATAGTCGCCTGTGTGCAGCTACGTAGGCGCACATATCACATTGAAGGCATGAGTAAAATTACTGTATTTACTTTAATAGTAATAGAAGTGTATTTTCTACACTCTACAATGAATTAAAGTTCATTAATTGTTAATAAATGCACGAGTCGATTTCTGTTTAATGATAATAAAATAACAATATAATAATATTATAGTAATAAGTTGATCACGTTACGTATTTATATTAATTGTCTGATATCAAGCGCTTTTGAAGGGAATAACATTTTGGTGTGCGGTGTTGAGTCATGGATACTTCATGATATATCGCGAGTAGAAAAAGATTGCGGAACACTGGCCTAGTGTATTCTCAATGATTTTAACCATCAGAATTATTATAAGTTCGACCATATGTTTAAATACTGTACCTACATATCTTAGTTCCTTTATTATTAAGAAACTCTTTCCACTAGCTATAATACGCTAAGACAGCCTACAAAAAGGAATTCATTGTGAATACACAAACCCTTTTAGTGGTAAACAAAAAAAAAAGAAAGTAGATTCTGAAGGGCTCTGACGATAGTGGATGACACAGAGAATTACTGGGTTTTTGGACTTTTTCCATCGTCTGGAATTCTAGGAAATAGAAAACACGACGTTTCGGAAACTTGATCTGTTTCCGTCTACAGGTGACGAAAGAAGGCACCTAGTCAATTTGGTCCATTAGAAAGAGTCCAGTGATTGAGATTAGTTCTAAACGCGCGAACAAAATTATTTCATAAATTAGGTTTCACTTTTATTTTCCAGAAAATATCTTAGGATTTAACTTATACAAGAAATTTGGGCCGCGCCATAGCTCAAGATGTTAGGGCTTCCCACCGCGGCGGCCCGGGTTCGATCCCGGGTCTGGTCACGTGGGATTTGTGGTGGACAATGTGGCGCTGGAGCAGGTTTTCTCCGAGTACTTCGGTTTCCCCCGCCAATCTTCATTCCACCAATTGCTCCACAATCACCCTCACCTATCATCTGGGGCTGGTACAATAGGCCAGAAGTGGCCGCAGTACAAGGGACTTAGTCCCACCCCACTAGCAATAAAAAAATTGCAAGAAATGACATATGTCTTTATTTCGAGCAATGTACTGAAAGAGGTCTAGATTATGGATCTTTCCTCGCCAAATTCTTTCAATTTACATATATTTGTAAGAGGTCTTTCATTAGGAAGTTCCGTGGGCAACTTTTTGATTTATATATAACAGAACATACTCGTTAAAACAGAGAAATTAACGATAGCTAGTCTGCTTCAAATCCTTGTGTTTGTGCTCCGAGGGTAGCTGATATAAGTATTTCCAAACTTTATGTTTCAAGTACGGGCGTATTTACAGAATATGTGGTACCTGATTAGAAGCAACTGCCTTGAAAATAAAGAGCGTAGAAATGCCAGCAAACAAACGTTGTATTTCCACTTAAAATCACGTCATTAACCACGTGGCGTTATCACATGCATTTATAGCTGCAATCATGTTACTATCGTCTTCTTTAAATAGCCTTGAACGCGAGACAGAAGTTCATCAGACGTGCTCACTTTCATTCTAAAGTAATTAAAAGACTCTGAAGGATCCTCTCGTAGGGGTGTGTACAATATGTAGAAGTGACCATCGCACTGTCTCACAGAGTTTATGGGATAAACCCACCGTTTTGTCTTCCTTGCTTTTAAATATAAACAAACAAGAGAGGCGAATGCTACGCTTTCTTCTGGCTCCATTGCAAACAAAACGTTACACACGGCATTGTGCAACTGTGTGGTGTCCTCAGCAACGTCCGTCATAAAGTACGTGCGTTGAAACTGACGTACTTCGTTCGCTCGTGTGGCCCCAGCCGTAGTAACAATGACGCACAGCGCATCTGTTTATGTAAGGGTCGGCCTAAAGATGGTTAATCGCCCAGCAATTGTAGAAGAGGAAATGTTTCAGCAAAATTTATGATGTGAAATTGACTAGGAAACAATCTGGTGTTACCTTTGTGTACTCCCAGTGCCATTAAGCACTGCAGGTGCTGTACAGGGACTTCCTGCCTACATGTAATGGAGTTACACCCTTCCACCATACGTCACGAAGCATCGTAAATCCTGCAAGTAGGTTGCTCCGACTTTCCTTTTATGCAGTGCTAGAGGGCCTAGCTAATTCTGACGTGGGTTACACGCAAACATCCGGGTTTATCATATCTTCATAACATTCCCGTCGTGCGTCACCAATTCCAATTCTGCTATTGAAGAATAAATGTTTTGTTCATTGTTTAATATTCCACACATTTGCTTCTAGTTTCTTGATACCTCAAGTCGGGTTGAAGCTTACCATAAGTGAAATTTTCACTTTTACAAATTTCAATGGAATTTTCAGGTGCCATTTCTTTACATTTCACTTTATAATACATGTTGTGGTTGTTGTTGTTGTTGTTATTATTATTATTATTATTATTATGTATGCCTATTTATTATTACACACAAGGGGGACCAAATAACTGTAAAAAATGTAACAGAATTTTCTTCCTCGTGTGGTTCAAATCGTGTAATTAATTTGTAATGAAGCAATTTGAGAAGTTGGTATCCTAACCAAATCCTGTGATTCAAAATTCAGGTCTACACATGACATCATATTCCACAGTACAGGCTGCGTGGCAGAGACGAGAAATGGTTATAAAATTTTTGACGAGAACCGTAAAAGAACAGACCACTAGGAAGACATGGGCGCGCCAGGATAATATTAAAATGAATCTTAAATTGGTGTGGATGATGGACAGGAGCAGGAGAAACATCAGTAATTGGGTGTTGTGAACATGATAATGAAATTTCAGGCGCCGTAAATTTCGGGAAATTTAGTGACAATCTAAGTGACCATTATCTTATCAAATTATACGGTATGGAGTTATACAAATTATGAGTAGCATCCGGTATTCTTCATAGGAACCCTCAAATTCTTACAAAGTCTTCAATGGCACTTCGTTTCTGTGGAATGTTTAACGACGTTGTTCGTATCTAGGTTCTACGGCATTGAATGATAGAATGACGAAAGTGGGATTTGAAAGGAAGCTATCCCAGCCTAACCGAGGTAGTAAACCTGGCATTTACCTGGAGAAACTGAAAAAAAAAAACGAAAAATTATTAGTCAAGACAGCCGGTGCCCCAGCCGGAAATCGAACTGAGCACCTCTCTACTAAAAGTCTAGTCTCTTATCGCTACGCCACCATCTCGGTAAACCACTTCGATTTTGTAGGTGTAAGTGATAATTCAGCCCACTACAAGGATCCTGTATTCCGGTTTCATACACGTATTTTTTTTATTGCTAGTGGGGTGGGACTAAGTCCCTTGTACTGCGGCCACTTCTGGCCTATTGTACCAGCCCCAGATGATACGTGAGGGTGATTGTGGAGCAATTGGTGGAATGAAGATTGGCAGGGGAAACTGAAGTACTCGGAGAAAACCTGCCCCAGCGCCACTTTGTCCATCACAAATCCCACTTACCCAGACCCCGGGATCGAACCCGTGCTGCCGCGGTGGGAAGCCAGAGACTAACCGCTTGAGCTATGGCGCAGCCTTTAATACACATAAGATCACAGATGGCCGATTTCTTCCGGCTCAAGGCAACTGAAAAAGGAAGACAGAGAAGCATCTCACCTTTCTATACATCTGATCAAAACATATCTGCAGAACATGACGACAATATGACGGACGCAATGATGTCGTCAGAGTTCTCCATTACAACTTTGGGTAACGTGGCAACTGCAGTTTCGTACATAACTTCACACAACTTCCTGAATGTTATGGATTTTAATGAATGAAGGGACTGGATACGTCGGGGTTGTAATTAAGAACAAAATATTTCAAATAAATGTGTCATAATTTATTCTTTTTGTCATTTATTCACCACAGATTTGAAAAAAAAACAACTAAAAAGGTAACAATTAAAATACACTTGTCGGTATTATGTATTTTTGAGAATTACAAAGAGACTATAATGATTATTAAGTGGGATAAAAATGAAACTGGACTAGCTATGACACATACAGTAGTCACATTTCGTTCATGACAGACTGTAAGCACCAAATTAAGTGGCAAACTGTATGGAAATATAGGAAAATAGTTTCACAGTAATCAACTCAGGGGCTGGTTCACACCATACTTAAATAAAGACATCATACTTAATAACAAGCTCAAACAACACCAAAGCTGAAGTGGGCAGAGCAGTACTATGCCTACCGAAAGAAATGAATGTCACTGCACCAATCACTCAAATGTAGCTCTATAGCAGAAAATCTTCCGAATTTTGAATTGCAATATGACCAAATGTTAGAACTTTGTAGATAAAAGAACCAATTAAAATCATATATAATTTCATGGTAAAGTAAAATCATGTTATGTAAGGTATTAATTAGGCCAGTCCTAACATACACATCACAAACATGGGCATCTGATGAAAAAGCTCTTGTTATCTTTGAGAAAACAGTTTTAACATTCATGTATGTGTCAATCAAAGAGAACAATGACTGGGGAACTAGGTGCAGTGATGAAGTGTAATTCTTGTATGAAGGTATGGATATTATAACCTTTATAAAAGTGGTTAGGTTGAAATGGGTTGGTCATGTTGTTCGAATAAACCAGCAACGACATGCGAAAAGAATTCTTAATGCCAAACCAGAAGGCAGAAGAGCAACTGAGATGTGTCGATGGACCGGACAAGACTGGACAATGTTAAAGCTCAGGAGGAAAGAAGCTGGAAAGAACGGCCAGCAACAGGAAAAATCTGGCAGAATCTTCTACCGAAGGCTACAGCCCAAAAACGTTGTTTTGCAAATGATGATAATGAAGATATACTAATATACTGGTTGAGATTTTCTTCTACAGATGTGTCCTTCATATAATGCCAATTAAGAACACACGCGAAAATAAACTAGGCACGTCTTTCAGAATGGTGTAGTTATAATCCCTTTATTTTAAGTGTGAAACTACTAATTGGTATAAGACGGACAGAAGATCTTGTACAGTCTGCATACCTAACAGCATATCAATTAGTGCTAGTTGTCATCTCTACCAATGAGTCATACATACCTCTCCTTCACAAACACTAGCAAACACTCCGACCACAGAAATGAACTTTCAGATTTTCTAAACAGTAACACTCATTAGTCTTACAGTTTGAAGATCACATCTTTTGTACCAATAACAAGTGACAACCGTGAAGGTTACTATCTTCTGAGATGTGACACCATGCATGAGTATCTTGGTAAGCAGAACCGATGTCTGCAAGGAACAAGCTCCAGCCATCTTCTGACTCCTCTACTCTGAAGATGGAGGCAGTAGGTTCCTCCGAAATGTTGGTACGTATCTACCAAACGACATGGCGTCACATCCCTTTATAGTCACCGCTGTCTGAGCCTTCATCCCACAACTGTCAACAACTTTCAGTGACAGCAACTGGAGAAATGTAGATTGTCCACGTAACAAACATGTTTTATTTATTACTGAATGTTGTTCTCTGCTCTTTTAATTTCCAACATAAATCTGTCATACGCTGCAGGTACCTTGTCTTAATGTATCTATCCACTATTTAAGTAATGCCTTTTTCTAAGTGGTATTACCAGCCACAATTTATATAACACTGTAAACAGGAATTGAGCAGATTCAATAGAAAGTGTGTACACATACTATTCTCGTAGGTACATAAATAGTTTTAGTCATTATTTTGTAATCTGAGAAAATTAAAAGCATTTTCAGATTCAGTATCTTAAGGGAAACCAGAGTTTGGATGAAGTACAGTTTAAAGCTTCAGAAAAATGTATTGAAATTAAACCATGATATCAGAGAATACATAGATTAACAGTTCAGATTTAATTTAAAATACATATAATCTACATGAAGTCTTCAGTCCATTGCTTTAACATCTGTTAAGCAAGTGTCAAAAGATAATATCGACATCAAGATAAACCATGAAATTCCAATATTAATCTGGATTAACTTTATTTGTGTGTGTTTAACATAAATCTGACGTCAATGCAGTATACTGCAGTTAAGAGCCAACATATTGGTTTAGATTTTGAGCTTAGATATTGCAGGGATTTTAACATGTAAAGTAATAATATGTGTTGTAAAATAATAAGGGTGCAAAGGTGACAATATTTTCCTTGTGTTTAATCAAGCACCTCGCCATGAAGATGTATGAGAGAGTGAAGTACAGCTCCACTATTCGCAACCTGGGCACCAGATGGGGGTGAGTGGTCAGCATCAAGCTCCAGCCCCATTACCATTGCATAGAAGGCTGGTTGGGCTCCCACAGCCGGTCTGGAAACTGCGGAGAACAATTTCTTGCTCCTGCCGGGAGCTCAGCTAACCACCCCAGAGCCCATAAAAAAAAAATCCTTGCAAGTGCCAAAAAATGAAATAAATATTCCTTAAACATAAACTGCCTGCTGCCAGTCATTTTCAGGATGTTAATGAAACACTCGCATGTAATTTTGATTTCGTTATAAAAATAAAAAAAAAAATTCAACGAAGAACTGAATATATTATGGTAACTATATTAATAATTTTAAATGAGTAAAATTCGTACTCTAAATTTCATCAAAATAAAACATTAAATATAGTATTGATAGGCAATAAGGTATGAGTTATCTGCATCTTACTGAGCTTTCTAAGTAACAGAGATCTCGTTCGGTACATTAAGTTGCTGCAACGTGAAGAGAACAGAAACTGGAGGAACTCTGAAGGCTGATTTAACAGTCGGAAAGGTGTTGCACAATTAATCTGCAAGAGTGGTGCAGGCGAGAACGTTTTGTGGAATGTGATTACGAATCAGACAGAGGACGTCCAACAGCCAGTGACAACGTCCTTCCCTTCCTTACAGCAACAGTAACCAGTAAAGAATATTGAAGGTGCACTGACAAATGAGAAAACTTTGTCAATAAAGGTTTAAGCTTTGAAGATATTCAATTACAGAAGTACAAAACTGACCATTCAGTTAAAAGTTTACTTTTAAAAAACATCTAACTCTTATAACAAAAAGAGATTGATGGCTACTTTAATATTTTTCTGTTTTTATTTAGATGTACTGCATGGATAATGGCCATATAATAATGTAAGTAAATGGACAGTCATAATTTATGGAACACAATAAAAATGTAAATAATATTCTGAACTTTGGTTACACATAACAAATTACAGTATATAAAACAAATATACATTACTTACATGAATTGTGTGCACCTTGTCAAATAAATAGCATGCATATTATTTTTACAGGGCCCCAAAAGATGTCATGCACCCTCCTTACATCAGCACGTAGCTCACTGGGACTCTTTATGACGTAGAAGCTGTTGGTCATTTTCTTAAGAATATGCAGTTATCCTGAGTCATGTAAATCACACCACCTATACAAAAGGATCACTGTTCTTTGCACATTCTGTTTACTGTACATTATGACTCTCTCTTTATCAAACATAAACAATGTACAATACACATTCTTTATCGCCCATTCATGCAACATCTCTAATTATGTACATTAGCATTACAAAAATGTCTTCTGTTCCCTAACCCGTCTTTGATAACTTCCTTGGCCACATAACTTATTAGGGCAGGATGAATGATCGACCTTGTCCGTGTCTCTTTGCTATAAAGCTATGGAATCGTGTTGGCTCCATATCAGCGTATCATGCCGTGAAGTTCTTCTCTGCCCGAAGGAGTTCGAGCACCGACGCCAATGCTCATGGATGCATACCAGACGCGGCACCTAGACGCTGTCCATATAGAGTGTATGGGGAGAAGTAGGGTGGTATTCCGGGGTGGGGGTGAAGCGGAAATCCTAAGGATGAGGCCGCCGAAAGGGAGGGCGGTAGCAGTGGAGGCTTGCTGTAGGGATGATACCTGGCCGTGGCAAGGGGACTGAGCGGTGGCGTCGGGTACGTTCTGTGAAAGAGCGGGTGAGTTGGTGTGAGTCCTGGCGGGCTTAGTAGCGACAGTGCCGTGGCACTGGAGTCGGAGGCCGACGTGGTGAGGTTAGTATGGGTTCGCAGGTGCTGCAGCAGCTCCTCCGAGTTGGAGAAGCGTTTCCCGCAGTAGGCCGCGTCACCCGCGATCCAGCTGCAGACGTATGGCAGGTGAGAGGCGGCTGCCAGAGCAGCCAGCTGAGCATGGGCGTAAGCTGCAGCCGCAGCTGGGTTATGGTGGCCTTGCAGGAAGCTGCCGGACTTACCGGCTGCCGCAGCGCTGGCGTGATCACACTGGGCGCAACCTCCCGGACAGGGACCCGCTGCCGCACCAGAGACCGGAGTCTTGCCTCCCGAAGCCGCAGCGGCTGCGGCACCCGACGCGGCTAGGAGATGAGAACTTAGTTGACAGCCCGTGCAGTACGGGTCGCGACAAATGGGCACCAGCGTGTCTGCCCCCGACGGGGTCTTCATTCGCGCGTAGCCGATGTATGGGTTGAGGCCGGGCTTGAGGTGCTGATGGTGCGGTGACATGAGGCTGCTCGCCATCACATCCATGGGAAAATGAGTTCCAGGTGCGGGGTAACCTCCAAGGTAAGCCGCCGTCGATACTGGAAGCCCCGTGCTGGGCTTGAATGTCCCCAGGGGGATGTCTTTGAGGGCGGGATCTGCTGAAGCCGGTAACAGACTCGGTGTGAATCCAACCTTGGCGTTCGCTATAGGGCTGGGCACTGTGCGAGACACAGTAGTGCTTTCGCCCGAGCCCGCCTTCGTTGTCACAGCGGCAGAGTCCACGGTTTGACCGGCGCTAGATGATGGCGTCGCTGATGACGTGGCCGGCGTCTTGCGGCCTACACCAGCAGGTGATGACCTAGGCGAGGACGCGCTATGATTGCTACTACACCTACCGCTATTAGAGCCTGGTGTATTGTTATTACTTTTGACAGACGATACCGGGGTCCGAACACGGCTTCCTGAAGACGCCGAGCCTCCCCTCTCCTCCGGAGATCCTGTCTTGTCCCTTGTACATGATTCATAGGGCTTGAAACTGGACTTGACAACCACGTCGCATACAGAGTTGCTGCCAATGGAGGAAGCTGGTGAGGCCTTCTCTCGAGAAGTGTCTGCCTTGCTGTTCTTCGTGGGCTTCTCAAGCGGTGGGATCAGTGGTTTGGAGTTTGGAGAATCGGCTCCTATCTGACTGCATGTCTGAGCTAGCAGAGCCAATGGACTCTTCTTCGCATCGAGCTGGAACACACAAAACGGCCTTCTTAAACATATAATGAAATTAAACGGAACATGATTTAACATTTAGAGGATAAAATTTTCTCAAGAATGAACTTCATTAGTAGCAGACATTGCCTGACACGTCTGTGTGTGTGTGTGTGTGTGTGTGTGGTACAGACGGTATAGCTTCATCTGTGAAACGGAGCTATGTTATCCGGCGTGTATTCAGAAACAGGTACAACAATTCACAAAATATATGCGGGTTTGCTGCGGACATTTTCATTAATTTACTTCTCTTCTGGCCGTGTCACAACTTGACAACTTTATACTTTCCTTCATATCAAGAGAGAGAGAGAGAGAGAGAAGCTTACAAAAGCTCTGCTACTAAGCCTCAGGTTTTCTACGTCATTTCTTCCCTTCACCTGTTGTACCCAGAGACACAAAAGAACATGTAAAAACATTATGGATACAGCGTTTCAAATTCAGCAACGAAATTGCCTTTTGTACTTGTCGGTTCTACAAACTTTCGTGGCATCGTGGTGGTTGACATCACGGGCCCTGTTCGAATTTACTAAAAACCCTGTATGATATAATACAATAGATTTTCAAAAATACTGCCGCAACCTAGGTGTCAGAAATAATTATGATCATAGCATATAAACATAATGACATATTGTAACATAAATTGCGGCACACTGTACACTGTAGTACTGACAATGAAAGCAATCACATCCTGCACGAGCTACTGGTACTGTTACTGGTAATGGTACTGCTGCTAACTAATTAACTGCATGGAGCTGAGTCATTCTTGAGAAGCCATCAGTTGCACAGCTACTCAAGAATTTCATAACATTTCATGAAACCCGATGATTCATTACCATGTCCACAAGATCCCGCCACTGATACCTATCCTGAACCAGATTAATTCAGTTCACTCCACTCCACCATATCTCTCTAAGATCCATCTTAATATTATCCTCCCTCATACGTCCAGGTTTTCCTGGTGGTCTCTTTCCTTGTGGCTTTCCCCCGAAGCCCTGTATGCATTCCTCTTCGCTCCACATATGCTGCATGCCCTGCCCATCTCCCCATCCTTGTCATTCTAATTACATATTTAGCAGATAAGAAAAGAGGTTAAAAAAAGTAAAGCTATCCCTGTAACAGACCGTGAAGGCCCATAGGGTTGTGAGACGTTGAGGGTCCCACATTATCTAGACAATCGGCTCAAAGATGGCGTATAGGTTGTCAGCCTTACGCGCCGACCGCGCTTTACTCCCCAGGAAAATTATTTAATTCCTGGTACTCATTTCTGTTAGAGGGTGAGCCGACCCCAGGGCCATAGTGCGGCTGGAAGGATTAGGTCAATTGAAAGAAATCAATGACTTCATCGGGACTTGAACCCGCGACCTTCCGGCTTGAAGCATAGTGCCTCAACCAACTACGCTACCGCGTGCCCAATTTAGCAGATAAATTTCAATAATACTTTAATACAAAAAAAACGGTACAGTTCCAGCGTGAGAGTATTCTGTTAATAAGCCACAAAGTTAGTTACACAATGTCAGCTGTGATCACTATTTCGTAACAGTGATTTAAATGCAAAGAATTACAAGTGGGCTTCATGTCACTTAGGAGACCGGGATATCTCAGTCGGTATAGCGAAGGGATAGGGGCTGGGAGACTTTGGTTAGATTCCCGGCATAAGCAAGATTATTTTGTGGCATATTTGCTAAAATAAGAACTGTGAATCCAGCAGGCAGCCGTTGCTATGGAAAGGCTCTATAAACGCCGGTTGCTAGGAAATATATTCGTAACACGCAACAATGGAGTAACCTGGAAGTGGCGTTCTCTACACTGTCCGTGCCATAGCTACCTGACGCAACAGTAACAGTGGTGTTTTCTATGCTGTCTGTGCCGAGTCTATATAACGAGGGGCAGTTGCAATTACGCATCTTGAGACGGCAGTGAGAAGAACAGGAGTTTGGTGTGAGATGGCCGCCACTCTGGGAGTTTGTTGTGAGACAGTTGCCGGCCAATAATGCCACGAACACGGAAGCTGAAGAAGCTACAGCATTGAAGCCGTTACCAGGCGACAACCGGTGACATTACATCAGACTGAGAAGAGTTAGTGCGTGCTGTAGTGAACTGCAGTGTGTGTGAATCAGCGATAGCGCTATAGTTACTTGTAGTTATGTTGTGTAAGAGTGCAATAAATCCAATTACGAATCAAAACCTCATATACAGTCATACTCAATCACGTGACAATATTCTCTGTTCCACAGTGTACAGACTGTCTCTAGGACCCACCCCCTCCTCCTCACTAATGAGTGAGGGGATAAACCGGCCGGGCTGTGAAGTCATCTCCATCTCTAGTGTCGAGGTCAAGAATTGTGAAGCTACATCTCCACTCCCCCATACGTGTTCATGGCATGGTGTTTAATTAAATACAGGGACAACTTTACCACTGCTTTCTTACGTTCACTTTAGTTTCTTGCAACACACACGTGCACACGTTAGAGTAACCTAGTTGATACTTACATGATATATTCCCTGATATACAACAAAGTCAAACNGTCGAGGTCAAGAATTGTGAAGCTACATCTCCACTCCCCCATACGTCTTCATGGCGTGGTGTTTAATTAAATACAGGGACAACTTTACCATTGCTTTCTTACATTCACTTTAGTTTGCTGCAACACACACGTGCATACGTTAGAGTAACCTAGTTGATACTTACATGATACTCGTATATTCCCTGATATACAACAAAGTCAAATACAATATTTTCTTCTCAATTTACGGCAAGTTTATGTTGAACTAGATTAATTTACACGAAAATCGTTTAATAGTTTAGTCCTCTAAGTTATAATGGTTATTTTTCTTCGTCTTAACTCTTATACTGAACTAAATAAACTAAATTCCGTGCCTTTTAGTCCGCAAGCGAAGTATACAGACCGAGCAACCGCCACTTTTCAGCGAAGTTAGTGCCAACTTTTGCAGATAGAGTGTGTGGCGTGGTCAGCGCAACGGATTCCCACGGCCGTTAGTCTCGGTTTTCTACATCCTTATACTGAAGTAACCTATTTATGGTTTTGTGATAAAATAACAAAATTTAAGTACACGTCAAATAGAATGGTATTCTGGGCAGTAACGCCGTGCAGTTCAGAGAAACCGGTGTTTCCGAGGAATATTCATCCTCCATCTTCAGGACCGAAAAGTAAGCCAAGCAAACATCATCAGAAGCAGCAGAAGTTGAGCTGGCCTTCTATTCGACCCTGGAGATAGAGGTAATATATTCCTCCGAAACGTCGCGCTCTCTCCGAACTACACGGTGTTACAACCCAGGAGAGCGTATTATTCTGTCACCGCTGTGAGAACCTCAAATCCAGTTTATTCCTTTATGTATTTATTTACTTACGGCTTATTTATCGACGCTAACTTGGACTACATTAGGTCGAATGGTATGACGGTCATTGGAGGATAAGACTGTGGCTCAGTCCGAGATACTTTCGGGGCATCTTTCTGGAGAAACTGAGGTCTCTGTTCGATAGGTAACGATGGTATTTCTCTTTGGGGGTAAAGCAGCCGAAGCGTGAAGCTTACCACTCATTATCTAGTTCCGAGGTCAAGAATGCATGGAGCTATTCCTCCACTCCCTCATACATATTCACAGCGCACTACTTAATTAAGTACAGGACCTTTATTCTTTGCCATTACAGCGGTCCCACAGTTCTCTATACAGCCATATACAGAAGCGTTCTAGAGCCACTGTATTCAAGACCTTTATTTAAAAAAAACCAGAAGATATATTATGGCAGTTTAAAACCAATATACCTCTCCTAAATCTTGCCACAGAAGATTCTGAATCATTCAGTAGCTAGATTCCAAGCATTCCAAAACGTTCGAATACAAGAAATGGTGCACAGTTAAGGAAATTAATATAATTGGACTATAAATTTTCTTGTCTTTGTTCCGGCAGAAAATGTATGCAGTAGGTCCTTTCGGTTCGCTACTATCTGTTTCACAATAAATAATCCGGTGGTTGGCGGTTGTCTTTTTCCGATGAACACACACATACACACACACAGGCATTTTAACCCAACCACCAGGAGCCCGAGTCTTAACAGGCATCTGACAATCCGCATCTAGGAGTAAATCAGTGTTATTTATTAGACCAACCTGAAACTACCTGATTCAAAAATCTAAATAAAGTCGCAAAACTCAGCATGTATTAATCAACCTCATCTGTAGACTTAGACCGTTGTCTGTAGCAGGTAACGTTACGAAGCCGAAATACTCTTATAAATATTATACTTCTAGTTTAAAGGGATTACAGGCATAGTCACAGCCGGTCACGGTAGCCGAGTGGTCTAAGGTATGCACTGTCTTCGCTCGCTCGGAAGCCGGGATCGTGGGTTCGAATCCCACAAAGCCATGGATGTTTGGTATGTGTATATGTTTATTCTGTGTTTAGGTAAAGGCCTTGCGACGGGCTGATCACTTGTCCAAGGAGCAAGAGAAGAGAGAGAGAAGAAAGTTACAAATAATGCACATTTAACATTAACGTAATTTCATACAAAATTTCACATGTCAAACAAACCTACAAAAAAAAACTGACGACTTCTTGCAGTGTGCTGTCTTGCTTTGTAACAGACAGACCTGTTTTTATTTGCAGTAATTTAACAAGCAACTGAAAATCAGTGGTCAGGGTCCAAGGGGGGCTCTAGAGCCAGTGAGAAAAACAAAAACAGGCAGTCATACAAAGAGAAATCATATTGCACTAACACTGTATTGGCCACTTTCCATTTTCCAAGAAGTGTGTAATATACGCGACATTTTCAGAGTAATTCAACTTCGGCCTCTTCGCCTCTGCAGGTAAATTACATAATGTTATACATGAACAAATGTTATTCTTCGGCTAACACAATATTATTTTATTTCAAGATTAATGCGACGGCTGGTATCGAACCTGGGACTTTCTGAATACTACGCTAATATATTAACCATCATATTTATGAAACACTAAATCATGTATTGGTATTTTCTCGTTGCGTTGTGCACCTTTGTAGTTCATACTAAATTTAAACATCTTATCAAGGCGCGTCTTAACATAGCAGAGGTGTTATTTATTTGCTTAACTTAACATGACTGAGAATTCCACGTCTCGATATCAGAATGTCATACTCTAGGACCATGGATTGGGCNCATTAACCATCATATTTATGAAACACTAAATCATGTATTGGTATTTTCTCGTTGCGTTGTGCAACTTTGTAGTCCATACTAAATTTAAACATCTTATCAAGGCGCCGTCTTAACATAGCAGAGATGTTATTTATTTGCTTAAGTTAACATGACTGAGAACTCCACGTTTCGATATCAGAATGTCATACTCTAGGACCATGGATTGGTTAAAATTATCAATGTTCTGACTGATCGAACAGCCATGAGGGTAACAGTCTTATGGTGAAACATATTAGGTTTACAATTATGTTAAATTAAGTAAAAGGTAAAAGGTAAACTTTCCCTGTGCTTAACTAATTAAGCACTACTCCATGAAGGCGTATGGGGGAGTAGATGTTTAGATCCACATTTTCCTGACCTCGGTACTCGTTGGAGGTGAGTGGTCAGTTTCACGCTTCGACCGCTTTACCCCCGGTAAAGGAAGCTTGGTGGACCCTAAAACCGGTATGGAAGACGTGGAGACAAGACACCTCTTGTCGTCCTGCGTGCAGCCAGTGGCTGTACCGAATGCACCATCCTGGTTCCCGTGTTAAACTAAGTAACTAAATGATACCTCATGTTGTAGTATGACGGGGCCTTTGCAAGCTACTTAGTTAGTTAGTTAGTTAGTTATTGGAGAGGGTGGGTTTCCCCATGCACTTAGACCTGCATTGGTCCATTGTGCTTCCCTCTATGATTTCTACCAGTCTCTATATCCTACCGGTACTGGTGCTTACCATCAGTCCCGCCCAGCCAGCGAGACCGGCTCTACTAGCTGAGAGGTATCTATAATGCTTCCCCCATCTACCAGAGGTATTAGAGACTGCTGTTGGGCGGGAAACGTCCGTAATTTTGGCTCAGTGACCTCCTTTGGAGACATGAGGTTCTTTTACGTGCCGTAAAGCTACGACACGGGACCCACGGCTTAAAGTCCCTCCCGGAGGACTTGTTCCCTGAATTTTTCCGCCCTTAAAAATTCGACGACCTCCGCCGGGTATTTGAACCCGCGTACTACGAGTCATGAGGTGGGAACGTTACCTCTAGACTACGGAGGCCGCTTACAAGCTACTTAGATTTGTTCATCCCTGTTAAAGAGATCGCATTTGATAGGCCGTAGGTTGTCTGAAAATAATTCGTGCTGGCTCGTCCTTATTCCTGCATTCTCAGTGTCTATTTCTACATCATCATCATCACGAACTTAGTCGTCAATGAGGTTACAGTTTAAATCTGTTCTCTTAATCCCATCCCACGCCTTCCTTTCTCGTTCTCTAGGACTACAATCCCATATCTATAGCGACATATGGCAGTGGTTAGCAACCTGGAAACCGCACTCCCTGGACGACCGTGAGCAGGTTCCGGGTATGGGCAGTTGAAGTCACGAGAGACGAATCGACTTGTAATATGAAATTCATTTGAAATCATTTCTTTTTGCTGCAGTTAATCATCTCTTCCAAAAGAACATTACAGAATTGTTACTCCAGTTGTTAAACATAATACAACAATTGCATTTGAATATTTATCGGCATTGGTGATTGCCAAATTAGGAGCACCACGCAGCATCTTCACTTGTTACATTTTGGTATGGTACTTACTGTGAGTCAGTCAACAATAAACACCAATGTAAATACCCGTGCAAAGTGTTACATTTGTCAGTGCCAGAATCCAGGAGGCATGAGGGTTATATGAAGACCAAAATGGAGGTACACGACAAACTTTTGGTAACCGCTGGTATACGGTGTTCCTCCATTCGTGATCTACGTTAAAACAGCAGATTCTTATTTTGTTGTATTTTACCATTTCGGAAAATAGCCCCTAAGTCTCGTATACCAGCAACTCCGCCTCTCTTCTTATGCAGGAGAGATGAAATAACATTTAAAAAGCTCAAGAATTTAATTTTGTGTAACTGTATAAGATTTTGATCTCTCTTTGTTATTGTCCCCTTTCACTGTCATACATTAGTGTGGACAGTGCCATAACTTCTGTATAATTTATGTGGCTGTCCTTTCTTACTTTCCATTTCAATGTCCTATTTCTAGATACCATATTAAAGGAAAGTTATGATAAGTTTTCATAATTAAACGGCCCACACTTTTACAGCAACTCTGATATAAACGTTGGCCATTATAACGTTCAAAAGAAGGGGGAGCGGGGAAAAGCCGCAGATTATAAAAGAACAGAGCCAACCAGCACAACACGTATAACTGGCCGTGACATCTGAAACAGGACAGACACGTCCTTTCGTCAGGGAGGCCGTTTCACAAAGGCAAAACAGTAACTGTCCAGAACCAAGCTCGCCATGAGCCCCAGATGGGGCTGGGCACCAAGACGGACCAGTGAAGTGACTTTGATGCCGACAACGTAGTGACCGTCTCTTTCGCCTCGTCCACATATTCAGAATCTTGTTCTTCAATACGAGCTTATCCTATCTATGGTAGTACGTGTAGAAGCAGATACATTATCTGCTGGAAAACAAACCGAGAAACCAAAAATACCATCAAAATAGTCCGGATTCTCTGAAGTTCTGTGACGATGTTTCATTCATTACACCAATATGCCTAATACGTTGGACACTGTGAGGTATAAGGTTCTCGGAGCAGTAACTATGAAGAATACCGTCTCATGGGATGTGCACTCGTGCATTCTGGGAAATGTGCATTGACGTTTCGGTGGAACATACAGCCTCCATATTCGAGGTATAAGAAGACGTAAGGTGTTACATTTCTGGCTCTACTCCCGCGTTATCAGCCTTCTGATGATAATGTGAGACGAATAGAATGTGTCTTGTTACANTCTGACGATGGTGTATAACACACAGAGATATTGGGTTTTCGGACTTTATCCATCGTCCTGGTTTTTAACATAACTAAGAAAAACACGACGTTTCGGAAACTGGATCTGTTTCCGTCCTCAGGTGAGGGAAAACACCTATTCTGTTGGGTCCCTTAGAAAGAGCTAGCCTCAATCACTGGATCCAGTTTCCGAAACGTCGTGTTTTTCTTAGTTATGTTAAAAACCAGGACGATGGATAAAGTCCGAAAACCCAATATCTCTGTGTGTTATACACCATCGTCAGAATCCTATACTAACTACTAGTACTGTCCTCGTATTCCCGTCAAGATGCTAAAGAACGCCATGAAACGTTCGATCAGAATAACGGGCACGCGTCACGTCAGGAACTTCAGCGTTATACACGCCGCCAAAATAATTCTTCACTCTAATGGCATGCTAGTTGTTTACGCTTGTATCTAGACGTTTAAAGGCATCAGGCAGGAACTCTCATGAGACACTTCAAGTATAGAGAGCGGAGACCTTGCACTGTGCAAGCTCCAGGTCCCACTGGCCCGGTGGGTAACATCTGGTAAGGGTCCCTTCCCAGTGTTACCTAATCGCCAAAAGGTCTTCGTGTTTGAGGACGCAGCGCACTAACAAGCTCAACCCCTGCAGATGATGATGATGATGATGATGATGATGATGATGTAGGTAATTTTTTTTAATTCTCTTAGTGGGGGGTGGAGTCCAACTGGGTCCACTCTGCACGGCGGCCACTGATTGGCCTATTGTAGCCTGCCCCGGGTGATTATGATGGAGAATTTGGTGGAATGAAGATTGGCTGGGGAAATCGAAGTACTCGGAGAAAACCCGCCCCAGCGCCACTTTGTCCACCGCAAATCCCACTTGACCAGACCCGGGATCGAACCCGGGCCGCCGCGGTGGAAAGCCAGCGACTAACCGCTTGAGCTATGGCGCGGCCATGATGTAGGTATGTCAGTGTGTCAATGAATTCTCCAATATCCCTGAATAAACGAGACATGTTTTCTCACACTGTTGTGCGGGAATATATTAACACGTACTTTGGAACGTTGGCCATCATCCAATCTCACATGAATTTTTACTGGCAGAAAAACTCTTCAAAACAAGGAATATGTGAAAACATTCTTCAGCGATTTGCAGCACGGCTCGTAAGAAGTCGGATGCGTGTTGGAATGTCTTCCTTCATAGAGTCGCTAGTCTCTTTCGGTACTTCTTCGCATGGTATCGAACTTCGAATATCCTTCTCCTACTTTCTGGTCTAAAAGTTGTGGAATTTCTGATTCGTGACGATTGAATCACAAAACCTGATTCAGGAGGAAATTAAGAGGAGACTGAACTTGGGTAATGCTTGCTACCATTCAGCTCAGAAACCTTTGTCTTCTCGTATACTGTGTATAAACATAAAAATTAGAATATACAAAAATATAATTTTGCCTGTGGTTCTGAATGGATGCGAAACTTGGTCTCTGACATTAAGGGAGGAACATAGTCTGCGGGCGTTTGAGAACAGGGTGCTAAGGAGAACACTGGACTGAAGAGAAATGAAGTGACAGGAGTTTGGAGAAAACTTCATAATGAGCTTCATAACATGTACTCTTCGCCAAGTATAATTATAATGATCAAAGGAGGATGAGATGGGCAGGGCATGTAGCACGAACAAGGGAGGAAGAGGAGGAGGAGGAGAAGAAGAATGCATACGGGATATTGGTGGGAAAGTCAGAAGGAAAGAGATCACTAAGGAGACCAAGACGTAGGTGGGTGGAAAATACTACATTGGATCTTAGAGAGATAGAATAGGTTGGTACGGTCTGGCTCAGGATAGGGACCAGTGGAGGGCTCTTGTGAACCCGGTAACGAACCTTCTGGTTCCATAAAATGCTGGGAAATTCTTGAGTAGCTGCAGAATTTGCGGCTCCTCTAGAAGGGCTCAGAGTAAGTGACGTGTGAATCAAAATAGCAGCCAACGAAATTCGGCAATATGTTGTCCATATTTCCGTAAATTACCGAGATTTATTCAACTTTTATTTTCCTTTCATTCCTCGACGAGATCACTATGCTTTCTGTGGGGTGTCTACTTGTGTATGTCCCCTTACTTCAGACTTCTGAAGCAGCTAGCCGATGCTCACGAATTTTGTTGCGGTGTAACTGGCGATAACAACACAGTTGACTCACGAACATGTGAGGTGGGATCAGTACTAGCGACAGTATCTACGGTTCAGAAATGATGTATGGTAATAAATCTTGGAAAAAAGTGTGCAACTATTGTTCAGGTAGTATTTTAGAGTGTAAAACAATAAAATAATGGATGCATGATTTGCATACGACGTTTTCTCTTTGACAGCAGTAACTAACGAAATATTCGAGCCAGACATGTGAAATCTGGTATACAGATTAATCCTAAATACTGTATATCTACACACTACAGACCCATATGAAATAGTACGTAGTTCAAATACCTATTCAAACTTGGCAATGGTGCGAATCCCTGAAGTCATGTCCGACAAATTTAACATAGATATAATCTGTAGTGGTGAAACTTGGACACTTAGGGCAGTAGATCAGAAACACCCGGAAAGCTTCGAAATGTGGTGTTGGAGAAGGATGGAGAAGATCAGTTGGACCGATTATGTGAGAAATGAAGAAGTGTTATACAGAGTCAGTTAGCAGAGGAATATCCTACACGAAATAAGAAAACGGAAGGCTAATTGGATTGGTCATATCTTACGCGGTAGCTGCCTTCTAAAAGAAGTAACTGAAGGAAAGATAGATGGGGCGGATAGAAGTGACCAGAAGACGAGGAAGAAGACGTAAGAAGATGCTGGATGACCTTGGGGACAGAAGAGCATATTTTCATTTGAAGGAGAAAGCTCTAGATCGCATCAAGTGGAGGAACTGTTTTGGAAGAGACTGTGGACCTATCGTCTTGACAGATTACAGATGAATGAATGAATCTGTAGTGAAGTAATTAGATGTTCCATATAGTAATAATAATAATAATAATAATAATAATAATAATAATAAAACTTTTACAGTTGTAAGTAATAAAATTCTGGCTAGACTAGAATTCGAATAAATGACTGTTTACGTACTTCAGCAAATGGGCTCAAATTCATTATTGGGTTGTAAATGTGAATTCAGGTTTTCCATATAAAGAGATATGGTTTGCGAAATATTAGCACACTGCCACTCTATGTGACGAGCAGAATAATGGGCATCATACAACATTAAAAACTGCAGAGTTGTACTGAATGTTAGAAAAGGTCTGAGTAGGAAACCTCCAGGGTAGTCTGTACCTATGACAGCTTGTGGCGAGATAAATGGCCATTCGCGCAAGGCGTATTATTCTTTGTGAGAGGTGAGATGGTTTGTTATCACTGCCATGTCGTGTCGGAACGCAGGGCCGCTACAAAACAAATGACACCTGCACAGTGGCCATTGTTCCCTGTGATGCGTACATGGCCAAACAACATACAGATACTCAGATAAAGAAACAAAGAATCTTGATTGAATGTTGTGCGTCGTATAAAGAGAAGTGTATTAAAGAGCTGTGTTGAGAAACCTCATTCCCTTTTAAAAACAAGAGTTGCAAAATCATGCATTTAATCAGTGTAATTAGGGGACCGCTCATACAGCGACTCATGTGTGCGCAACAACGATAACAATCACAGGCCTATAGGAAGCCCACAAATGTCTTGTAGCTCTTAATGGATTTCGGGCATAATTTTGTAAAGGTATCTCTGTAACAGGCCGTGAACGTTTGTGAGACGTCGAGGCTCCCACATTTTGTAGACGATCGGCTCACAGAAGACGGCGAGGTTGTCAGCCTTACGCGCCGGCCGCTCTTTATCGCCCCAGGAAATTTCCTGGTACTCATTTCTGTTAGAGGCTGAGTCGACCCCAAGGCCATAGCGCGGCTGGAAGGATTAGGTCAATTGAAAAATCCAATGACATCAACGGGACTTGAACCCATGACCTTCCGGCTTGTAGAGTAGTTCCTCAACCAACTACGCTACCATGCAGTATAGGAACTAAAGGCAAAACAGTGAAAATACTCCTATTCTACAGTTCTTAAAAGAAAGGAGTTTGGAAACCGTAAATTATAGCCTACTGTCTTCTGTTAACAGAAGTATTAAAACCCGAATACAAGGATGCAGCGTACTGGCTTGTGTAAAAGTGCTGGAATGGGCTAAAACGTTTGGGCAGTCTTGCTAACCGTAGCTAGGGCTACACGCCCTTTAAACGAAAGATAACGCATATCGTCCGCTGAACGGTACGTCACTGGGGGGTCATCCCAAACTGACATAAAAAGACAAAATACACGTATTCCGAATTGGATAGAAGGAAGCATTCCCCGAATTCGATTTGATTTTTTTTTCCGTAAATGTAATTACTTAAACATGTCGCCTGTTTAACACTCTGAAGCCTGACACTCTTCTATGTAATATTTAAAAATTAAATTTCTACCTTACAAAACATTCTGTGTCTCGATTACATCAACTAATCGGCTAATGCTGTTTAGGATAATAACAATGAGCAAAACGTCGAATTATTTTTATTGTTTCAAAATGGATGGTAAACATGTAACCACTGGGCTTTAAGAGATTAAATGTAACCTGAAAGAAACTATACAAGATTTAAGGAAAATACTATTGTCACGTGTAGGACGTGTACGTGACTTATAGGTAGTGTTTTGGATTGGATGATTGCATTTATTGACACCTTATACATCCAACTCGGGACTACAGGTAATTAAAGCGCTACCGCTATTTCTGCACTTTACAATTCACCGTTACACACGCACTACGGTTCTCAGTCTTCACTAGTCGTATCCTGGCAACGGATTTATAACAGTCTCACTCTCACTTCAAATCACATATAAAGTCTCCTTTACACAGCCTAGTTCCTTTCTTGCTATTATTCTGCGAACTTCCCAACTCTGAAGACGACTCAGTTCTTTCCTCTTCTCCCAAGCGTGTTTACAGCGCCTCTGCATAGCAACGGAAGCTAATCGAATGATGCTTGCGTATTCGTTTCCGCGGGAATGCGTTTACAGAGCGGTTGCGTAGCAATGGACGTCTCTCTGATTTAACTATTCCTGCTTTCGGGCGTCATGTCACACCATTTTATGGCTTATTTTTTGGATCCTAACAACTGATAATTCGTTCAACTTATATTATGAAATATCAAGCTTAAATACAGAGTATAACGTGTACAGTATATTGCTCTTATCCAATATCCCACAATTTAAAGCTGCCTTTCGTAAAGTATTTAAAAACGTATTAGAAATTAATTGTAATTTACTTTTCATAGTACAGCAACGTAGGTTGTTAAATATGACCATACTGTATGAGTCCTCCATACTAAATTCCATCTAAATCCTTTCACGTTGAAAGCACTAGATGTATAGGTCTCAGTAAGCAGGAATCCTTAAATGAACTTCTTTAACTAACCCGTTTTCGTTATAAATAAACTATTTTGATGTAAAAGATTGCTTACTTAGTAATGACCAAGAGCAAGCAATTAAACTTCCTGAGTAGTGCTCAGAACTTAGGTAATTTGTATTTTTATTTTGTCTTTATAACATCATTATTTAAAATCTGATAACTGAAATGGGAACGAACTCTGTCTCCCTCATTACAGAGAGCTTCAGGAAGTCCCCTTCCATCTGCAATCTACAAGCACTTAATACTGTCGTGCATGAAATGAAAAAAAGGAACAAGAAACATGTAAAGAAAAATAGGCACGTAACTTAAGACATTTCTTTGTCAAAATTCTCCATTTTTTCAAGGCATTTGTATGCACAAATGCCCCCTAAGTTAACAAAATGCAAAGAATTTCCAGCGTCACTGTTTTATGATTAACAGCAAGCGCCACAGAGCGTCGTGTTTTAGTTTTGAAAGCGCTTTTACATCTTACCTGGGAGGTTTCAACCGCATGGAGACAGGTCGATAAGAAACATTTTGCGGTTTTCCCCAACCCCTCTAAACATCTGATGCTTGAAAATGTACCTCTACTGATATACAATTAACCACAGTACATTCACATCCTATCTAAAACAAAAAATTAAAACTATTTATAATACGGCAAAAATATCCCTGGAAAGTTTACTGTACGGAACCGTCGTAGCATAGCCGGTATAGCGACTGGCTACGGGCTGGACGAGTGGGGGTTGGAGTTCGGGTTCCCGTAGGGTCAAGAATTTTCTCTTCTCCAAATCATCCAGACCGGCTCTGGGGTCCACCCAACCTCCTATCCTATTCCCCCGTGGGTAAAGCGGCAGGGGCATGAAGCTGACCACTCACCTCCATCTAGTGCTGAGGTCAAGAAAGTGTGGATCTATATATCCACTCCCCCATACGCCTTCATGGCACGGTGCTTAATTCATTGAGCAGAGGGATAGCTTTACCTTACCTTTACGTTTACCGTATGCTAAATTCCATTCAAAAACGTCAAATGATTTTACAAGTGAAACTTGAAGACTGAGATATACGTCACGGCTCATATTAAAGTAAATTATAATAACAGGGTCGTTAATAATAATCTGACTGGGCGTGGCAGCTGCAGGTAAGACCATGAAACCAATAACACGCAGCGGCCATACCCATGGTAGTATGCAACCAGCTTTGTTACAGTCCGTCTGGGCCGCGCCATAGCTCAAGCGGTTAGTCTCTGGCTTCCTACCGCGGCGGCCCGGGCTCGATCTCGGGTCTGGTCAAGTGGGATTTGTAGACAAAGTGGCTCTGGGGGAGGTTTTCTCCGAGTACTTCGGTTTCCCCTGCCAATCTTCATTCCACCAATTGCTCCACAATCATCCTCACCTATCATCTGTGGCTAGTACAATAGGCAAGAAGCGGCCGCAGTAGAAGGGACTTAGTCCCACTCCACTAGCAATAAAAAAATACAGTCCGTTTACTGTACGAATCAGTCCCGTGCAGGCAACATTACGGCAGAAAAATTCTGTGTATGTAGGATTTGAGGTTCTCACAGCGGTTGTTATGAAGAGTACTATTTTCTGAGTTATAACGCTGTGTAGCCCGTTTAAAGTTAACTAACGTTTCGGAGGAATATATCAACTGGGTCTTCAGATTCGACCCTGAAGACGGAGGTGATGATCCTCCTACTTTCGGCAGACTACACCCAGTTATATCCCAGGAGGCAGTACTCCAGTGTAAGTATGTTTCAATTTGCCACCGGCGAATGAATACCGCAAGAATGTTGGCAGTAAAACCCGGTAACTTTCTAGAGATGACGTAACGGTCTACGTCATGACGTTACAATGATTCACCTTCGTTCTCTGACCGCCCATCTGTTAGCTATCACCAAGACACTGGGTTATACAATATATCAAAATTAAACAGGAAAACATGTCGACCCGGGATCGAATAAAAATCTCCCCCGGGGGGGTTGAGGAAAGCGGGTAAAATTCATGTTCTTATTGAAATATTCGCATTTTAGGACTTAGAATTTCATGTTATCTGGTACCTTTTTTTTTTTCTTTTATTGCTCTCCTCACTTGGTGCTGCAGCCAACGTTCGGCCTACTGTACCAACCCCAGATGACAGAAGATGATTGTGAAGCAGTCGGTGGAATGTGAATTTGCAGGGGAAACCGAAGTACTGGGAGGAAACCTGCCTCAGTGCCACTTTGCCCACCATAAATCCCAATCTGATACCCATTCTTCAGCAACTTTGGGCTCATTTTGTGATGAAAGAATACATAGACCGTAGGTGAACACCTTGTCGTGGTAGAAGTACTCGTACAAGTCAAGTCATAAAAATTAGAATATACAAAACTATAATTTTGCCTGTGGTCCTGTATGGGTGTGAAACTTGGTCCCTGACATTAAGGGAGGAACATAGACTGAGGGTGTTTGAGAACAGGGTGTTGAGGAGAATATTTGGACCGAAGAGAGATGAAGTGACAGGAGGTTGGAGAAAACTGCATAATTAGGAGCTTCATAACTTGATCATTCTAATTATACTTGGAGAAGAGTACAAGTCAAGGAGGATGAGTTGGGCAGGGCATGTAGCACTAATGGGGGAGACGAGGAATGCGTATAAGATATTGGTGGGAAAGCCAGAAGGAAAGAGACCACAGGGAAGACCAAGGTGTAGGTGGGTGGACAATATTAGAATGGATCTTAGAGAGATAGGATGGTATGAATTGGATGGATCTGGCTCAGGATAGGGACCAGTGGAGGGCACTTGTGAACACGGTAATGAACCTTCGGGTTCCATAAAATGCTGGGAAATTCTTGAGTAGCTGCAGAACTGGGGCTCCTCCAGAAGGGCTCAGCTCCATGAGTTAGTTAGTTAGTAAGTAAGTAAGTAAGTAAGTAAGTAAGTAAGTAAGTAAGTACAAGTCGCGTTGGGTCAGGCAATATTCGGACCTCACCAGGCTCATTTGTGCCCTATATTGCCCAAGCGTCAATCATACCGACGTGTATGGACAGACGTACATTTTTATAGTGGCCCAGCAAGGATGCGTACGAGCCCAAAATGCACTCTTTCTTTCATGTACAGGGCCGAACCGTCTACACATCGTATCTTTCTACTGGATTCCTTAGAGTCACCGCGCCAAAGACTTGTGTGACCTTGGATCAGTTTGAAATTGTCTTTGATTCAATCTGACACTTCTTCGTCTTCTTTTCTAGTTCAGTATCCGGTTGATGCCAGCACCAACCGAAGTTATACTAGTTTCTGCTGTCTGAAATCATCGCTGCCCCAACGCGGTCCATAACGCGGGGTTCCTATTCTGACTTTTGGCGTTCACAGGAGAAGGGGGGGGGTAATTATGGCAGATAATATTCAACAGCTGCCGACGTCCGGGTGAATATATTGCCTTCATCGTCGTGGTCCTAAAGATGGAGGCAGCATATACATACGAAAGCCGACAGTACTGCAGATATCCACATGATGCAAGGTCCAAGAGCAAAACAAACATCAACATAGGGCTCCTAACAAAGTATCAACCGAATTCATGACATACACTAATTACTTACTTACTTACTCATGGAGCTGAGCCCTTCTGGAGGAGCCGCCAATTCTGCAGCTACTCAAGAATTTCCCAGCATTTTATGGAACCCGAAGGTTCATCACCGTGTTCACAAGAGCCCTCCACTGGTCCCTATCCTGAGCCAGATCTATCCAATCCATACCACCCCATCCTGCCTCTCTAAGATCCATTCTAATACTGTCCACCCACCTACGCCTTGGTCTTCCCAGTGGGCTCTTTCCTTCTGGCTTTCCCACCAATATCCTATACGCATTCGTTTCCCCCATTCGTGCTACATGACCTGCCGACCTCATCCGCCTTGACTTGATCATTCTAATTATACTTGGAGAGAGTACAAGTTATGAAGCTCACACAACATAAAATCTGATTTAATCTCACATGGATAAATAAATACAAGAGACCTAGATGTTAGTACATTGTTTATCAGAGGTTAGCCACGTACATGTTGTGGGAGGAAGAGTAAAGAATGTTCCAGACAAATTAGGGGGACACCAATATACATAAAATTCTACGAAGCACGGAAGGGCCAGGATCTCCCGGTCCAAGTGACAATAGAACAGATTTGCTGGGGAATGTCGTGACATCTATCGAGTGCCGTAAGCAAGAGGAAGAAACTTCTATGGAAAAGTGAACCAAGGCCAACGCTCGTGAGGAAGGACACTGCCAACTTCTTACAACGTCAGGAACGTATCTGAGGATTCTGGGAGGAACCCTTTATATTCCATACAAAATGCAAATAAATTAGAAACTTATCAAACTGCGTTTTATGCCATACGAAATGCTAACAAATTACTAATTCATCCAATTATTTGTTGTACATTGGGGCATTAAATGTTAGTGAGCCCTGGCTAGTATGGCCGGCCACCCCTCATAATATGAAAGCATATCCATAATCATTTGCCTCTATAAATGCTAGTAATATGAAACATCATACTAATGACAGGCTGAAGAGATATCATGGCAGTCAGCTATATAAATCAGCTTTTTGGTATCAACCAGTGTTTACACAATGCTGTAGATTCTCTACACGTTTGCGGCGGTTGATTCATTATATGGTTCATTGTTTGAGGTACATTCGGTACAGATCATAAAGATCGTTGGAAGCTGGGTCTACAAGTAATGAGGCATAATTGCACATAACATTTTATACTTTGTATTCTACTACTGGTAGTGATGGTTGCTATCAAACCCAGGATCCTTTGAAAATTAAAGCTAACCATTAGACTATTAGCCGAGAGTTTCATGGAGGTAGGCCTAGGCCCAAATGAGAGCTGTAGCGCCAATGAGAAAAAAAACTAGACTATTATTGTGATCCTGTAATTATTTCTTCCTGTTACAGTTATTTCACATAGGCCTACAACTGTAATCAACATCCTATACCACACTTTGATATCGCAACGAATTTTATTTCGTTTAAACACATGTATCATGTAGATTATATTTTAGTAAATGTTTTCATGAAAATAAGTATGACTTATTAAAAATATTAAAGTTTTTAAATATTTATGTGCATAGCAATTGTAATATACTGGTACATATCCAATTTTTGTGTTCTTTAAAATCTCAAATGGCAATTTAGAAATAGTTATTCTTGTGCATAATTATTGCTTTCTCTGGAATTTCTCATTAGAAAGTTACATGGTGTATTGACTTGCTAGCTATTTGTCACTGGTGACAGGATTTCTAAAAACAAAGGAATGTGAAAGAACTTTCATACCACTGGCACTGTGACCAGTGCGCACAGCAAATTATTCAAACACCATCAAGGAATCGAACTTATGACGTTCCTGTTACAATCCAATGGTCTAGACACCCATTCACTATTTCAACCTGTAGTTGCTGTAGAGAGTTAAGATGGGATGGCATGGATTGGATTGATCTGGCTCAGGATATGGAACAGTGGAGGACTCTTGTGAACACGGTGATGAACCTTCGGGTTCCATAAAATGTTGGGAAATTCTTGAGTAGCTGCAGAATTGGCGGCTCCTCAAGAAGGGCTCTGCTCCATAAATAACTAAGTAAGTTGCTTCAAGTTATTCTGGGAAGTCTACTATGTAGCCTAAACTTGATGCCATACTGTGCTTGTTTGCCTCTAAGTGTCAATTTGATATAAACAAGCTGGAGGTATGAGCTGTTGAGAATTTTACGCAAGGCTGTATTCGTTTTAAATGTATGTAATTACATTCATACAATGTATGACGTTTCGGAGGAACGTCGGCCAAAACGAAGAATACGCGGCGCCAAAACCCAGAAGACGACTTCCTTCATAGTCATCGCCGTGAAAACCTCAAAACTTACATAAACAATCAAACTACTTCACTGTAGGGAATCGTGAAATTGCTGTTTTCTTTCAAGCGTTTTAATAACAAATCTGTCAACCTGTACCCTTTCGGGGAGCAAAAGTTTTCCTTCATAATCAGTTCCACGTCATATACATACTCGTGTGACAACATACAATTTTGGGTGTATAACGAAATCGGGGTCTCACTTTTTGCAAAAGAGAATTTACTTTTTCAAAAGAACAGCTTCTGAACTTGGTCGCAAGCAACCAGAAACGAAAATTTCGGTAGAAATTCACTGAACATTAGCCCTTAAAGAGTACTAAAATCCATTCGCAGTAGTCTGATAGGGTTCGATGTTACAATATTTTTTTTATGTTAAAATAAGACGTGAAGTTGCCTTCTAAGTCTATCTAATTTATTCTCACACTTAATCTCCCGGGCATATTTCGCCTATAAACGAACATTTTCGAGAATCATGCCATATATTAAAGGAAATTTTGCAATTTAAATGTATGAACAGAAGACTTAAAAATACCTATGTCATAATTTTGTATAAATATTTAAACTAATGTTATATTTGATGCGAACCTTTGTTAAATGTAACTTTCTTGTTAACTGGTACTTCGTCCTGCCTTGTGTATTTGCCATGCTAGAGGCTACCAGGGAACAATATGTCTGTACAAATAATTACAGAATGCGAAGTCGCCATCGCTTTATCATTGATGAAGTGCAAGTGACGTTGCGGCAACACAATACACTTCCGTGCCATTATGTGAGCCCAAGTTCAATTCCACATACAAAAATCCATGACGAACACTTGGTAAGGAATTAATGCAACTTTAGGGACAGTCTCGCCTGAAGTCTCGGTGTCATAATATAATCCTGGTGTGTCTTTGGGTCGTCCTGGATTCGAATCTCGATAATCTCGACTCAGGTTTTCGCGGTGTTGGCCTCTTCCTTTATCCGACCATAGAAATGTCATTCTAAAATACATCAAGATCAACGCTTTGCATGTCCTTTCAAACTTATAATTACACAACCTACCACTGGAAGGGGGGCACGCGGTAACGTAGTTGGTTGAGGCACTATGCTGCAAGCCGGGAAGTTGTGGATACGAGTTCCGATGAAATCGATTTCTTTCAATTTACCTAATCCTTCCAGCCGCACTATGGCCCTGGGGTAGACTCGGTCTCTAACATAAATGAGTACCAGGAATATTCCTGTGGGTAAAGGGCGGCAGGCGCGTAAGGCTGACAATCTCACCGCCATCTGTGAGCCGACTTCTAGAAAATATGGGAGCCTCAACATCTCACAACCCTATGGGCCTCCGCGGCCTGTTACAGGGATACCTTTACTTTTACTTTACATATTCTAAGTTATAGCCTATAACCTCGACTGTTGTCAAAGATGCCAGTAAACAAACAACAATTGCAGTGTAACTAAGAGAGAGAATTCGATTCTGGAGAAAACAAGATCTACACAAATTACATAAGCCTATAACATAAATAGAAGGTAAAACAATTCCGTCCAGTGTGACTGGTTAAGTTTTTCTTATTTCAATTCTTAACGCCCTTACAGCGATACTGTTTGGAAACCACCCATTGTAATTGTGGTTTCCAAACTGTATCGATGTCCCTCTGATGATGGTCTCTAAGGACCGAAATGTGTAAGGGCGTTAAGAATTGATATAAGAAAAACTTCACAAGTGACACTGGACGGAATTTTTTCATCTTTTATAATATTGTTAGTGTGACGGACCAGAATGAAACAAATCAAATTCATAAATAGAAGGTTTTACACAGATAAGTATTATTCTGTATTTTAGCACCCTGTTGCAAATCTTTAACCAAACGTATATTTACGTGTATCTACAGTCCGTCAATAATGCAACAATTGTTTATTCGCTATTTGACACTTAACACATGTTTCGGCCATAGATCGCCTTATATGGCCGAAACATGTTGTGTTAAGTATCAAATGGATACATAGACGTTTGGTTACAGGTAATTATATATTAATACGTGTGAAGACTTAGTCACAATTGACTATTTTAGCCTACTTTCCTTATTTTTAAAAACAACAGGAGGCTTGTGAAGTAACCTTTCTGTCTGCATGTCTGTGTATCCATCTATTATTATTTTTTCGTCTTCTATGAGGTCTGTGTAGTATCAAAGGAAAGTAGATTAGTTCTTCCAAGAACTTCTTGTTTCTTCTTAAGAACAGAACACACCTATGCTTTCTATTCATCTTTTCGGACAGTAACAGCCAACTAGGAAGTAAAAGCCTGGTCAAGACTAACAGATAAGAAAGTATATAACCATAGCTTGAATTTTATCATCTGTATTTAAATTAACATTAAAATAATATTATTATCACGAACTGGCAGTAAAAATGAGTATCTGATTATTAAAAATTTCCTAGGGCCCTTTAGCCACTTAATACACTGGAGTACATATTTTCTACACTTCAAAAGACAAAGCAGTAATTTGCAGGCTTAACTGAAGGAGCAGGAATCAGTCCAAGCAACATTTACGTTATGATTCAGACATTAGACCTACTTAGAAAACTGTAAATAACTAGCTCATTATAAACTGAACAGTTACATCAGGATATGTATTATTTTCATAACTTCGAAGTTAGAGCTAATTTCAGATAGTAAACGAACAGTAAATTCTCACTAGATAAATGCATTCACCGTCCAATTGCAATGTCTTCATTCTTGCTATCTTACGTACACTCTCCTACAACAAGCTTCAGCCTCATACGGCCATCCTCAGGCAAAGGTAAAGCTATCCCTGCAATGGGCCGTGAAGACGCATAGGGTTATGAGACGTTGAGGTTCCCACATGTTCTAGACAATCGGCTCATAGATGGCGGTAGGGTTGTCAGTCCTACGTGCCGGCCGCCCTTTACCCCCAAGAACATTCCAAGAATATTCCTGGTACTCGTTTCTGTTAGTAAAGGTGAAATTGTACATTTGCCTAACTAATTAAGCACTACGCCATGAAGGCGTATGGAGGAAAGAACGTATATTTTCTTAGCCTCGGCACTAGTTTGAGGTGAATAGTCAACTTCACGCCCCGGCAGCTTTACCCCCGGGAAAAAGAGTNTGCCTAACTAATTAAGCACTACGCCATGAAGGCGTATGGGGGAATGAACGTATAGATCCACATTTTCTCGGCCTCGGCACTAGTTGGACGTGAATGGTCAACTTCACGCCCCGGCAGCTTTACCCCCGGGAAAAAGAGTCTCGGTACCCATTGGATAGGAGGTTGGATGGACCCCAGAGCTGGTCTGGACGACTTGGAGAAGATTCTTGCCCCTCTCGGGACTCGAACTCCGACCCCTCGGTAGTCCAGCCCGTAGCTAGTCACTATACCGACTGCGTTATCCCGGACCCGCATCCAGAGGCGTAGTTACCCTTATTAAAATTGTTACACTCTCCCTTCAATTTAGTCGTGTGGAACGCGATATCATGACATAACGACAGAAAAGAGAGGTTTTGAAAATGTGGCACAGTTCAGATATTTGGAAATGATGATCACACATCAAACCCTGATTCAGGAGGAAATTAAGAGGATGTCTGTTGTCTGCTGTCCAAAAACATAAAAATTGGAATATACAAAACTATCATTTTGCCTGTGGTTCTGTAAGGGCGTGAAACTTTGTCTCTGACATTAATGGTGGAATATAGATTAAGGGTGTTTGAGAACAGGGTGTTGAGAATATTTGGACCGAATAGAGATGATGTGACAGGAGGTTGGAGAAAACTGCATAATGAGGAGCTTCATAACTTGTACTCTTCTCCAAGTATAATTAGAATGATCAAGACAAGGAGGATAACGTGGGCAGGGCATGTATCATGAAAGGGAAATACGAGGAATGCATATAGGATATTGGTGGGAAAGCCAGAAGGAAAGAGACCACTGGGAAGACCAAGGCGTATGTGGGTGGACAATATTAAAATGGATCTCACCGAAATACGATGGGATGGTATGGATTGGATTGATCTGGCTCAGGATAGGGACCAGTGGAGGGCTCTTGTGAACAAGGTAATGAACCTTCGGGTTCCATAAAATGCTGGGAAATTCTTGAATAGCTGCAGAATTGGCTTCTCGTCAAGAAGGGCTCAGCTCCATAAGTAAATAAGTAAGTGGAACGCGAAGTTACTCCCAATAGAAATCCTTTAAAATCCACAAAATGCTGGTCACTAATACAATACAATTATTATATATTAGAGACAACATACACAGCTGGCAATCAACAGGCACATGCATTTTATGGATTTTACAGGATTTTTACTGATAGTAACAATGCGTTCGACACGCGACTAAATTGGAGTGACTGCAATACTAGTCGCCAAGAGAACTACGCCTGAGGAAGGCCGTGTCAGGCCGAAACATGTTGTAGAAGAGTGTGCTTAGGATAGTAGGCAAGAAACATTGCAATTGGACGGTGAAAACATATCCACTGAAGTAGCAACAGGATGCTGAACTACAGTATCATGAAGAGTGAATTATTGCTTCACTGCGCAACAAGTAGGCTAATGACACGCTAATCGGCAATATAATTGAGTAATACATATAAAATAGAACAGCTCGTGTACAGGCCTGCTTCAACGAGTAGTCTCAGGTCGCATACGGAATGCCATTAGGCATAACCGCTAAAAATCTGATTATATTATTTTTAATATAAATGTATAATCAAATATTAAATCAAATTATATAGAACATTGGTCATTCAAGTGTATAATTGTAATGCGATAAATTTTAACATTTTGCTAGTGTCACGAAATTAATTCCGAATTTACAAACCTCAAGCGTATTCTTCAAGTTATTACGAAACTTGTTGTTCAGTAGTTTTCGCGATTAGAATGAGTAAATCAGATCAAATATCTGTACGTTATGAAATATGATTTATACTTCCGTTCTCTCATTCATTTATTATAAAAGACGAATTACACTGATGATAACAGGGACACTGTTGTTCGGATCCCAAGTCAAGGTGCACACCTCACCTCAACGGGAACAAACTCGAAATGTCAATCTTATAATTTCTGACATCTAAAATATAGTTTTTCAGTCATTCTCACGAGAGCCGGGATAGCGCAGTCGGTATAGCGACTGGCTACGACCTGCACAACTTAGGGGTCGGAGTTCGCGTCCCGGTGGAGTTAAGAATTTTCATTTTTTCATGTCGTCCAGACTGGCTCTGGGGCCCACCCAGCTTCCTATTCAACGGATACCGGGGGCTTTATCCCCGGGGGTAAAGCGACCGGTGCGTGAAGCTGACCACTCACCTACAACTAGTCCCGAGGTCAAGAAAACGTGGGTCTGTACATCCACTCCCCCACACGCCTTGATGGCGCAGTGCTTAATTACTCGTAGTTAAGTACAGGGACAATTTTACCTTTACCTTTACCGTCGTTCTTATGAGACAAGGAAAGGCCAGCATTGCCCAAGACCAAACGGGAGGCATAAACCAAAAAACAATAAGATTATATCCTTCTCGCGGAGAAGTCAGTTCAAATTTAGAGGGCAACCAGTTCTTTGGTATCCATTTCTCTCCTTCCTTTAGCCTCGCACATCGTACCTTCTCCATTCATTTCTCTGTCAGGATGGTGAATTAAGTAAAATGTATTTCCTTTAGATTTGCCAATTTCGAACACAAGATGTCACCTCTGTAAGTATGTGAAAATTACTACGTGATAATATCTTTTTATCTTCAGGTTTTTAGATCAACATTTTATACGCATTTATCGTCTCTCTCATGCGTGCTACAAATCCCGTCCATATTAACCTTCTTGATTTAATCGCCTGGCATCTGGAGAGAAATGCACATTATGAATCCTTCATTATGCTACTTAAGCTTTTTGTTACTTTCATTCATTCACTCGCTCATCAACGGCTCTACAGCCCCTTGTTGAGCCCCGGCCGCTTCTTTAGTTTCGTAATCTTTTTTACACAGACAGTAAGACTCCTTGGACGAGGATCAGCCCGTCCCAAAGGCCGCTACCTACACAGGACAAAACAAACAGAATAAATGCACACACAGACATGCCCCCCTCCCTTGAGTGGGATTCGAAAAAACGATCCCAGTGTTCGAGCGAGCGAAAACAGTTCACGCCTTAGACCGAGAGGCCACTGTAATCGGCATTCTTGTTACTTACTCTTTCTTATATCCAGATATTCCCCTCAGCAATACGCTCTCAAATACCCACAATCTACGAATATGTTCATCCTGTAAAGTTATAGACCTGGTTTCACACCCACAGACAACAATGTTATTAATAATAAATACAGTTACTCAATATATATTGAATTACACTTTCAGTGCATGTCAAAATATAAACTGTGCTGATATAGAAATAATAAGCCCCCTCCCCCCAAGAAAAGAGTGGGAATTCTGTCAACAGTAAGCATCACGGCGATAACTTAAAACATTCAACAGAGTATCGTTGCACTGGTAGAATACAAGGAGAAAATGCCTGTGGACAACGAACTTGGAAACTAGGAGATGCGGGTAGGTTAACTACAAAACTACACAGACTTTAACGGTCTCATGCTGCTTAATTCTGTCTCTGAAAAGGGGAAGCAGCCGGAAAAGAGATATCTGTTTACACTAGAACTCTACATCATTTTTTTACTCTCCCACTGCGACGATGATTTGTTACGTCAATTAAAGTGGGGAAGGAAGTTCTCTTTGCCGTGGACAGGCAACATTTCATCATTCTTCAGAGGAAATCACTAACCTCTTTCGCCGTCGGGATCCAGTCTCTGATGGGATTTAATTTGAGCGTCTCGAATACGTAGTTAGCATGCAAGACAAACAGTTCACTGTACTACACGACTGGCAGGATATGCATTTCTACAGCATACAACACGTGATAAGACGATTTCAAAGCCGTTTTTTAGCAAACAGATCTCCAGATTTCGCGCCCGCAGTGCAGATTCTGAATGACAAGAAGAAAAGTGGGCGTATTACAACTGACAGAGTAAAGAATAAGTTATAAGCTGAAAAAGAAACAATAACATTAAAACGTCAAAACGACTGATTGGAGAATAACAAAATAATTTGCTTGACCAGGTGACGTCATTGCTCTGTAAGCCACCTACCATATAAAGGAATGTGAAAGTTACTATACTGCTACTCTGCGCATGTCAACTCGGATTGTCTGGATTTCAATTAAAATAAAAATGTATCATGTCAGTGATATATATCTGTAATCGATTAATCGATAGATCAGTTTATCACAACACGCCAACATAACGCTACTGTGTTCCTTTCACCCATACATATTGTATATACCTTGTTACAGAAGTATATAAGTCATAAATCGAATAACCCACTCAAATAAGTTGAAGTTTCCGTCGTGACACTGGGCACATGTAACAAGTAAGCCAACTGTAAGTAGGCTACTCACATCGTAAAGCAGCCGATGAAATATGATCGCTATAACCGAAGTAACAACCAGTTAGTTATCTCATATGCACGACACCATACGTCGCTTGTAGGGCGAGTCACCTAGCAGCTCACATGCAACTCTAGTTAACCAGTTACGTTTTGGAAGAAAATGCTCGCATTAATATTCTTTCTTGTCGCTAGATGGTAGGGTTTATTATATATCCTTCGGGTTTATAGATATCTCAACGTCATTCAACTACAACCGTCATCATAAAATCCATTTTACTCATAACTTGGTCGTCGTAATAAAATCTGTGCTTCAGGTCCTGTAATTAACTGTTTAAGCCTATTTCCCTAGGCCTATAATCCTTTCATGTTCAGGTGCCAGTGTGCCTGCCCGCCTAATAAGTATTTTTACCTTAACAAGTTCGATTGCCGGTAGTGTAAGGATTTTCTTTTTTTCCACAGAGTGCAGACCGGTTCTGGGGCCCACAAAGCCTCCTATCCAATGGGTACCAGGGGCTCTTTCCCCGAGGGTAAAGCGGCAGGGACATGAAGCTGACTACTCACCTTGATCTAATGCCGGGGTCAAGAATGGTGTAGCTATATCTCCACTCCCCCATACGACTACATGGCATAGTGCTTAACTAATTAAGCACAGGGAAAACTTTTTTTTCCTTGGCACTACCGCCCCAGTGGGCCTAGGCCTACCTCCATGAACTCCGTTCACTTCGGTTTTTCTAGATCTTACACATTCGGTAGGACTCCTTGGGTGGGTGATCAGCTCGTCGCAAGGCCTCTGCCTGTAGACAAACACAGAAAAACGCACACAAACATCCATGCCCTGAGTGGGATTCGAACCCACGATCCCGGCTTCCGAGCGTGCGAAGACAGTGCATGCCTTAGACCGCTCGGCTACCGTGACCGGCTAGGGAAAACTTTACCTTTAACTTTGGCAAGTAATGATCAAGCCGATTTTCATAAAAAAAATGGTATGATCAGCATGCCACTGGGGATCACAACCCATCTTTGTATCTCCCTTAAATTCTAACCATCACTAATACCAATATGGCAGACGCGCGAACTTCAGGAGCGACAATTAATATACGGTCCTGACATTCAGTGTCTGCTAAAGATCTCCGAGGAAAAGAACATGGCCCAGTGACAAATCTATATGTAGCTTAAAGATTAGCGCTGATAACTAAAGAGTCATTACAATAAACGGGTGGTATTTGTATGGAGACAGTAATGAATATTCTATATGAATAATGTTACAAGACTGTCATTAATTCCTTCTTCAGGACTATCGCCTTAACGTAGAGAGGAATTTAACGCGCCCAAATTCCCGGAGAGCTATGCTGGCGGAAGCGTAGGCTCCTGGTAGGGCCACCCATACCAGACAGGGAAAAGGGAAGGGGTCAGACGAAGTGTAGTCCCTTTTTCTCCTGATTATGGGTTGGTTGTGTGGCCAACGACCCCACGCCGGAAAAACGTACTGTTACGAAACCATGGAGAAAGCCAATATACATAGAGGGTTGAAACTCCAGCCAAGAAGTAAAAGGTAAATTTGTCCGTGTGCTTAACTAATTAAACACTACGCCATGAAGACGTATTAGGGGAGTGGATGTATAGACCTACGTTTTCTTGACATGGCACTAGACGGAGGTGTCAGCCTCATGCCCCGGCCGCTTTACCGCCGGGGGAAAAGCCCCCGGTACCCATTGGATAGGAGGCTGGTTGGGCCCCAGAGCCGGTCTGGAAGACGTGGAGAAGAGAAAATTCTTGACCCTACGGCGACTCGAACTCCGACCCCTCGGCCGTCCAGGCAGTTTCGGAGGAACGTCAGCCAAAACGAAGAATACACGGCGCCAAAACCCAGAAGACGACTTTCTTCATAGTCATCGCCGTGAAAACCTCAAAACTTACATAATGTTATACTTATTTGTAGTTATGACTTGTACGTGGTCTACAGTCACTAATACACGAGAAAATATAAAACGATTACAACCCTCTGATATTCTTAGTATGTTTAGCATTCACTTAAGAGCCGAAAAAATATAATCTACACAAAATTATTAATTTAATTTTGTCTTCAATCACTTTATTTCAACCGCCATATCCAAGCAATAAATATAGTACAGCTCCTTCCTAAAGAGTTTTCAATAAAGCAATTTTTATATTACGTTTGCATTTGTAGTGCTGCAAATAAAATAATATATAATATTTAAAGACAATCTAGTTCAATATAACTTAAAATGGCGGCTTGATCCAAAACACACAGCCAAATAACCTTAAAAAGGTGTACCTGAATGTGCATCAACTCAAATAATTTAGTGGTATGTGTAGACTATTCACCTCATTTTCTTCCCACACTGAAGCGGCTAGGAAGACTAAATAACATGCACCCACAGAAAGTTAATTATGGGACACTTTTTTATTGTTAGTGGGGTCGGACTCAGCCCCTAGTACTGTGGCCACTTCTGGCCTACTGTACCAGCCCCAGATGATAGGTGAGGGTGACTGTGGAGCAATTGGTGGAATGAAGATTGACAGGGGAAACCGAAGTACTCGGAGAAAACCTGCCCTAGCGCCACTTTCTCCACCACAAATCCCACTTGATCGAACCCGGGCCGCCGCGGTGGGAAGCCAGAGACTAACCGCTTGAGCTATGGCGCGGCACTAGGGACAGGTTCTTCGTGCTGTGTTCATTCTCTGTGAACACCTGGTAGAGGTTTTTAAACACAAATTGAGAAACTTCACCTTCCGTAAATGCAACCCAATATATTTCTTACTGAGGTAATGACAGTTCAAAATTCAAATGTCACCGCTGCCTGCAACTATAAACAATTTCACTTCTGCATTAATTTCTTTTAGAGCCCTTGAGACAAGAACACCGAACGACAGATGTGTTAATGATATAAGAACACTTGAGTTGCCTAGCCACAAGCAAAATGTCACATAATAATGTGGCGTAAAATTAGATTTATTCACTGGATCTGTCAGCTGCTTGCGAAGGGGAGCCCACGAACTATGGTCACGTCAACCCAATGACGTCACTGAGGTCAAGTGCTAACACAAATTTATAGTCACTACATCTACAAACTGCTCAAAGTTCCAGCATGCGGCTCCTGCGTTTCGTAGTACATGTAAGTAACTTACAGTGTTTTTATTCCAACTCCCCAGTTCAATTATATCCCATCCACAGTTCTAAAACATCGATCCTGTAAATAGTGAAGATTTCGAAGACTTCTGTCTCACATACGCAACAGGGCCAAGCCCCACAGTAATCGCGTTTATCCTTGCCAGGATGCTANTAACAGGTGGTATGGTTCTTTACGGTTGTTGTTATTATTATTAGAGGGGGTGGGTTTCCCCATGCACCGCGACTAATAGTCTATTGTACGTCCCCCTTTTATATTCTACCAGTCGCCATACCCTACCGGTACTGGTGCGTGCTATCAGCCCCGTTCAGCCAACGAGATCGGCCCTCGGTACCTCGATACTTCCCCCATCTACCAGTGACATTGGAAACTACTTGGGCGGGAAACTTGCCTAATTTTGTTCAGAGGTCTCCTAGAGAAATGAGGATCTTTTACGTGCCGTAAATCTGATGACTGTGGACCTGTGGATCTGTCGTCTGACAGATTACTGATGAATGAATGAATGAAATCTACGACACGGGACCCACGGTTTAAAGTCCCTCCCGGAGGACTTGTTCCCTGAATTTACCACAGCCTAACTTAACATCCCACAAAACAGATCTATGCAAGTTCATAATACCCTAAGGCTCATGACTTAACAAGATTTACGGCTATGCAAACGGGTTTGTCAGACGTCCTTTGTCTAAGCTGACTTATAGGGCCGCGCCATAACTCAAGCGGTTAGTAGCTGGCTTCACACCGCGGCGGCCCGGGTTCGATCCCGGTTCTGGTCAAGTGGGATTTGTAGTGGACAAAGTGACGCTGGGGCGGGTTTTCTCCGAGTACTTCGGTTTCTCCTGCCAATCTTCATTCCATCAAATTCTCCATCATCATAATCACTCGGGGCAGGCTACAATAGACCAATCAATGGCCGCCGTACCGAGTGGACCCAGTTGGACTCCACCCCCCAACTAAACGAATTAAAAAAAACGGAGAATTTTATACAAAATAACACAAAACAAAATGTTAGTGAAGTTAAATTCTCTAAAGGT
>NW_019728498.1:3157588-3185757 GCF_002891405.2 Cryptotermes secundus | reverse complement strand
GAAGTGATAAAGAAGTGACCTACAAATTGTTACACTGGACGGACTTTCTATTGACTTTGTGATTGATAGTGTAACGGACCAAAAATGAAACAATTCAAAATTTCTGTCATGCATTACCAGATCCTAACTAAAGCAGTGACACACGAATACACGCAGGCACAAAATTAATATTAACTTTATACTAACAGAATAAGACATAAGGAAGAATGAAAAACGTGTACTTATTTACTAAATTTAATTTTTTCTCCATATATCTGTATAAGTGCCGGTCACGTATCTTTCAGTTCCATAATTTTATACCTGCTCCATCCAGTGAAATTTGGTGTCTGTGTGCTGTAAGTGCAAGAAGTAATGTTCGGCCTACGTTTCTTCATGGAACAATTAACTGCGAAACATATGTACAGGTCATTCTCCTTGGTTGACAGAAGAAGGAAGACTCTATGGCCGGTTTCAGCAACACTCGGCTACTGCCCACACTGCGCGTATGTCTACGCCGGCTTCGTCCGATGCTTTCGCGGGGAGAATTATCAGCAGTGCATTTGGGCAGCATGTTCACCTGATCTTCATCCCTCTGATTTTATCTGCAGTATTTTGAAGTAAAAAGTTTACAACAGTAACCCCCGAACGGAAGAACCAAGGGAAAATATTCCTATGGAATTTGTACGTAAATATACTTGCAGAACATATCATCATCACTGGCACAACAGCCCTTCGTGAGCCCTGGCCTTCCTCAGGATTGCTCGCCATTCTCCTCCATTCGATGCTACATTCCTCCAGTTCTTTGCACCCAAAATTCTTATGTCCTGCCACACAAATTCTTCCCATCTCGTTCTTGGTCTTCCCACTTTCCTATTGCATTCTGGTTTAGTAGTAAGTATTTTCTTAATCGTTCTATTCTCGCTGGCACGTACTATGTGTCCAGCCCATTCAAGCCGTTTCACCTTTATAAATCCAGTAATGTCTGGTTCATTAAATAGTTTGTATAGCTCATGGTTATACCTCTTCCTCCATATTCCATTTTCTTCCACTGGTCCAACGACATATCTCAGGATCCTCCTTTCAAATATACTTAACAGTCTTTCATCCGATCTTGACAGTGGCCAGGTCTCAGAGGCATAAGACAGCACTGATCTTATAAGTAATTTATACGTCATAGCTTTTGTTTTCCTGGGTATTAATTGGGATTTCAGGTGTTTCCTAAGGCCATGGAGACATTTATTTGCCGCAAGTACACGCCTTTTTATTTCATCACTGATGTCATTTTTACAGTTAACTTCTGATCTACGGTAAGTGAAACTACATACAGCCCCAAATTTATATGAGCCAATTTCAATATATGCAGGTCCATTAGCACAGTCTTTCTTGGTTACCGGCATGTACTTTGTTTTGTTTTGGTTAATTTGTAGATTCATCTGTTCTGCTGCTCTTTCCAATTTAAGAAACGTTTCTTTCATAGATTTTTGTGTTCTACCAGTTATATCAATATCATTTGCAAATGCCAAAATTTGAACTGACTTATAGAATATAGTTCCCTTGTGTTGATGCCTGCATCTCTAACTACCTTCTCTAATGATATATTGAACAAAAGGTAGGCTAGGGAATCCCCTTGTCGAACTCCATTTCTAGTTATTATAGGGCTGGACAACATATTTTAATATTAATTTGACATTGGGTCTGTCTCATAGTGGCTCTGACTAAGGCGATTAACTTCAGTGGAATGTGCATCTCTTCCATTTCCAGAAAACGACTATCTGTGACTGTCTCTGATCGGAAGTCAATGAAAAGATGATGTGTTTCAATTTGGAATTCCTTACTTTTCAAGGACCACCGATACAAAGCACGCAGCCACAAGAGTGGAACACACCATAAGACACAATATACACACATTAGCAACATAAGAAGAACGACCCCTATGTGGATGATCAATAACACACGTGAATTTAAAAATATGACGTATGAGATAATAGGTTTTAACAAGTTTTAAATACATAAACTTTATTATTATATAAGGACGTATACAAATTTGATATTATTTGTAAATGGACATATAAAGGCAAGCAGCGAAATGGTTGACGGATCAATAAACCTGAAGATGGCAGCATACTGCCGAAACATGTAGTGTAGAAGTTTAGAAGTGGTAGATGGGATTGTATGCACTTGAAGACTGTTAATATATACACATTATGAATATGAATCGGTGGAACAAGACGCTAAAATACAACATAGTTAATGGGAGAGAGTCTGTTAAATAGAAAGTTGTGCTATGCACAACGGACTAATTCCTCTATAGTTAGAGCATATCATGACATCGCCTTTCTTATGGATAGGGCATACAGTACTTAGGTTCCATTCCTCTGGGATTATTTCAGTTATCCATATCTTACTTATTAGCTGATGTAAGTGCTTAGCATATTCTGGGCCTGCAAATTTCACTAATTCTGCCGTGACGAGATCCATTCCTGGAGCTTTATTATTTTTCAATTTTTGATAGCTTGTTCCACTTCTTTTATGGTCGGCGCTGGCTCTTCAGCCTCAAAATTTCCTTGATTCCGGTCTATGGTGATACCTTCCGCTTGTTCGGGGGACATTACCATTTAATAATTTCTCAAAATATTGCGCCCATCTTTCAAATATTGCTTCACCGCTACTCAATATCGTGCCTTCTTTATCACTACATAAGGTTGTTCTGGGTTGAAAGTCCTTTCGACTCTTGTTTAGTTCATTATATGTATACAGTGGCCGTCTTGTAGTGCACTCAATTTCACCTGTCACTTCAAAACATGTTTCGGCAACATAGTGCCATCATCAGGTGTCCCAATTACGTCAATCTATTGCACTGCTTGCCCTCATATGTTTTCACAAAACCATTTAAAAAGTATTTAAAAAGTCCGTATTCATCAACTATGATAAATTTAAATTTTTAAGTACTTTTTAAATGGTGTTGTGAAAACATATGAGGGCAAGCAATGCAATAGATTGACGTAATTGGGACACCTGATGATGGCACTATGTTGCCGAAACATGTTGTGAAGTGACAGGTGAAACTGAGTGCACTACAAGACGGCCACTGTATACATATAATGGATGAAAATCAGTGCAACAGGACGCTAAAATATAACATCTTGTTTAGTTTTTGATAAAACGCTCTAATTTCGTTTGACCTTCTTAAATGTTCCAGTTCAATCAGTTCTTGTTTATCATATTCCCTTTTCTTCTTTTTATGCAATCTTTTTCCTATTCTTCTCGCTTCACGGTATTCTTCCATGGCCCCTCGAGTATGGTTCCTTTGCTGCATTCTCTTATATGCCTGTTTTTTTTTATTTGTCACTTGCTCACACACTCCATCAAATCAATTCTTACACTTTAGCTTTTCCATTCCCTAAAACTGTAACAGCAGCAATTATAGTAACATCTTTGAGGCCCCTCCAAGCTTCACTGACATCCTCACTATCAGAGAGAGCTGCCAGGCATCCACTAATTAATCCAGTATATCTGGTTGAAGCTCCTTGTTCCACCAATTTTCCACAATTCAATTTCTTGGCCTGGGATCCTTGTATCTTCCTTGCATTGGATATTCGACTTCTAATCTTTGATATTATTAAGTAATGGTCAGAGTAAATGTTGGCCCCCCTGTAGCTCCTGACATCCATCAAATCTGAACAATGTCTTACATCTATTAGGATGTGATCAATTTGGTTAAACACATTTCCATCCGGGGATTTCCAGGTTCATTTATGTATATCCTTGTGATTAAACACTGTACTACCTACTACCATGTTTCTTGAGGAAGGAAAATTTATTAATCTCATCCCATTATCATTTGACTTGTTATGTAGGCTATGTTTTCCAATAACCGATCTATATACATCCTCACTCCCCACTTTAGCATTCATGTCCCCTATGATTATTTTACAATCCCTTTCTGGACATTCGCCATATATTTCATCCAGTTCATCATAAAAGGAGTCTTTCTCCTCATCACTTTTACCTTCAGTTGGGGCATGCGCACAAATAAGGCTATAGTTAAAAAACTTTCCCTTAATTCGTAGCCTACATGTTCTGTGAGATTTTGCCTGGAAGTCTAAAATAAGATGCTTCCTTCTTTTATTAACAATAAAACCTGTTCCAAACACGTGACTCTTCTTCTGACAACTATAGAATATAACATGATCCCTAAAATTCCAAGATCCAATTCTCAAATCCTTTAAACATTTTCCAGGTCGTCTTGAGTAGGTCCATCCGGCTACTCTTTCCTCGGATTTCTGAACAATTTAGTTTTTACGGTGTGAGGTTGTTGGTCTCACGCCCAACCCCCAACCTGGAGGACCAGGGTATCCCTCTCTGTCTGGCTCCTACCCCCTGACCTGTCCGGCATGGGTGGCCCTACCAGTAGCTAAGCTACCGTCGGCATAGCTCTCAGGGTCTCAGGAGCTCTCAAACCCCACCACCACGATAAGGTGGAGATACCATTGGTGGGGTGCAGAACATCTTCAAAGTGTAAATTAGAATCTCTTCCACCGGTGCGAGGAATGCCTATATACAGATGGAGAGCATTTTCAACACCTCCTGTGATCTGTGAATTGTAACTACGTCATTCCTAAGGTTATCAGCCAACAGGCATATTGATTCATTGGCAAAATTCGTATTCGCCTCGCAGCCGGCTGTGAATCACAAAGCCGTGAACCGGTCAACATAGGTAAGAATTTACCTGTACAAGAGCCCCGAATATAGGTTTATTGTTATATGGCAAAAGCTACCGCATTCTGACGTCATTAAATCGAAACGAACCTCGTATAACTTTCGTGCCTTTGGCAGTCCAAACCACACTCACCAAGTCATCTGAAGCGGCCGTCCTATGGATTCCCACTTGTAACCGGAAGGGGCCCGATTCGAAACTCGGCTGGCACACCGACTATATTGAATGATCCTTTCTAGTTTTCTTCAGTCCTTGCAGGAAAATTCCGGGACAGTACATTAAAATTAGGACAAGACCTCTTCTTCCCACATAATTTCAATTCATTATTCACTAGTCATCGAAGCGTGTAGCACGCTTGAAGGATGTTCCTGCAACGTTTGTTTTATTCTGAATCTAAAATGAAGGCTAGTAGTAATATGCAAATTTCGGTATCATTCTTGTTACGTAAGAACTGCTCACGAAAACTTTCCACGATTTTTAAAATATAAATCAAAACCTGACTGGGGAGGAAATTAAGAGGAGACTGAACTCAGGTAATGCTTGCTACCATTCAGCCCAGAACCTTTTGTCTTCTCGTCTGCTGTCCAAAAATATAAATATTAAAATATACAAAACTTTAATTTTGTCTGCTGTTCTGTTATGATGTGAAACTTGGTCTCTGACATTATGGGAGGAACAGAGACTGATGGTTATCCTTATTATTAAAGTACACGTCAATAATGCAACAATACAGAAGACATCAAGAATATGTCACTCGCTAAAAATGTATTTTAATACTTTATGATGTTAAAATCATTAAAATGTCAATAGGACACTAAAAATATATTTTATACATTAAGAGTGATTATCAAAATTTCTGAAATGTCTCTAGTTTTACATATATTTTTTCTAGTTTTTTACAACATGTTTCGGCCTTACATGGCCCATGTAAGGCCGAACATACGTGGTGTGTTCAAAAAGTATCGAGCCTTATTTTTTCCCGCGTAAACCAGTGAAGCGCGGGAGGCTCCCTTCGGTGGAGATGTGGAGGGGACATTCATGCGTAGTCGTGAATTTTTTCCCGCCCGCAGAAGGCGTCAGTCGCTGGCAGTCGGCCTATGAGTGAGGACGTGTAGTGAGCGCATGTCGGATTCCAGTAAGGTGTAAAATGACGGAACAACACGAGCAGCGATATTGCATCAAATTTTGCCAAAAGCTTGGCGATACCCAAATGGAAACCATTCGCAAGATTCAACAGGCTTTCGATGACGATGCCATGAGCAACTCGCGGATAAAGGAGTGGTACAACCGCTTCAAAGATGGCCGCACAGCAGTGGACAGCGAACCGCGTTCAGGCAGACCCTCAACAAGCCGAAATGAGAATGTCATTGAGCAAGTGCGGACTCTGGTCATGGAGGACCGTCGTATCACAGTCCGAGAACTTGCGAACGAGATAGGGGTAAGCATTGGATCGGTACATTAAATTTTGACGGAGGATTTGGGCATGAGGAGAGTGTCCACAAAATTCGTACCGAAACTGCGCATCTGATTCAGATTTTCGTCGCCAAACACAACATCCTTGTGGTTCGTCAGGCTCCCTACTCCCCCGACATGGCTCCGTGTGACTTTTGGCTATTTCCCAAGCTGAAAATTCCGCTGAAAGGAACCCGATTTGAGTCAAGAGAAGACATCGTGCGGAATGCGACGGCCCGGCTGATCATCATTCCAAAAGACGCGTTCCAGAAGTGTTTCCAACAATGGCGGAAGCGCTGGGAGAAGTGTGTGCATTACCAAGGAGACTACTTTGAAGGGGATTAGGGTTCTGTACCTCCAAATCAATAAATGTATTTCTGCCGACCAAAGGTTCAATACTTTTTTAACACACTGGGTATCTGCGGATTTTAAGGTGCCAGTAAAACGATGGTGATATTTCATGAATTTGAAAAAATGTATGCTGGGCATTATCAAAATTATGCATCTCATGAAAATGTCACAGTTCGGCTTCACCAATTCGCCAGAGTCTTTACGTAGCGTTCTGCACCGTTCATGGACACTAACAGTGCATAACCTACAAGTATTCGTTACCAATTCCTGCTTGGTACGCATGTATAAAAGGAGGGCATTTAACGCCCCCCCCCCCACACACACACACCCGTCTTTAGTTTCCTCTTTGCGGCTCTTCAATGGAATTCGCTAAGATCTCATACAGGTAATAAGTAAGGCTATTAAGCACTGTGTCCCTTACTTCATTCTGCCCCATACTGGACCGGTCTAATATGATTCCCATTTCACAAGTCAAATGTAAATTCAGCCAATTTTTCAAAAGCAGGCTCGCTGTAGAACAACTGATTCGAGACCGACATGCAATACGCGTATATCACTAAATCTGATAAATCTGAAACTTACTACACGCCGAATATTTAGTTAGGTCAAAGGAAAACTAATTTACGTCTCTATGCAATAAACTATATGCAGTATTAATTACTTTTGTCAACTACAAGATTAATGACGCTATTTAATACTTTATGACGTACTTCGGCTAACTTTGCAGTGATGGAATTGCTTCTGGAATAGGGAGTATTTTGAAAACAGGCTTATGTTCCTTCCACTCTTGCCGCTGTATTTTCTTTTTTCTTTCTATATTTTTTAAATATAGGCCTATTTCTTATCTGCACACATAAAACATTGTTTGTCTTCGGTTTTGTCTTCGTATATTTCCACTGAACATTGTTTTTTTTTTTAATTTATAACATTCCCATTCCGTATTCTGAGGGTTTCAGGTTCAAATTTCGGTTTGGAAATTACCTATCCTAAGGTTTCTAGTGATTTTCTTCAGTCCCTCCAAATAAATGACGGCATATTATTTTCATATGGACCACAGTAGCTTCCTTTCACTCCTTTGCAATTCATCGTTCAAAGAAATTCTACTAATCGACGTTATATAACATGTTTAAAATAGTGACATCGATCAGACCAGGAAGTCGCCCACTCGATATTTTCAAGTCTCACGGACGTCACGTTAATCATTCATTCTATATTTTATCTCATGTGTAAGTAGACAACTTACATGGAAGCGATGATGTCATAAATAGATTCAGGCTCTTCTGTTGCAATTCATTGGAAACCTGCAAGACGAGTTAATGTAATCATTGCAACAAGTGACATCAATGCTGGAGGTGGACGGTCTTTCTTAACGTCATTCATATCCCTTGTCATGTAATCTGTCTCCAAGTACGTCCAACATGCTTGGGGTGTTGTTTTTTCTGGAAGGCTTAAGTAACAATCTTAAATAATATCCCCATACAACTTTGGCTAAATTGCAACTCTGACATAAGCCAAGTGGACCCAGACAGAAACAAACATGCACCGAAGTCTAGTGGTTTTTGGTTCTTAAAAAGCTGAGTTATAATACAATTTACAATAATAAAATTAAAATATGTGAGTATTCCGTACACATATCTGCATGCGCTTCGAATTCACAAATATATTTACAATACGGTGGAAATACGACGTTAGTCCTTAATTTCATATAGCAGAGACCTTCCTAAGCCGAATATGGTGGACGCGCGGTCTAAGGCATGAACTGTCTTGGTCCGCTCGCACGCTGGGGTCGTGGGTTAAATCCCACTCAAAGGCATGGATGTATGTGTATGCGTTTATTCTGTTTGTGTTGTCCTACGTGTAGGTAGCGGCCTTGCGACGGACTGATTACTCGTCCAAGGAGTCCTACCGTCTGTGTAAGAAAGATTTCGAAACTGTAGTACCATTGATGCAAGAAATGAATGAGACCTTCCTTAAAAAAATAATTCCTCAGCTGATCAAGAAATTTGCGGGTCTGTAATGTAACGCGAAGGTCTATTTCGGGTTTACAACAACGTGCTGCTGTTTCATGTCCTGAAATGCCGCGCCGTAGCTCAAGCGGTTAGTCGCTGGCTTCACACCACGGCGGCCCGGGTTCGATCCCTGGTCTGGTCAAGTGGGATTTTTGGTGGACAAATTGGCGCTGGGGCGGGTTTTCTCCGAGTACTTCGGTTTCCCCTGCCAATATTCATTCCACCAAATTCTCCATCATAATCACCCTGGGCAGGCTACAATAGGCCAATCAGTGGCCGCCGTGCCGAGTGGACCCAGTTGGACTCCACCTCCCACTAAGCGAATTTAAAAAAAATATATATATATTTCATTTCAATATGCATTTCCTTAAATTAAATTCCAAGACATTCCTTTGTTTATTTATTCAGACGGTTTTTACATGCTGTATTCATTTTTACTGCGCATATTTGAATTCCAGTTACTATGGGATCTTACACGCTGTCAATCAAAGTCTGACCGGAACTCAAAACGGAGTATCGCTATATCTAAGAAAATCTAAAAATGAAAATAAACAGTTTCCCGATAATCACTTCATTCAGATATTTAATTTAACACAATTAGTGACAAATAACTCGCCTTTATTGTGTAAACACGCCTGTGTAGCAACTCCTCATTTTCAGGGATGAAAAAAAGTAAATTAATTTAAAATTCTATTCACTTTAGGGCATCATACTTGTGCATGCCAACGAACAAGGCGTAGTCATTCATGTGAAAGTTCCACTTTCAGCCGCCTGGAACACTGGTAGACCATGAAAGTTAAACTCTTGAAACGTATACTGACCTGTCCATTGCTTTTCGCTCGGGTCGTAAATAAGTTACCTGTTACCATTTATCTATGAGATAAGTATGAAAGGCACAAATTTATGGGTACGTAACGTCACAGTTCTTATGACAGTACAACACTTATCAGCCCCCCTCCCCTCCTACAAGTCATGCGGTAAGTGTCCTGCTCAAATGAGTGAAAGCACAAGAATATCGCAGCAGAACCAGAAGCTTCAGACACCGCTGATATAAAATTCGTCACTGGGTGCGATCTTGAGCTACCTCAACTTCTTACTACTTACGTCTTAAATCGCTTTTCGGTCTTCTATGTGAACAATGTCGTTTTCCCATCAAAATTCTGCAACGATTCCTTGCATTCCTGAAATTTACTATGCGACCACATTATTGCTAACCTCTCTTTCACTACCCTGACAAAATAATGTGAACCGTGCAGCCCTAAATTACGACATTCTTTGTTATATAATATCCTACTAAACTTTTCATTCACTTCGGCTTTCTTACGTCCTCACATTTTCTTCAGCGCTCTGCAGTCAGACATTTGTCAATTATGTTCGTAGTTTCAAATTAAGAGGCGAAGTTGCATATCCACACAAAATAAGTGGCAATGTACGCTGATCTTCAGCATCTTCGACAATATCAGAGATAACAAAATATTTCAAAACACAGTGATGAGAAACATTTACAGAATTTCATTAAGAACCTCGTTCACTTTTGTCAGTGTACTTCTCATATATTTTAATAATTCTGTAATGGATATGAGGTTGTCACGTGCTCGTTACAAAGAATTCTGTCTTCTGTGATATAACGACATAGACTGCGCTGAAAGTCAACCGACCGCAAGCCCCACTCATTCCGGTTTCTTGCTTGGCTTATTCCTCGACTCTGAAGATAGAGACACCATGTTCCTCCAAAATGTTTGTTAATTTTCAACGAACTACACAGCGTTACACGTGTATTTCAAAAGATTTAACTCTTCACTCCCTTAATGTTTTTTACGCACAATAATATAACTTGCAAGATTTGAGGTTTTCACGGCGGTGACTATGAAGAAAGCCGTCTTCTGGGATGTGGCGCCGTGTAGATATTGTGTTAACCGACGTTTCGGAGGAACGTATCGCCTCCATGTTCAGGGTAGAAGACAAGAAGAAATCCGCGAGCGAACCAGCTAGAGCAGGTGCAACAGACTGTTCCTCCGAAACGTCGATTAACATAATTTCTACACGGCGCCACATCCCAGAATACGGCTTTCTTCAATAATATAACTTGTTGCCAGTATCGTTTCGTGTCATATTCATGTGTCTCGTTCTGTGTACACCTCGACCAACTTCTCCCTGACTGCTGAATCCAGTATGTACGCAGTTGGAATAAAAACTGGAATGCATGAATTATTGCTGCAGTGGCTTCTAGAAATTTCGATATTTTTTATGTTCTTCTCTTGTTGATAGAGTACACTGCAGCCAAGTTAGTAAAAACTTGTTGACGACGTGTTCCAGCAGTTTGTTATTGATATAAATTTTGCTCACAAACTGTCTCTACTTAAAACTCCATAATTTCTTTTTTAAACAGAAAACTACTTCTCAAATTCTGGCGACTTTTTTGTAAGTTATTTATTGCACGTCGGTTAGGGCCTAATTACATCAACGCCTGTAAAGAGCGAAGTACCTTACTGAAATTACTGTTGATTCCCTCTCTCCAGCATTTTATATGCATAAAAACTGTAAATAAACCTGGAAAGCTACAATTTTGTTCCACTCTTTTGTTGAGACGCCTCAAGTCAGTAAATCACATTCCATCTGTACCGAAATAATATCATTATAGATGACATATATAGCACCAATGAAGTGATGCAATATCCCCTGCCAACATTCTCATTTCCGTTCTACACAAGGTTTTTAACTTCGTTGGCCGGTTCAAGGCTCTGCGCTTCACGACAACCGGTGCGTCCCTTGCCGCGAGAGGCATACGTTTTTTTTATCCGATGAATCAGAATGCCTGATGGCCCATAACGTTCGGCGCACCGGCCGTCGTGAAGCGTAGAACCGTGAACAGGTCAACAAAGTAAGAATCGTCCCACTATTAATGTAAATTCCAACTGGGTCCACTCGGCATGGCGGCCACTGATTGGCCTATTGTTCTTTCCCCGGATGATTATGATGATGGAGAATTGGGTGGACTAAATATTGGCAGGGGAAATCGAAGTACTCGGAGAAAACTTGCCCCAGCACCACTTTGTCCACCACAAATCCCACTTGCCCCACTATTAACTTAATCAAAAGATTTCTCTAGGTCAATAAAAGATAGGAATTTTCAACATTATATTTTAAGTTTCTACTCATAATTAGAAAAGAAGTTAGGAAAATATATCCAATCTCTTCTAAAATAATTCTTCTTCCCCTAATCTTTTTCATAACAATCATAAAATTTATTAATTTTTGTGTCTGTGTACATTTTATTCCTCTATTTGTGCTGGATGAATCCACGACGGTTTTTCCTTTTCTTTACGTTTCCTTATGTATGCAGTGACATAAATGGTTGGTGTTCCCCTTGCCAGACTAGATTTAAAAAGTAGAGAAATAGATACAGGAAATCCGTTTATACACTACTACATAGTCCTATGTTCATATCAATCTCTCTTGGAACTTTGTTGTTTCTTTAAGTCTGAGTAGCCTACATTTGTCAGTTCTTCGAAGGCATGCTTTATGGGAATGTTCCGTAAGACTTGTTACTTCTGCCCCAAATTTTGAGAAGAGTTTGTTCAAGTATATACAGAGTATACAATTTCATCCTCCACATGGCTCTGCTTAATTTCTTGAAAAATTTAAACTGTCTCGCTTTGGTTATGCAGCACTTCTTTCTAGGTGTAGAATAAAATCCTTCAATATTTTTCCTCATATCATGTCTACTTTGAATGATCAAGTCAAAGAGGATGTTGGCAGGGCATGTAGCACGAATGGGGGAGACGATAAATGCGTATAGGATATTAGTGGGAAAGCCAGAAGGAAAGGGACCACAGGGAAGACCAAGGCGTAGGTGGGTGGACAATATTAGAATGGATCTTAGAGAGATAGGATGGTATGGATTGGACTGATCTGGCTCAGGATAGGGACCAGTGGATGGCTCTTGTGAACACGGTAATGAACCTTCGGGTTCCATAAAATTCTGGGAAATTCTCGAGTAGCTGCAGAATTGGCGGTTCTTCCAGAAGGGCTCAGCTGCATGAGTAAGTAAGTTTTGTCTTCTTTTTGAAACTGCTCGTTTTGTTTTACATTCAACTGCATCATCCAAATTTTGTGTCAGCAGATATTTATTAATTGCTTCTCCGTCTTCATTCATCTCATTTCCTCGTGTCTTTCCTTCAGCGTACCTTAAGTATTCTTTTGTGCCAATGCTTTACGATGTATTATGATTTCTCACGTTGTAAATGAAACATTTCCTTTGTACTTCATTTCATAGGAAAAGTTGCACAGTTCAAACCACTGAGAACTGGAAAAGAGTACATTTAAAACCAAAACTGGAGGACAGTTCGTTATACGGAGAAGTGTTGTTATGAAAAGGGGTGAATGTCACTGTTGTGATGGAGAACTCATGATAGTTACACATCCCTTGAGAGCTGATAATAATTATATTTCAAGACAGGTACTGCTGTACAATTATTGTAATGGCACGCGGTAGTGTAATTGGTCGAGGCACTATGCTACAAGCCGGAAGGCCATGGGTTCACATCACGATGAGGTCATTGGATTTATTTTCAAATGACCTAATCCTTCCAGCCGCACTATGGCCCTGGGATCGACTCAGCCTCTAACAGAAATGAGTACCAGGAATTAATTAAATAATTTTCCTGGGAAGTAAAGCGCGGCCGGCGCGTAAGGCTGACAACCTTACCGCAAACTTTGAGCCGATTGTCTAGATAATGTGAGACCCTCAACGTCTCACAACCCTATGGGCCTTCACGGCCTGTTACAGTTATTATATATGTAAGTGCAATTGTTTTCTTCCAAGATGACATCTTACATGAAAAATTTACACACTGTTATTTCAAAGATTTTCAGATATGTATTAAAATTCTGGCCGGTCACGGTAGCCAGGCGGTCTAAGGCATATACTGTCTTCCCTCGCTCGCAAGCCGCGATCGTCGGTTTGAATTCCATGCAGGGCATGGATGTTTGGTGTTAGTGTTTGTGTGTGCGTTTTTCTGTGTTTGTGTACAGGCTGAGGTCTTGCGACGAGCTGATCACCCGTCCAAGGAGTCCTACCAAATGTCTAAGATCTAGAAACTAAAGTGAAAAGGAGAGTTTCATGGAGGACAAGGCCTGAGTTGGACTGTAGCGTCAAAGGAAAAAAGAATTCTGTTTAGTGAGGCAACGTGACCATACGATCAAGCACTACAGAGTAGACCTAAATAAGACAGTTCAAGAAAGGCTGCGTGTATATTTGTGTCTGAGGAATTATAAACCTACTACGGAAAAATATGAAGTGGCCGTGTAGAATATGAGAAATATATTCTGACTTAAAAATATTACTAAAGCACATAGTAACAGAGTAAAAGGGGTAAATGGGAAATATGTACTAATTTTTAGTTGGAAAAACTGAACGTAATGCACCAGTTGGGGGGGGGGGGGTTGGCCATAGAACGGAAAACAACATTGCAGCGGAGTTTAATGAAATGGGTTGTGAAAATGCTGATTGGATGCAACTTCAATGGAGCTGGGTAAAACGTCAAGTTCTTATTAATCTTTTGATTAAGATGCGAGATTTACTGTCCGCTTTCAAAAGGTCTCCGCTTGATGGAGTCAGTTAATAAGAGGCTTCGAAGGTCAATAAAACCATTTGCAGGAAAACAAACGTCATCAATTAAACGCGGACTACGTTCTTAAGTCTTTTTACTTTACTTACAGATTCTTCAACGCATTTCATATTTCGCTCATACCCACACGTCAATTTGCAACATTCTCTCCGGATATTCTGCCAGTGAGAGCCACGTTCGTTCAGGAATATTAGAAATGTGAACAAGCGAACTTCATTCTGCTAACCTCATTATGAAATTCTCGAGAATATAAGAACATCTGTTTTTACTTTTCTTCTCGTGCAGTAATATATCTATCTTAGGCCGCGCCATAGCTCAAGCGGTTAGACGCTGGATTCCCACCGCGGCGGCCCGGGTTCGATCCCGGGGTCTGGTCAAGTGGGATTTGTGGTGGACAAAGTGGCGCTGGGGTAGGTTTTCTCCGAGTACTTCGGATTCCCTTGCCAATCGTCATTCCGCCAAATTCTCCATCATCATAATCACCCGGGGCAGGTACAAGAGGCCAGTCAGTGGCCGCCGTGCAGAGTGGACCCAGTTGGACTCCACACCCCACTAAGCGAATTAAAAAAAATATCTTCAATGTAGAAATATGTATCATAAGGGAACTATTTAACTGTCTTATTGGAAATGTGTGAGCCGGGGTAGTGAAGTCGGTATAGCGATTGCTATGGGCTGGACGACCGAGGGATCGGAATTTGAGTCCCGGTATGATCAGAATTTTCTCTTCTCCATATCGTCCAGACCGGCTCTGGGGCCAACCCAGCCTCCAAATCCAATGGGTACCGTGGGATCTTTCCCCGGGGGTAAAGCGGCAGGAGCGTGAAGCTGACCACTCACCTCCAGATAGTACCGAGGACAAGAAAATGTGGATCTATACATCCACTCCCCCATACGCCTGCATGGCGTAGTGCTTAATTAGTTAAGCACAGGGACAACTTTACCGTATTAGAATTGTGGGAAATATACGAAAGTCAGGAAATGAGGCATGAAATGTGCAGAGCATTCACAATAATAAAAGTTAAATATTAAATAATGGAAAATGCTCTCACAAACAATATGAGCGAGTTAGTGATTCCAACAATACGTTGCATCAAAAGATGAAATTATATTTTTAAACAAATAAATAATCTACTGTTACCTTACATTGATAGGTTACGCCATGGCTGAGTGTAGCAGCAATCAAACTGTCTACGTTTGCCAACTGAAGGGCTGGACGGAAGTATCATATGGCTTCATTTTTAATTACTTTTTTAAAATGACAGAAAATATTTGTTTTAAAAACTCCCAACAGATGCATACCTAAAGCAGAACCTTTCCATTCCTAACTCAGCGAAAAATGGTAGCAAATATATGGTTCTTACACCAACTATTGGCTAGATCCATTGGATCCATGTATTTCATTTTCGGTGAAAACTGGAACCATTTAATTCCTCATTGCAACATTTCAATTCAAAGAATACTTATCAATTTATCGAGAAAAAGAAGGATTTAACATTAAAGAGTTACATAATAAAAACTGCAAATGTTTGCCCTATTCTTCAAAATGATTGACTGTCGTGTACTAGACTTTCCACCTAGAAATAAGCGATACATACTTTCTTCCCTTTCGGTGGCTATTTTAGAAAAAAACAAAAACAAAAAAAACGATTCAGAAAGTGTCGCCTTACAGTTATGAACTTCTCTGTTGGGTTAATATCGCTATTTCGAATCCTGGCTGTATATAGCAGCAGAAGTAACGGAAAATTTTATGTGACAGTAATCCATTAATTCTTTTAATCACCTGCTCATACATTTATGTTTCTTGATGACTGTGACGCTATAACTTAGGTTACTGTTATGTGAGGATTCATTAAGACCTACTGAGAATACTGACCTACACTTGCATTGGAAGGAACCCAATTTCCTTGAGTTACCGTTTACCGTCCAAGTTAATGCCGGGATATAAACCTCAAAAGGCTACGTCAATTTCCTTGCAAATCCTTACCTATTCACACTCATGATACCGGTAATAGAACAATTTCGCTGTATGTTACATAACATCAAATATGAGACCGTAGCTAAATTATCTAAGAATCAGCATTCACGAAGCTCATTCCTGCATAGGCACTGACTGACTGAAATTCGTGTCCAATTCAACGGTGCCATATGCTGATTCTCTTGTACCAGCTAAGCAGGTTGGGTTCCAGTATGTATCTAACTTAAAAAAAATACATTATACATGTATCTAAATATGTATCTCTTGTCTAAGTCAACGGTATGTAACTACAGGGATAATTTTTACTTTGCTGGCCGGTTCCAGGGCTCTGCGCTTCACAGCGACAAGTGCGCCGCTTACCACGAAGCGCATACAAATTTTTCCGATGAATCAAGATGCCTGACGGCTGATAACGTTCGGAATGAAGTGGTTACAATTCACAGATCATATGGGGCTTTGAAAATGCTGTCCCTCCTCACGGTGATATATTTCGCAATTAACTGTTTCGTTAAAAAAAACACAGGTACAACAATCCTTCTTGCACTTACAGCACACCAGACATTAACTTTCACTTGATGGAGCGAGATTTCGATGTGAATTTTGTGAACTCCAGTCGTAGTGTTTTACGTATTTTTGTATCCCTGCAAGTGAAACCACGCTTCATCAGAAAATAATGTCAATTGCGGATCGACCTCACCTTCAACGACAGTCTGTAGAAACAAATTGCAAAAATGAACCCTGCTAGCTGGATCGCGCGGCTGCAAGGTGTGCGTTGATTACTTCCGTTTTATAGGGTCTACGCTTCAGCAATTGTGTTGCCCTTCTTGCACTAGACACTTCATTCCCTTGAGCTAGACGTTTCAGTGATTTTCTAGGTGTATGTTCAAGTCTGGTCCCTATGTCAACTAACTTCTCCCCAGCAAGCACTCGGCGCTTATGCTTTTGTTTCTTGCTTATTAAGAGTCCCGTTGTTCTAAGTTTGTTCACCAAATTGTGAATTGCTTGTCTGCTAGGAACTCTTTCATCGGGAAATTTACGTCGAAATTTTCGCCGACACTTTCTAGTAGATCAGTATTTCACGTACGTGTGATACAGGAATACATGTTGTTCTAAAGCATACCGCAGCGTGACGTAACAAACTGCTCACGAATTATAATGGAGATCAAACGGGTAATGGAGCTGATAACTGCCGCCCACTGCTGACAAACCATTAGGAAGTTCCACGCATGAACTGCACTGCTCGCCTTGAAACATAATGCCGTCAAGCGGACCACAAATTCAACTATTTCCCATAACTGCAAATGTTATCGGCCACCAGGCATACTGATTCATCGGCGAAATTCATATGCGTCTTGCGGCAAACAGCGCGCCGGCCGCCGTGAAAAGTAGAGCCATGAAGCGGTCGACAAAGTTAAAAAAAGAAACTCTCTGTATTAAAGAACTATAACTGTGCAATGTCAACTTGGAACTGTAAACGTCACTTCTGAAGTTATCGGAATATTATGTCCCACAGGACAAGGAATAATAAATATACATACAAAACACTGAAAATAATAAAACGGAACCAACTATTAAATACTTTTAACACAAATATAAATGGATTAAAAAATAAAAGCTTTTATAAATCACGATGCCTTAACTTCCAAATAAAAAACGGAAATAATTAAAATGCATACTTTTATTGTAGCTTACAAGGAATAATCTGTTACAGTAAGAGGTGGATTCTTTTGTCCACTTCCTACTAAAAGTACACAGTGAGACTTCTTGGTCAACTGGACAAAAATAGAATGCATATAACGTAGCCTCGAGGTAGATGCTCAGCTATGTATTATGGCTATACTGAAGAGGACTAACAAGGTTCGCCGAATCCGCTACCAGTTCGAGTCTGTGAGGCACGACCTAAGGATTGCAGCGTCTGTCCCTTCTGCCTCAGCGGCCGAATGATTTTCTGAAGCTGTCAGGCGACCGCACTGTACATTTCGTATCTTCCTACACAGTTATAAATACGTATTTGTAAAACACTATCACCTCGCAGTCACGTGTCTAGATCATGTAGACATACAGTACCTCTTAACCACAAGATATACGCTGAAGCGTCAGTTAAGTTCTCTAATTCAGACCTTCTTTAAAGGAGTAAATTTTATAAACAAGCATTACAATTCCTCCCTACATCAGCAACATGGGTAATGAATTTTTATTACCTAGTTTTATCGAAGTACTTATATGTTTTCTGGGCGGTCGCTAATCTTATATTCTCATGGTCGTTTCTTGAAATAGAAAATATGGAGTCAGTCCTTCATGGTTGCATGTCTTGACAAGGAAGAAACAAAGCTCTTATTACGTAACATCGACAACGAAAGATAGAGATTTCTGTAACGCTGGTTTTAATTCAATATTAACATGGCTGATAGCCCGAGAAAATATTTGGCTCTTTGCTGTCTAAATAATATTAGAAGGGGACTTCTGCAACAAATAAATTCAGTCTTCCAAAACAAAAATTTATTGCAGAATACCAGAATTATAACTATGCCCATTCTCTATGATTCTTCATACGAAATACCGCAGAAAAGTAATTCGTAACATAACCTAAATCACGGTGAAGGATAATTTTGCGCCTCAAACAATTCATTCTATACATCTTTCGATCAACAATAAGGTTATCATCAGGGCCCGGATTTTGATGACCTGAAAATGTTCAAAAAATGACCTAAAGGAGAAAAGAAAGAACACTTCTCTTCCGTGTTATTCACATTTCAGAAAACATATGAAGAAAAATTCCCTAAAATGGCCAAAAATGACAAGAAATACCCTTAAAAGTCCAAAAAATTACCCCCAAAATGAAAAAATGACCTTAAGCCTAAAACTGTCAAAGAATTACAAAAAATTACCAATAAAATTTACATTTCTGTAACCAGCATCTCATATATGAGATTTATATATTTAAGAGCATCACACAGGATATAAGGAAAAAAAGATGACATGTGATCAAAATCCGGGCCCTGGTTCAAATTTCAAAATTCCTAATGGCAAACAATTAACTTCATTCATACGCTGATTCTACTTTTCATTTTGTGTGTTTGTTAAGGTTTCGCTTTAGTGGGGGGTTGAGTCCAACTGGGTCCACGCGGCACGGCGGCCACTGACTGGCCTATTGTAGCCTGCCCCGGGTGATTATGATGATGGAGAATTTGGTGGAATGAAGATTGGCAGGGGAAACCGAAGTACTAGGAGAAAACCCGCCTCAGCGCTACTCTGCCCACCACAAATGCCACTTGACCAGACCCAGGATCGAACCCGGGCCGCCTTGTTAAGGTTTGAAACGAACAGTATGGTGTAGCGGTAATGATCCAGACTTGCATTCGGAAACTGTTCGGTTCGAATCTCAGCCGGTCATTGGCCATCCTGACTGACATTTCCCGTTGTTCTCCTCAGTCTCTCCAGACCAATAAAGGGGTTAGTGTCCGGTTTATGTCGCGCCAGCTTGAGCAGAGATACTCGTGTCCCAACAGGATGTCTAATCACTCAGATTTGGAATGTTTATTGGTGCAGCATTTAGAGTAATCCATTAAATCCAAATTTCTCTATTAAATACAAATTCCCATCCAATTTGTAAAAGAAATGTAAAGAAAACTGAAAACTTTTCCAAGGCAGGATTTCACTGTATTCCACTCAGTAAATTGAGGATATCGGTTCAGCTGGAGCTTGGTTAAAAATGTTGTGTATCTGAAACACAACACTCTCATATTTCAACCATCTGAAGCATAAATTGCATTTAAATGACAATTATTAAAAAAATCTGTTATGATTGTACCTCATAGGAAACGCACCGCGTCTCCGTTTAAAGCGCAACCGGTTAATGTTGCTTCACAAAACAATCGCTGTAAATTCTGAGAATAATATGAAATGCACTCTGCGGGAAAAGTGCACATTTACAATGTTAAATCAGGTGGTGCATACAGTAACCACTGTGCTATAAAGAGTTAACTCTTACTGTTATCACAAATTCTTTATTTCTGGTTTTAGGGTAAACTTTAACTTAATTCCTGTATAATGAAAAGCGTCCACTTCTGCACTGAAGACTAGCTGTGGGTATGAGTGCATGGGCCGGACCACATCAACGACAGCAACGCACAGAAATGCCGAAACCTGACTCAGCAACCGACATTTTAGAAAACAGACCCACCCATTCGTAATTTGTCTGATGAACGTTCATACATCTGCTACTCTAAATTGGAAAGAAACTTGTAATAAGAGGAAACCAGCGATGAGAATATTACAACGAACGGCAACTTAACGTCTCTCTCACGGTCGGTGTGTATCTTCTGAGTTAAAACTTCCGACTTCGCTGAAGTATTTCATTATGTTAACTGTACACAATGCTTGAAACGTTACATCACGGTCTCAAATATTTCACAGCCTCAGATAACGTATTCAGCCTACCGCCACGATCCTTCTCTACGCCACAGTTGGCCCAAGTGCGGGCGTTGTGGTCACTACCGCGTACCGTGTTGCGTGTTTCCATCTACGCATCGGCGATTCGTGTTAGGTTCTGGTTGGCATTATTACTTTCGTACTGAAATTAGACCTTTTCGACGTTTCAATGACAACTGGGCGTTCGCTTTTACAGACAGGCTTTTCCTACCAACATTTTAGGCCTGTTAGATTTTACACGTACTGCTAAATTGCTTCCAGCGGCATTCATGAAATTCATTCCCTATTAACGCATTCCTTTTTCCGTCATTGCTTTCGGACTACTGCAAATGAAACTGGCTATTTTGAGTTCTCATTCTCTTCCCAACGACAACTACAATACAATGAAAGTTTCAAATACTAATTTTAATAAGCCCATCTTCGTCTTGCGTGGCAATTCGTGCACCAATTTCGAAGCCAACATGAAAGGATGACACCATCTGCTGTGTGTAAGGAAATTAACTTCTAATGAAAGAATGTTAGTGATTATTTCACGGCAAAAATTCTATAATTTCATAATTATACTTTTAAGGAACTAAACTTAATTCAAAACGAATTTCTCATATCCCGAATTTCGATATAATACTGTACAACCGTCTTCTTACAAAACAGTAACCACTGTCCATGGAAGTGAGTGTTTAACCCAGATCGACTAAGTTTTGAAAAGATGTACCCCATTTGATACGTGCAGGAGTGGTGAAAAGGTATAAAATAGTGGTTCATTTTAACTACATATGATAATGTCTTAAATTAAAACATAAATAAATGCTCTGAAGTAATTTCTTTGAACGTTCCTTCACCAACCTAGATGCAAGTTTACCGTACGCAATGAACTAGAACGTGGAGCTTATAACTGCGGCTTTAGGCCATGGCTAGGGAAGAACTCTTCCGTCTGGTCATCAAGGGACTTACCGTTGTGGGTAAGGGTGTGAGGTACTCCGGGCGCAGATACTGGTTGGCACTAGATGTGAGCATGATGACAGTCGAACCACGCTCGGCACTTTTTAACACGCCATTCAGAACTTATTCCAAACTCAGCTTTCGTCTCTCGTCTCACAAAACCAAACAATTAAAGAACGTTCTTTTTACAACACCCACTTCGTGGTTTTATCATACACCACTTACAGTCACTACACTCATTTTGTGTTCTCAGGCATAAATCGCCACACACGCACGTGCGGTGACGTATACTAACAGAACAAACAGATTACCACCAGCTTCCGCCGTGGTCGCGGATTGACTGCCACCACAGCTCAGCGGCAGCCTTCACCACCACCTTCTGCCGCCCTCCCTCCAACGGAGGTAGGGAGTGCACTCCTCCTAGTAGTAGCAATGTGACGTCACAGCCCTCCCCGTCATCCCTGTAACCGATTCATATAATACCCCACAGCATTTTCAACCCCTTTGCCGCCGATTGTACCACAACTGGAACACCCATCACCAGGGGGCCGTGGGGATAAGTAAACAATTTTTGACGACGGTGCCTAATAACAATGTGGAATTAATTCTGGTAAATTACAAAGCAAATTAAGAGCATGAAGAGATATTACATTAGGATTTTCAGAGCTGAAGACAACTTCCTGGAAGAGAAGCAAGAAGGAATAAAAATCGCTGGTAGCATTGCAATTGTTGCAAGTTTCTGTCGTCAGTTTAGAACGCAGAGTCATTTAACTGCTATCAAGTGGGTCAAAGTTGCAATTGTTGGAAAGTGTATAGGACTTGAAAATACGTAATTCTGCAAAGAAAGCAACAAACAACAAAGGGATCTGGTGACTAACAACAGAAGAAAATATCTGAAAACCTGGCAGTGAAAGGAGATAGTTTAGCAAGTGAACAAGGTTGTTTTTCTAACGTCGAATACTATAAGAAGTGAAGCATCCACAAAATATATCGATTTCAAATTGTTCTTTCTTCAAAGAGAGTATATTAAACCCAGCAAGTGGATCATTGTTTGACCATTCATTATTCATCATTTAACTCAACCGACCACAATTCATTTCTGGTTTAGTTGGTAAACGGAATTTGCTAAACTTAATTGAAATCTGAAATTACAAGCGATGAAGCGGAATGGAATACAAAAAGCCTGTAAAAAGCGGTTTGAGTTCCGTGTAGGCCAGTGAGACCTACGAACTGTGAAAATGAAGCACGCTACAAGCGGACACTTGACACTGTACGAAGTGTACTTTACGCAATAACTCCCTCTGAATTTGCGCTGAAGACCTTCTCAGAAGGTTTTACCCACTCGTAGTTCCTTTTCTGTAGCAATGACAGGGATGAATCAGATGTCCAAGCACAAAATTGCCAATGTAATAATCAATCATCTTTTGACTCTCCCAATTCGTCCGGCATATCAGGAGTACCTCAGAGAGTGGACAGTTTCTAACATGACGAAAGCAGTCTTCTGGGATTGTTTCTAACATAATTTTCTAATGAATCAACGAATCACAAAATCTTCTAATTAGTCACAGATGCATGTANATAATCAATCATCTTTTGACTCTCCCAATTCGTCCGGCATATCAGGCGTACCTCAGACAGTGGACAGTTTCTAACATCATTTTCTAATGAATCAACGAATCACAAAATCTTCTAATCGGTCACAGATGCATGTGTGCTGAAGTGACGACATCACATTTACTTCAGTGCAGTCACTATTCCGAACTAAGATGCCCACACCTGCGGAAACTTAACATTCTTCATATTTGTCTCATGCCAATTCTCGTACTGGCGATAAAATAATTTATGTCCATTCATAATCAATTATCAATTCGTATTAACTTAATATTAAAACTTACAGAAAGAAAATAATTACCTTTGCTTTGTTTTCCTATGCTAAGTTATCTTTAACTGTCAGATTCTCGAATTTATGTCAGAGAGAAGTAATTTCTTTGCATTATATTTCGTGCACAAGATTCTACTGATTCCAGCGACTTGAAACAACACTGTACAAAATTTTCAAAATAAGAGTCAACTTTGAAAAAATATCTACCTCCTACTGTTCTAAAGCTGTTGACTGATGCTGCCGCCTAGCGTACGTCAGCTGTACTGGTACTTTCATCGAAGATAATCCGACAGAACGACAGTGTTCTAGATCAGGACGCTCCGTCCTTCCGTATCGCCGACTTTTAACGCAGCAATTATGTTCCCAGGACAGCATAACGAGTAATCTACAACCCTAATTATTACGACCATGTATAGATATGTTGATCTCAGTCGGTAATGTGACCAGGCTACAATTTGGAATTCTGAAGAAGTGGAAGTTCATTCTCGGCAGGTTGAGAGATTTGGTTCTCCTCCACAGTCCCCTGATCGACTCTGGCGTCACCCAGCCTTGTATACAGTGGGCACTGGAGCTCTTTCTAGGGGAGATGGAGGACGAGGCGTGAAGCTGACCGCTCACCTTCATAGTACTGAGATTAAGAATGTATTGAGCTTTACATAATCTCCCCAGTATATCTCAATAGTGTGGTTTTTAAATTGAGCATAGGAACAAATTTACCTCTTCATCAACACATTCACTTATAACATAAAATTAAACAGTTTATGTTGTTTTAATAATAAAGATACATCATAATTATTCGCATTGAACATTCACAATTAAGCGTTAGAAATAGTACATACAGTAATTCAAGTTATAACAAATATTCCGTGAGAACCGTGTTTTTCAAGCTGTAACAAAATAGGTTTTTTTTCAGCATAATTTTATCGGTCTGATCAGACCGGCTCATCATACCTTGTATTAGAACACGCGCATTGGATAAAATACATGTCCTAAATCTTATTGAAATTATACACTCATCTCTTTGAAACGTGTGTCAGTATGCAGAATATATACGAAGTAAAAGGAAAGGATTTGAGGCTTTCACGGCGGTGACTATGAAGAAAGCAGTCTTCTGGGATTTGGCACCGTGTATATGTGGTGTTAACCGACGTTTCGGAGGAACATATCGCCTCCATCTTCAGGGTAGAAGGAAAAAATATAAGAAATCCGCAAGCAGACTGCTTTACCGGTTCTCACGGTCTCTTCGCTTGCGGATTTCTTATATTTTTTCCTTCTACCCTGAAGATGGAGGCGATACGTTCCTCCGAAACGTCGGTTAACACCACATATACACGGTGCCAAAACCCAGAAGACTGCTTTCTTCAAAAGGAAATGAGTTTTCTGAAGAGGCAGTCTGTAATGCGATGGTACTTAAACAATAAAATTATGTAAGTAGCTAATGGACATCAAGACCTACGAGTATTACGTATACAAAATCGCAAAAACGAAATCATATGGAAATCATCAGCTCTATTCGAGCACAGATAATCCTAAACAGTTCAAGGCAAAGTGCATAAGTTTTTTTCTGCCCTCTTGATGTATGCACAACAGCGTACTAGCCGATAAATTTATCCTGATAACTTGGTCGTATGAGAGCACATAGGGTCCACAGGTGAACAAATTTGCGTTCTCTGACGAATGACGGCTCAAACTTTCTGTGGCTCAGTAAAAACTATGACAGAAATATTTTTTTGTTTGTTTAATTTTCTTTTTGTAATTTTTATTATGAGAGATACACAATAAATAATTAACTGTATGCGCTTAAAAATATTCATGATTTATATGCCAAATTGTGCAAACTTTTATTATTCGCGATGGACATATCATCATACGAAAGTATCTAACACACAGATATAAGTGGCATGTATCCTCTAACATATTAACAACATACAGATGGGAGCCAGAATAATGGCCATTGGTATTTGTCAACAGCAGCAGTTTCCGCGACATTATTAATAGTCAAAGACACAAATATACTTCTTTAGTTCAAACAACGTGAAATAAATATATTGACGTTAAGCCGAATCATTATAATGTATAAACAGTTAAATTTCTCTTTTTTTTTCCCTTGGCACTACAGCCCCAGTGTACCTAGGCCTACCTCCATGAACTTCTCCGTTCACTTCGGTTTTTCTAGATCTAACACATTCGGTAGGACTCCTTGGGCGGGTGATCAGCCCGTCGCAAGGCCTCTACGTGTACACAAACACAGAAAAACGCACACACACAAACTAAACATCCATGCCCTGAGTGGGATTCGAACACACGACTCCAGTTTCCAAGCGAGCGAAGACAGTACATGCCTTAGACCGCTCGGCTACCGTGACAGGCGGTGTATAAGAATAATATATAAGAATTCAGTTCGTACCTCACAGGAAACAGATCCGAACCCAAGATCCCGGTTTCCAAGCGAGCGAAGACAGTACATGCCTTAGACCGCTCGGCTACTGTGACCGGCAGTGTATAAGAATAATATATTAGATTTCAGTTCGTACCTCACAGGAAACAGATCCGAACCCACGATCCCGGTTTCCAAGCGAGCGAAGACAGTACATGCCTTGGACCGCTCGGCTACCGTGACAGGCGGTGTATAAGAATAATATATTAGATTTCAGTTCGTACCTCACAGGAAACAGATCCGAACCCAAGATCCCGGTTTCCAAGCGAGCGAAGACAGTACATGCCTTAGACCGCTCGGCTACCGTGATCGGCAAAGTTCTCTTTAGCACAAGAAAATATTTTCAGGTATCAAATTGTAGAACATAAACTTCCGAGACTGACAACAAACCCATGCCCTAGCTGCTATATAAATGATAACCGGCCGAGTGCGAATCTAGGCCAACAGCAGTGAGTATAAGGTACAGTTGTTTCTCCACGTAAACTAACCGTGTTAACGGGCTGGATAGCCATGTCATTAGTAATATTCCTTGTAACGGTTCTATGGTTCGTCGGGAGATGTTTTCCCTAGAAATATATGACTTAAATATAAAAGTAACCACTCTTCTCTGCCTGCAGCTCAGCATGAGTTTTTTTTTGCATATTTGTGTGTGTCTGTGTGTATATGGAGCCTCACTTCCACTCCCTCTATACATATTTAGACAATGATAATCAAGCGTAAGGACCACTTCATCTCTACCTGCAGTGTAACAGTGTGTTTCGAATATAGGATCAACGATGTTAGTTAAGTAAATTTTAAAAGTACCAGTAATATTTTTATGCACATTTGCAGAAAAAACTTGTTGTTTATTTTATCCACCTTTTAACATAAATGGTATAAGATGAATTCTGTATTTCAGCATCATGTTGCAAATCTTTAATTAACACCTTTATATATCACAGACCGTCAGTAACGCAACAGTTGTTCCATTTCTTTCATTCCTCCAATTTCACCATTTAACACTTAACACATGTTTCGGCCATAGGTAGTAGGATTTAGGAAATTGTGGCATATCTATTCACACATATCTGTGGAAACAGGGAAGCGGTCGTTGTTAGCGAACGGCTCTGAAACAATATTCTTTTCTAGGCAACGATCGCGAAACAACCAACAGAACAGCGACTGTTGCTAGGTAACGCCCGTAACATATGCGCACGCAATAATAGAACAGCTGTATTTTCTGTTTGGTCCGTGACGAGGTGTTATAAGCTGGAAAAAGTTTAGAATTCAATTCAGTTGGGAGACGGAGGCCAGTCCGGTATGGCGCGAGTGCAGAAGCTGAAGAATCTCTACTGTTAGAAGCCGTTATCAGAAAACGAATAGTGAAGCCACTGCAGGCTGTAAAGGACTTAGTGTGTGCTGTAGTGATCTGTAAATTGTGTAGTCACGAGCCTTGTGTTAAAGTGATCAATAAATTCAATCTCCAATCAAAAACTCCGTCGAGAGTCATTCTAGCACGTGACATTTAGTTTATTTGCTTCTAACCATGATGTAAATACAAACTCTCAAAGGTAATTTTTCAAAGTTCTTGCAGTTGCTTCTGAAATAAAGACAAATAAATGTCTTTCTTGTTCTGTAAGTGCATCTTATGTAAATTTCAGAAAATTAAAAAAGCGCTTATAGTTTCGAGTTGAATGTAAATTAAGGAACTTGAATGGGTACCAGCACTCGTTAAGGGTTAATTGTTTGTCGTTTCTTCCTAGGTCTCCTTAGTGTAAAGTCAATTTTGTTGGTCGTGTTCATTCTGAAAAGTCTCCATGAACAACAGGAAGCGTTAGCGTGCATTCACAGTTACCTTCTCCTTTTACGGGAAAAGGAAACGATAATACGAAGGAAATGTGGATAAAAGAGGAATAGACAAGAAAAAGTATGAAATACAAACACAAACTAACATGGAAACACGAAAAGAAGCGAGAAACTCAAGTTCCCCCCTCGCGCCTTTCATGTTACATAATGGCGCTGCGATGCTTCTCAGTGTTGAAAGACGAATAATGGTCCTAGTTCCGGGAGCTGAGTTATTGTTCCAGCCCTCACGCAGACACAAACACTTTTGTCTTTAACTTTTTTCTCTCGTCTTTTCTTGTCTCTTACTCGCTTTCGTGTTTGCTTTGTTCACTTACACCTACCCATCTGAACATATATACACCCACTTCCTCTACTTTACTTTTCTACGTACATATTTTCTTCTTATTCTTCTTTCTGTGTGTGTGTGCCTCTCTCTCTCTCTCTCTCTTTTCGGCTCTAACACAGACGTATTATGTTCACGCGTGTTTCTCTTCCCTTTGTAAATTCTTTAGCCACCAAAATTATTGTCAAAACAAGCGAGAA
>NW_019728498.1:3142509-3157485 GCF_002891405.2 Cryptotermes secundus | reverse complement strand
TAATTTTTTGGTAAATTTTTGGACTTTTAAGGGTATTTCTTGTCATTTTTGGCCATTTTAGGGAATTTTTCTTCATATGTTTTCTGAAATGTGAATAACATGGAAGCGAAGTGTTCTTTCTTTTCTCCTATAGGTCATTTTTCTGGATTTTTGTCATTTTTTTAATATTTTCAGGTCATCAAAATCCGGGCCCTGCATATTACATTTCTGGGGCATATTTTAGGTCATTTTTTCGGTCATTTTGTAGGTCATTTTTTTAAATATTTTCAGGTCATCAAAATCGGGCCCTGGTAATCACGTCTAGAGCTGGCCATTCACACAAAGCGATTGACTTTGAATAATCAATTTTAAAAATCATACTTTTGTCGTGGGGATTTTATGCTGTGGTCTCCTAAGTTCCAAGCTCTCGGTTCTGTTTGTATGAGCTATACCACTTTGGCGTGGCTGTTATAGCCACTAAGATCTCGGGCGAGGCCTCGTACAAGTGTAGTCCTAATGTGTGCTGAAAATTAAAAAAAAAAATGTAGTAATTTATTTTTAAATTATTATTATTATTATTATTTAGTGCCTTGCTTTATACTTTGTTTTGTTTTCTTTCTTACTCATTCTCACTTTATAACTGGCCTCTGTGCTGTTAAGTCTGTAAGTAAATAAATAATTCATTTGTGTTAAATTGAATTTAATTAATTACAGATTCATTGTGAGCCCCTACCAATAAATTACGAATTATAGACACCTATTGAATTCATGAAGATCGTCAAATCAAGCGTTTGATATATCTGGTATATATTTCACCATTACATTTTACGTGAGTAAATTTTGCAGGAAAGAAAACAGATTTCTTCGTGTATGAAAATTCACGGGGTGTGTGACTCGGCAAAGTTTCCCTGCTTCTAAAACGTATATGACTGGGAAGATGTGCTGATCTTCTTTAAATACTTCAGATGAGAGGTACTGAATGACAAGTTAGGAACCGGATAAAAATATTCCGAAACTGACTGCAATGTGATTAGAAAACTGTTAAGTTGTAATTGCAGTTACAATTATAACACTAGACAATACGATTTCATAGGCAGCACCATAGCTCAAGCGGTTAGTCGCTGGTTTCTCACCGCGCCGGCCCGGGTTCGATCCCGGGTCTGGTCAAGTGGGATTTGTGGTGGACAAAGTGGGCAGGTTTTCTCCGAGTACTTCGGTTTCCCCTGCCAATCTTCATTCCACCAATTGCTCCACAATCACCCTCACCTATCATCTGGGGCTAGTACAATAGACCAGAAGTGGCCGCAGTACAAGGGACTGAGTCCCACCCCACTAGCAATAAAAAAAGATTTAAAATTCAGTAAAAAATAGCACGAAGCTGATGCGGCAATGATATGCATACATAGCACTTCCTTTAGCGTTTGCAGAGGTTAATCCTGTAGAAAAGATGCTGCGAACATCATCGTCTTAACTGACGCATATAAATTACAAGACACAAATCTTAAATATTGTCACGTTTTGGGGAGTGTGAGTATTAGACGAGTGTTGGTTTAGATGATTGAAATTATTGACACTCTATACATTCCATTCTTTACTACAAGTAATGCAACGCTGATCTACACACTTTACAGTTCACCGTTGCACACACTAGTCATATCCTGGCAACGGATTTGTAACAGTCTCACTGTCACTTCAAATCACACATGAAGTCTTCTATGTACGGCCTAATTCCTTTCTTGCTGTCATCCCAATTATTCTGTCAACTGCCACCACAGGAGATTCTACTCAGTTATATTCCTCTACTCCATAGCACATATCCCGGAAAGTTGGCGTCTCGAAACTCAACTAACTCAAACGATCTTATTTGTCCTTTGTATAATCCTTCGGTAAGGACCACGCAGAAAACACAGCCTCTCTATTGTTGAGTAGGTGTGTTTAGTGCACCGTTGCCTAGCAACGGAAGCATTTCGATTGTTTCTTGCGTATTCTTTGTCGCGGGAATGTATTTACCCAGCAGTTGCCTCGCAATGGTCGTCTTCTCTGATTATACTATTCTGGCTTTCGGGCGTAATGTCACAATATTCTTAGTTCTCAATAATTTCAGTCCATGAAAACGAAGGGATATGAATTAACTCATAATTTATCTTAAAATCGCTGTTTTCTGAAATATGGTGCCGTGGAATTTGGCGGATAGGTACATATCCAGTCCCGTTTTTACAAGTCAGATGCTGTGTGGCCCCGAGTTCGCGTGAGGCGAGTCGGTCGCACACCGGATCTATTTCCTGGAAGCTCTCAGACGGTCCTACAGTACTTACGTACATGAAGCGTGCCAGTAAGACCTACTTACAAAGAAGCATTCGTCCATTCTTGAAGTCTAAACTAAAAGACGTGTGATCCGAGAAACCAGCATTTCTAATTGTAAGAGGTAACCTGTCAAATAAGCAAATTCTGCTTTCCAAATGTTACTTTCCGTACTCAGCGGTGGAATTCTCCTTTGTGAAGGACTTGAAAGTGTGGTTACAGGTAATGATAAGTTGGATACGTAGGATCACCGGGGTCTCGGAAATATCCGGAAACAGCTGTTTGAATAAAGCTGTCATCTTTAAAAATGGTGACTAATTTGAGCAACTATTAAACACTGGAAACTGAAAGTTCAAAATTTCTTAGCATAAAAATCGCCATTAGGCCGTGTTCTGAGGAAGCCGCAACCTATATATACAACTGTCATTTTAGTATTATCTTCTCACACCAGTCCCTTTCGAAGAGGTTTCACTTGTAAAAGCCTTGTTTCGCCACGCCCAGATCGTCTCTTATGCGACCAGCGCTTCATTTTATGAAAACATATTTGTCTTTACCCTTAAGCTTAGTTTTATCCTCAAGGCTGAGACATGCAATGAACCGACAACTATACGAGTTTTGATTTTTGACGAGTTTTCTGGAACGAAGTCATTATTCGCAAACACGCGTAAATGCACGTACCGACTGGAAAAAAGGCATCGTACATAAACATTCTAATGAACGGAAGTGATTTTGAGTTTGTCCCAAATGACAATAATTATTGGTGGTTTGAAGCTTACACTTACCTCCATCTGGTGTCGTCGTCAAGAATTGTGGGGATATACCTCCAGTGCCCAATACGTCTCAATGATGCGGTGCTTAGTTGATTACACGCAGGGATATCTTTACTTTTACCATCCCTAACGTCGTTTCGAGACGAAACTTGATATCTCAGCTTTACATTTAAGCTGCCACAAGCAATTGTCAGTGAACAAATTCTGGACGAATATAAGAAAAGGTAAAGTTATCCCTGTAACAGGCCGTGAAGGCCCATAGGGTTGTGGGACGTTGAGGTTCTCATATTTTCTAGGCAATCATCTAACAGATGGCGGTAAAGTTGTCAGTCATACGCGCCGGCCGCTCTTTACCCCCAGGAAGATTCCTGGTATTCATTTCTGTTAGAGGCTGAGTCAGTCCCGGGGTCATAGTGCTGCTGGAAAGATTAGGTAAATTGAAAAAATTCAATGATTTCAATGAAAATCGAAACCGCGACCTTCCGGCTTGTAGCATAGTGCCTCAACCATCGCTAACGCGTTCCCCTGGACGAATATAAATATTAAGAAATTTCATCGCTGTATGAAGTTTTCCATTCTTCGCATATGTACACTTCACTTTGTTTCCAAACACTTTCATGCAATATTTTCCCTTAAGAATACGGGCTCATGTTCACTGCCGAAAGAAACAATGGAGAAATTAATTTCATATAACTTAATCTTCTTTTGTAAAAGAAAGAGACGAAATTGATAAGCGAAAGTAAATGCACCAAACAGGAGAGTTAATTTTTGTACATCTGCTCGGAACCGTCTCAGGATCCTTGGCGGAAGAGATCAAGAAGACAAGACGTCGGGACCCCGACCAAAAATCATCTTCTTTACTGGCAGGACGCCAGTTGTGGGAACACCTTCCAGTCATACATCATGGCATGTCAACCACGCCAATCAAGGCTGATTTATTTCAACCTTTGCAACCCGTCATGCCACGCAATGTGGAGCAGAAACGGGAAAGAAAGACAAACGCGCGTTCCTCTTTCACTGCCAGCAGAAAATGGTTTGCTTGCTTGCTAAAACCNCTCTTACTTTTAGGGTTGTGAGACTTGGCAAAACTTACACTTACGTTACCTGAGAAGAGGTAGGGGCAGATATCTGAAAGTAGGCGGGGGAGAGTAACTGGTGGCAAGAAAACTTTCAACATCAAAAAGCTTGTAAGATTTGAGGCTTCCACGGCGGTGACTATGAAGAAAGCAGTCTTCTGGGATTTGGCACCGTGTATATGTGGTGTTAACCGACGTTTCGGAGGAACGTATCGCCTCCATCTTCAGGGTTTAAGGAAAAATATAGGAAATCCGCAAACGAAGAGACCGTGAGAACCGGTAAAATCAGTCTGCGGATTTATTATATTTTTCCTTCTGCCCTGAAGATGGAGGTGATATGTTCCTCCGAAACGTCGATTAACACCACATATACACGGCGCAAAATCCCAGAAGACTGCTTTCTTCATAGTCACCGCCGTGGAAGCCTCAAATCTTACAAGCTTTTTGATGTTGAAAGTTTTCTTGCCACCAGTTACTCTCCCCCGCCTACTTTCAGATATCTGCCCCTACCTCTTCTCAGGTAACGTAAGTGTAAGTTTTGCCAAGTCTCACAACCCTAAAAGTAAGAGGTAATTGAAGCGGCCTCCGTAGTCTAGGTGTAACGTTCCCTCCTCGTGACTCAAGATACGCGGGTTCAAACCCGGCGGAAGTCGTGGAAAAATTCAGGGAACAAGTCCTCCGGGAGGGACTTTAAACCGTGGGTCCGTGTCGTAGCTTTACGGCACGTAAAAGAACCTCATGTCTCAAGGGGACCTCTGAGCCAAATTCAGGACATTTCCCGCCCAACAGTAGTCTCTAACGCCTCTGGTAGATGGGGGAAGCATCGAGATACCGCTGAATCAGTAGAGGCCGAACTCGGTGGCTGAGTCGGGACTGATGGCACGCACCAGTACCGGTAGGGTATAGAGACTGGTAGAATATCACAGGGGACGCACAATGGACCAATATCTGGTCTAAGTGCATGGGGAAAGCCACCCTCTCCAATAACAATAACAACAACAACAACAACAACAACAACAAGAGGTAATTGCGGTTCCATATATTTTAATATTTATGTTTATAGACAGCAGATGGGAATGCAATATATTCTGAACTGAATAGCACCAATATGATATGCTCTTGTGAACGTAAATTCCATCTGTTAGTGTCCTTCCAAAATATCTGAACTTTACCACATTTTCCAAAGATATGTTAGCTATTTTTGTAGCGATTTTCCCCCCTGTAGTCTAGAGACGAAACAAAAATAGATAGACCAACGTGATTTTCTTCGAACTTGCTTCTAAACCACCCGCCTGTCACTTTCATCACTTTCACATGTTCATAAAGAACATTCTTCCAGCGTTCAAGATATTCGGAGTTACTCCAACATTATTGCAAATATCTCTTCTGGACATCCCTGTGTTACGAAGTCATCCTGCCAAATGTATCTGCCTACAAGAACAAAGGTATGACTGCAATCATTTAATGACTACCATTACAAACACGCAATTCAGCTATCCAATGGTTAAATTACTTCTATAACCTTTTAAATTATCCTGGCTTCGTTCCATACGAGGAAATAAAATTAATTCTTTTTAGGAGCACTTTATAATTGCCTGCAATACTTGTATATTACGTCTGAAAGTGGTAGGTGTTGCAAATGGTTGTTCGAATTTTCAGCTGTTGTCACATGATATGTCTTAGGCAATTGCTCATTACCTGATTGATCTAATATATATTATTGTGAAAAGCTAATGTAGATTACAAAACGTTACCATGGTTACCATGGTGACCTACGAGAGCGCTAACAGTTAAATGAGCTAGCTACTGGCACTGCACTGGGCTCGACTAAGTACTGTACCACTTTCATCTCTTTCCTAATGATATTTCCCAATGCTATTTGCGTTTTAAATTCTTTCAGCCAATGCAACTGAAGAATTATATGAAAAGTTGAAACTGGCACTAACATTATAACGACCGTTAATTAGACTTTTCCATTCAAGTTGTTCCTCAGTTATCCTTCTGAGGCTGAGTGGGCCCCGTTCCAAACCCATTATTTCTCAGAAAATCTGGTAGCGCCAGGAATCGAACGGGGACATCTGGATCTGTAGCCATGAACTCTGACCACTAGATCACAGAGGCGGTCAATCTTCATACACTTAATTCTATTTTAATATATAAATCACAGAACCTAATATCTGAATTACACTTTCTCGATATCAATTTGCTCGTCATACAGAATTGTTTTTGCAGAAATATTTAAATGTATGGAGATGTGTGCCTTAAGTTATTCTGAGCGGCAGAGTAAATTGCAGTGCAGGTACCCGCAACCTGACACAGTTCCTTGTCAGCGTGATTGATGGGCTGACCCAGCAGCTGATCCCATTTTGAAACACGAGTTTAAGTTGAAATGAAGATGAAATTGCCGTAAGGAGAAGAGCGATGCTATCCACTGGTCCATGAGACATGCTTGCTTATGTAAATGCAGTGAAGACGGAGGTAGTGCGTCCCCTTTTTAACCTCTGTATCTTGCAGAACGCCATCTAGTAACATCTATCTCAGTCTCTGCTAATGGAACCAGAAGATTCAACATAGCAGACACTAACCTCGACAGTGAACAGAGTTCCGAACGTCGACAATAAGATTTTGTTTCATAGTTCAGCAGCTAATAGCTTTTCGGGCTATCTTACATACCTCGGTTAGCAACTGCATAGACCAGATTAGTTTTTTTTAAGTTTGTTGTGATGGGGTGAGACTCAGTCCACTTGGTACATCGGAAACTTTTTGACCTATTGTACCAGCCCAGACGATAGACCATGATGAACGTGGAGCAGTCGATGGACTGAGAATTGACAGGGGAAACCAAAGTATTCGGAGGAAAACTACCCCACTGCCACTATGTCGACCACAAATCCTACATAACCTGACATGGGCTCGAACCTGGGCCTCGATGGGAAGCCAGCATCTAACCGCCTGAAATATAACTGCAAAGACTGGTGAAGAGTGCTGTTAAATAGAATTTCCTCTTAGCGCCAGACACTTGCAATATACGAAACAACAGACTGCATATTTGATCATTGGCAGGAATCTGAAATATATCTATGGACCACAGGTCACAAATGGTAACATTCTGCATACTTCATAAACTTATATGAATGTTCTTCATTTTACAGTAAAAAAAATTAATCCAACATTTTAAACCAATTAGAATTCATGTCACAGAAATATTATGAACATAACTTCTAATAACATTCCACAGAGTTAGCATATGCAAGGTATTTTTCCATCCATAATATTGTGACGTATTAGGGGTTTGCGTGTCTTATAAAACGGGTCTTGATTTGATGATCGAATTTATTGGATCTTTATACAACTTGTTACAACATTTCACAAATCTGGAGACCCTCGACTTCTGACCACACTAGGCTAATCCACTACTCCACTACCGAAATGAATCACCCTGTTGTACTCAGCCCAGTATTCTGAATGTGCTATTTTATATCTTCTCTACACGGACCTCGTGGAAAACACCGTCTTATATTTTCAAGAATTCTTGCTTATTGGCCCGTTGCCTAGCAATGGATGTCCTATTGTTGAGAGTTTGTGTCACGGAAACGTGTTTGCCGACTCGTTCCCCAGCAATGGGTCTACATGTCACAACCGTTTTCTTCAGAACCGTCACGAAATTGCCAGGTAATACCATGATTAAGTCATGAACGCTTCCTTCCAGATCCTTTACACTTCATTTATCATCATACCGATCGATGCTGTAACGTCCATCTAATGAAAGCGTCGTAAAATAGTTCATTATATACTGAGTGAATGATAGAAAGGATCATAGAAGAAATGTGGCAAATTCCTAGGAAGTCTACCACTGCGCCCACCACTTTATCAGTTATATAAGCCAACCGGGATTTGGATTAGTCGAAAGGATTGGCGGCCGAAGCTCTAGTCATAATGTGAGCAAGCGGTTCTGGACATAAAACCGCTGTTCACAGAAAGATAAAATTCATCCAAGCTGAATGAAATGTGTTTATATGCCGGTCATGTTGGTAGAATAACTGAGCACATCTGCCGTCAGATGTCGGGTGTGGCAGCAGAAAGACAAGACTGATGGTTCATGTTAAACATGAAGACGTGTTTGGGTACTGCCCTGATATCCTGCGGAACTTGAAGAGAGACTGCGAAGAGATTCATGGAACTACTGCAAAATCCCTGACACCACATGCATAGGGAGAAGTTCTGCAAATGAGCAACAGTAGCAAATTCCAGAACAGAATCACTTATTCTTAAATTTAAAGCACTGAATTGCTTGACTAATTTGTAGCAGTTTAAATATTCTTCCTTACGGAGACATTGAGTGTAGATTAAATTCGTGGGTATGTTAGCTAGCATTAAATCAAAAGTTGTCTGCTTTGTTCTCTCTCTCTCTTTTTTTTTTTCACCTAAGAACATAAAGATTAAATTCTACAGGACGGTGTTTTCTGCTGGTTTGAAATTTGGTTCCTCATTTAAGGGGTACAAGAGGAGGACTGGGATAATTATATTGTAATGGATTGGATTAAAGCATTGCCAGGCGACAGATTTGAAACACGTTCCAACAAGCAACAATAGAAGAACTGCCATTTCTAAGCAACGGCCCGTAAACAACTTCCCCCTAAAACAAGTGACAACAATGAGGAATCCATTGTTATAGCGAATATTACACTTCGTTGTTAGGCAATTGCGTTGTAACACAAAAATAGAAGAGGTTTTCTATGTGCTCCGTGCCAAAGAATTATAAAAGGTTCCAGATTAGCCGAGGAGTCAGGCCGCGCCATAGCTCAGGCGGTTAGTTGCTGGTTTCCACCGCGGCGGCCCGGGTTCGATCCCGGCTCTGGTCAAGTGAGATTTGTGGTTGACAAAGTGGCACTGGGGCAGGTTTTCTCCGAGTACTTCGGTTTCCCCTGCCAATCTTCATTCCACCTATTGCTCCACAATCACCCTCACCTATCATCTGGGGCTGGTACAATAAGACAGAGGTGGCCGCAGCACAAGGGACTTAGTCCCACCCCACTAACAATAAAGAAAAAGACGAGTCAGACTAGGGGTACTACTTGAGAGTACAAGGACGAGAATATAGCATGTCCTAGTGAACTGTGGAGATTCGCGATAGCGTCATAATTGATTGTAATTAAGAGAGATTTTAACCATAAATCCAATCACCTATCCAGAACCCATTATTTTCGTCACGCGTATCCCCTTACACTTGACAATATCATGAGGAACTTCATAATAGTATTTACTCTTGTCCAAATAATAAGAGAGTTTTCTGACAAACGAGGAGTGGCGTTAGGAGGATGTGGGACGAATGAGAAAAAGGATAACTGCGTACAAAAGTTTGGCCGAAAGACTTGAAGGGAAGAGATTATTTGGGAGACCTGGGCATTGTTACGATGTTGATATTAAAATGGTTCTTAAAGAAATTTGGTATTAAAAATCAATAGATTCAGAACAAGTTCCAGTGGCAGGTTCTTAAGAAAAAGTTAATGAACCTTCCGGTCCTGCTTCTTACTGAGATTTGTCTTGTATTCTCCAATGTACTCCAGGAGAATATGGCACTGTGCGTAATAGCCTCTTAACTTAAATAATAACACGCTATTGGTAAATCAATTTGGACAGCCTCTATGAGTTCCTAACTCATGGCTTTGGATTTCAGGTATATAGAAATTAAAGATAATTTAATGAAAAAAGAGTGTATTTTTCCCACAGATAAAACAAACTTGTATCAGATTTAAAGTCAAAGCATCCCTGATCTTTGTTAAGTACCATGTTCTTACAACGGTATGAGAGCCGAAGTATAGCTCCATGCAGTCTTAACCTCAGAAATAGGTAATTGTAAGAGTTCAGGTTCATGCCCCAGCCGTTTGGAACCCAGATAAATAATCCCAATATTTCACTGACTTGAAAGCCCATTGAATCTCACAGACGAACAAGAAAATCCCTCTCTGTTGCTGTGAGGCGAAACACCGTAGCCCAGTTCCTAGTATATGATCACTACATTGCCTGCTAAAACTAATTTTGTGGAACACTGTGAATTGGAAGACATAGAATACCAGTTCAATATATATGCGTTCACTTTAGACAGGGCTGAGAATGAAGGATTCTCTTCAAAAGCAATTTTCGACTTTAGATGAAATGGCTTCAACTTTTCAGAAAACTCAAGGATGTTTACCTATGAAGCATTTGACTGTGTTCCGCTAGTATCTGCGAGTCACCATTGTTTCGTGCAAGTTTAACTTAATACATAAAACCGCACAATGACTTCATGACGGATTGGTCTCTCCGGCCTCTTCCTATTCAGAATTAATTCCAAAATTATGGATCTTACGGACATTTGGAACAATATCTTGGATGGGAATCAGGCCGTCGAAAGGCCTCGACCTACACAGGACAAGGAAAACACAGAAAATATCAGCCACAGACATCATTCCAGGAGTGGGATTAGAACCCACGATCACAGCACCTGAGCGGGTGAAGATATTTCGTGTCTTAGACAGGGCAGTCACAGCATCATAACTTCTGCCTACGAATTTCTAAGGTTTTACAATTCGTACAATGTGCAAATTCTCACAGCTTTTCAATAACCTAATAGCAAATTGCTTAAAGAAGAAAGACATTAATTAATAATAAGGCTATAACAGATTAATGATACTTCAGCGTGTAGAACAGTTACAATGCGATGACCGCGAGATAGGCACATATACCAGACCCGATTCTAGGCAACAGCTTGGTAAACACGTTCCCGTTGCTACGCAATATATTCTTACTGATGCAACAGATGGACTAGAAGAGTGGAAGAGCTGCGTTTTCCTTGTGGTTCTTGCCGAGGGGTTATAAACGAAGCGAGGTTTTGAGCTTAGTTAATAGATCTGTACAAGCGGTGAAGAGAAGACGGAGGGGGTGTGTGAAATGGCCGCGAGTTGTTTGCAAAAGTGCTCAGTTGCAAGTTAGACTGTGAAGAGAATATTTCATATGTGATATATGGAGTGTAATTCGTGAGAATGTTGTAATTCCTGTATTCAAATCCGTTGCCAGAAAACGGCTAGTGGAGAATGAAGAAGAATGAGGACACTAGTCTGTGTGTGTCAGCGAGCTGTAAAGTGTAACCAGATGTTGTGAGTGTATTTATTTGGTTTGGACCCTGTAACCGCTGCAATTTGGCTTGCTTCCTTTGGTCTAATAATTTTGAGAATCCTTCTATGGACCATGACTTATGTTCTTTCAGTTCATAATAACCTAGATTATCTTTGGCAGAAATGTTGATATTCTCTCTAATGGTTTCCCAAACTCTTATTAATATCCACTTCATTGCCAAGTTCTCCAAATCTGCGAAATTTGTCACCACGGCATGAGGTATCCTCAGGTTGCGGATAGAGAAGACGCCCTCCAGATATGGAGGGTAGCTGGAAATATATTGAATAAGCAGTCACGGACAGCCGACAAACTGTGGTCCTCCAGATTGGAGGTTGGGCATAGGGCTAAGAACTCCTCACCGTAAAAAATAAGCTTGTTACGAAAGATCACACGAAGTCTCGGACCTGGACGGATTCTTTGGATAACCTTCGTTAGTAGTACACGTATTTACAAGCCACTGATCACGACATTAGCAAGAATTGTATATGAATACTAAAAGACGGCAGTAAATTAGAATTTTTGTTTCTTCAGAAGTATCACCGGCCTGAGGTTTGATTTACATAATGTTTTACGGATGCAAAAGTAATTGATAATTGTAGGCTCACTCGTTCTTGCATTGCTTCACCACTGGATCTGTTATTAAAAGTTTTTAAGAGAAGTAATACCCGGTGTCACTTTAATGCTGTCAATTTGAGTTGTGTTATATTACAGTCGTATATGAATTGCCTCAATTCTACTTTCTTAAGTTAAGTAACAAGCAGCTGGAACGCATCCACAGTTCCCGGTTTCGACACGAGTGACAGCTTAACTTTTATGACATACCGCGGTACACACTGTGAGTTACAATGTTACTGCATATAACTAGGAGCTCCACATAATCAAAATCCAGACTTCTTTAAAAATGTTGCTATAACACTCAGTATTGAAAATACACAAAATACAAGTTTTAAGAAATATTTTCGAATGAATATTCTTTCGTGGAAAAGACGAGAAAGAAGACCACTACTGGCAGATCCACCTAGCGGCAGAAGCAGTACTAACTGCAGCAATGCGCATGCGTCTATCGGCGTACTGTCTTGCCATGATCTCACGCAGTATCATTCTGATTCTGTCACATAAAACAGTGATCCTCAAACTTTCGGTGCTCGTGACACTTACTGGTATATTATTTTCTTTGTGTTGTGTGTGTCTCACTAGAAATAAAAATGTGGCACAGTTCAGAGATTTGGGAACGGCTATAACAAATCAGAACCCGATTCAAGAGGAAATTAAGAGGCGACCGAACTCGGGTAATGCTTGCTGCCATTCAGTCCAGAACCTTTTGTCTTCTCGTCTGTTGTCCAAGAACATAAAAATTAGAATATACAAAATTAATATTTTGCATGTGGTTCTGTATGGGTGTGAAACTTGGTCTCTGACATTAAGGGAGAAACATAGACTGAGGGTGTTTGAGAACAGGGTGTTGAGGAGAATATTTGGACCAAAGAGAGATGAAGTGACAGGAGGTTGGAGAAAACTGCATAATGAGGAATTTCATAACTTGTGCTCTTCTCCAAATTTAATTATAATGATGAAGCAAAGGAAGATGAGATGGGCAGGGCATGTAGCAAGAATGGGGAGAAGAGGAATGTATATAGGATATTGGTGGGAATGCCAAATGGAAAGAGACCACTAGGAAGACCAAGGTAAGGTGGGTGAACAATATAAAGCCCTTGTGGACCTTGGCCGTTGTTTTGGTTTGTTAACGTATACACAGTCGGTAGGACTCCTTGGACGGGGGATCAGTCCATTCCAAGATCACTACCCACAGACAGAACAACAGGAACACAGAATAAACGCACACAGGCATCCATGCCTGGAGTGGGATTCGAACACACGATCCCAGTGTTCGAGCGGACGGAGACAGTACATGTCTTAGACGGCGCGGCTACTGTGAACGGCTGAGTGTAAATAATACAACACAATTCGCCGTCAGATCTTAAACGTTGTTTTGTATTATTTAACATTAGAAAAGAGTTGAACTGAATATCTGAATTAATATTTTGGTTCTTCGTTGAGACCGTTTGATATAAGAACCCTTCATAAGGGCAGTTAGACGAAAGTAAACAAGCAGGAAATTTATTGAACAATTTTCTTGTCTTGTGGTTTGATATTTCAAATGAAATACGATATTACAGTTTAGTGGTATTGACTCTACATGCAAACGTATTTGCGAGTTTTAAATCATTTACGTCGAAATCGCACCCATAAATCGATATAGAACCTAACGTGACCGAGTCAAATTACTCCTTCCCCCCCCCAATTAATATTTTAATTATTGGGTATAAGAATAACGACTGCTAGTCCCATTGTCAAAGGACACTTAATGACTTTTACATATCTCCAAACATAGCATACTGATTCATTCCATTCAATATCCGATGCATGGCAGCAGCAGAGCAAACACAGTATTATAATATAACTAGAATGGGGATCAGGCGCTAGAGAAGGGCCACAAGTCTTGCAGTCAGAATTGCATGGATTTAGAGGCCTAACTAGCAGTAACGTAGTCACATTACAGCTGTCATTAGATCTTGAAACACTCACTCATGGAGCTGAGCCCTTCTCGAGAAGCTGCCAATTCTGCAGCTACTCAAGAACTTCCCTTTTTTTTGGAATCCGAATGTTCATTACCTCTTCACAAGAGCCCTCCAGCATTCCCTATCTTCAGCCAGATCAATCTAATCCATACCATCCCATCCTATCTCTTTGAGATCCATTTTAATATTTTTCAACCACCTACTTCTTGATCTTCCCAGTGGTCTCTTTCCTTCTGACTTTCCCATCATTATCCCATATATATTCCTCTTCTCCCCCATTCATGCTAAATCCCCTGCCAATCTCATCCTCCTTGAATTTATCACTCTAATTATACTTGGAGAAGGGCACAAGTTATGAAGCTCCTCATTATGCAGTTATCTCCAACCTCCTGTCACTTCATACCTCTTAGGTCCAAATATTCTCATCACCCTGTTCTCAGACACTCTCAGTCTATGTTCCTCCCTTAATTTCATGGACCAAGTTTCGCGATACAGGCAAATCTAAATATTTTTAAGTTACAGATAAGGTAAAGTTGTCACTCTTCTCAATTAATTAAGCACTATGACATTATACCGTATGGGGGACTGGATGTATAGATCACGTATTTTTGGCCTCAGCATCAGTTAGAAGTGTATGGTCAGCTTCATGCTCCGGCCTCTTTATTCTCGAGGACAGAGTCTCCGACACACATTGGATAGGAGGCTGGGTGGGCCCCAGAACCGGTCAGGATGACGTGAAGAACAGAAAAAGTTTCCTCCTACCGAGACTCGACGGGTAAGTTAAAAGTTAAGATGGCCTTGTTCTTACTTAATTAAGTACCACGCCATGAAGAGATATGAGGGAATGGAGGTATAGCTCCACTATTCTTGACCTCGGTGAGTGATCAGATTCACGACCCTGCCGATTTATCCCCACGGAAAGAGTTCCCAGTATTCACTGAATGGGAGGCTGGGTGAGCCCCAGGGTCGGTCTGGATGCTATGCAGGGAGAAAAAATCTCTTTCCTCTTCCGGGAATTAATCACCGGTCGTCCAGCGAGTAACATAGTCGCTATACCAACTGACGAAACTCGACTCCAGAGTTACGGATTGTTAAATAAATAACTAAATGCAATGT
>NW_019728498.1:3141676-3142446 GCF_002891405.2 Cryptotermes secundus | reverse complement strand
ATATATATAGCATTGTATAGGCTTCCCATTTCTCTCGTTCTGGTTTGGAGCTGGCGTCTACGGTCTGCGGGGGATTTCATCTTTTCCTGAATATAAACCCTCAGATTTACGGTTAGAATAAGAAGCATTTTCCTTTATGCTTTAAAATTCGATTGAAGTAGTTGGCTTAATCAATTACAGTATGCTTATTTTTTGATGTATTTAAAAAGCGTATGATTTGTAAAATATTGTCTGTATTCCTCATTACATATTTACTTTTCTCGTTTTTCAGTCGTGAAACTTAATATGAACAAATCATTCGTTATACCTTTAAGGTAATAATCCCTTCCGAAAAATAGCCAGCCTTAATCTGTAGCCGAACACAGTGGCTGTGCAGTCTAAAGCATAAAATATCTTCTCCCGCTAGAACGCTGGGAACGTAGGTTCGAACCCCATTCAAGGCATGGATATTTGTCTGCGTTTATTCTGCATTTTTGTTGTCCTTTGTTGTCCTGCGTGTAGGTAGCGGCCTTTGGTTAGGCGCATCACCCATCCAAGGAGTCCTACCGACTGTCTGATATTAAGAAACTGAAGTGAATCGAGTGTTTCAAGGATAGATGGATGGATAGACAGAGAGATAGACAGAAAGAAAGACAGGCATACAGACAAACAGACAGACAGACAGACAGACAGACACTTAGATAGATAGATAGATAGATAGACAGACAGACAGACAGATAGATAGATAGACAGACAGACAGACAGACAGATAGATAGATAGATAGATAGAT
>NW_019728498.1:3108548-3141666 GCF_002891405.2 Cryptotermes secundus | reverse complement strand
ATAGATGATAGATAGAAAAGATAGATAGTAGATAAGATAGAAAGATAGATAATATGAACAATGAACAAGTACTATATGTTCACGGAAGACCCAAACCCCTTCCTCTTATTCCTCCAGACCATAAAATGAAGGTTTCATATAAAAAGTACAATACTAGACGACCTGAAGCGGCCGCCATTTAATCTGAGAATGGTCTCGCTCCATTACAGCACCCACGTCATCTGTCGAGTAGCGTGCTGCTTCTGCTGTGTACAACATTTCTTCATCCTTTGTCGGCAGATCCGAAGTTTGTTTTTGAAAGTGCGTGACTCTATGAGAAGAAACCCGACGAGTTATGGTGTTTGAAAATGCCATGTCAATCTCGTCTTCTTCCTCGGGGCTGCATTCCAGGAACTAAGAACGGGACAAGCAGTTCCTGTACTCCAGTGCTGTGAACACATCACATCCCCCCCCATTCTTGTTTCCTCACGTTCCTCATTTCCCAGCACACAGAACAAGAAAATGGTACAAGCTCAGACACCGAGCTTACAAAAGCTCACAAGGTTTGTTAAGTTTTTGCAATGATACTTTGAAGGTAGCCCCAATTTCAGTTAACTGTTTCCATATTCATAACAAAGACTAGGTGGATTTTATTGCCGCTTAACGAACTAACTCCTTGAGAAGCTACCAGTCGCTGAACCACTCAAGAATTCCACAAAATTTTATGAAACACGAATATTCATTACCGCCTTCAAAAGAGCCGCCACTGTCCCCTCTCCCAAGTCAGATAAATCAAGTCCACGCCATCCCATTCTATCTCTCTAAGATAAATTTTAATATTATACTCCCACATACGTCGAGGTCTTCCTAGTTGTCTCTTTCTTTCTCTTTTGTCACAAAATCCTGTAGTCATTATGCGTGCTACAAGCCGTGCCCATCTCATGTTCCTAGACTTTGTCATTCTAATTATATTTAGCGAAGAGCAAAATTTTGCGAAACTTATCATTTCTATTACCGCCTAGAAATATTTCATTTTCCCACATGAAAATGCATCAGACTCCCATGCATAAATTCCTCAAATTACGAAGTCTACAGCAGTTACTGCGTGGCTGCATATAGTCACATACCAGAAGTCAGTCTTGTTTGGTTTTTCCTTAGAGAATATTAATAGAATAAAACAGGAAATATAATAAGAAATCTTATTTAGAAGAATATGCACGCAAAGAATGCATAAAGTCACTGGGAATTTAAAGCTACAGCGATCTAGGTTTTTAATCCTAAAAATGTGTTAAATCATGATTATGTAGATAATAAGTCCAACCCCCTCCCCCAGTATATAACCTCTATTTCAGAAATTTTAGAACAAAGGTGGACGACAGAAAATCATCACCCTTTCTCAGACTCGTTATATATCCATCTACAAAGTTTAATTATCCTGAATTGTGCTAAAAAAATTAAATTTTGTGACGCATGACCTATATTCAGTCACATCCGTTGATAACACTAATCGTACTTTTCTAATTGCTTTAATTATAAATTTGAGCAGGATATTAATTTACGAATCCTCTTCTATCCACTGATCAAAGAATTGCTTCTAAATACTACGTCGATTCAACCCCTTTTGTGAATATCTTTGCGTTATATGAAGCACATTTGTAATTGTTTTTGTAATTAATTTGTTTTTCTTTAGTATAATTAGAAGGTATAAGGTTAAAAGGAATGCTTAAATAAATAATCAGCTACAAACGCAGGAAAGAATTTCTCATTCGTATTGAAGAAAAGAAAAAAAAAAGGGGGGGTGCATTTGCTATATTACACGTCCTTACCATGTAGTCCTCTCTAAGTTGCAAAAAGATCATGAATAATTTATCCGAGAAAAGTCTACAGCTGTTGACCATCACTTTGAGGAGTGGGTTGTATGGGTTTTCAAATATGCAGACATATGTCAGGCCTTGGAGATGTTACTCATTAACGCTCCACAGTTATAATGACAAAAATGAAGTGCCTATGCATGCAAAATTATGCGCCTGCTAAATTATTCATGTGCAGAGACTATGTCTACTTATGAGACACTGATGTGTTTGTACGTTTACATCTCTCCTCCCTTTTACTTGGGCTTGACTTGAAAAGTTCGCCACTGAAGTGTACGGTGAAATGTCCTACTGCGACCAGATAATTTCAGGTTCCCAAAACTATATACGAGGATAAGTACAGACTGACTGAAAGAATAGCAAACCACCACAAACTGCACAACAGAGTTTCGTAATAATTTAAATCAAAATTGTCTACAATTTAACCCCTAGTTGTAGGTCTCCAATTATAGAAATAGGCCGGAAATATAAGACGGATGTCTCACATTAAACGTTTACTGAGTCCACAGAAACTGAATAAATGTCAAATTATTGTCACTAAATAACATTCTAAATGACTAGCCAACCAGCTGACTAACACTACAGCAGAAGAATCAGGAAGTTTAATCACCTCTAATATCGAAGGGAACAAATGCCCATGACACTAAGTCATACTATCTAATTATCTTCCTCACCTCCTGTCTCCTTCTCTGTCACCTTATCGGGCTTCCAAGAAAATGTTTTCCAAAAGAATTCCACTCCAAAATTCGTAATGCATTCCTTGTCTCACCAGTACCAAGTCATCTACAGATTTCACTAACCTAACATTATCAGATGACCATAAATACCACGAAATTAATTGTTAAGCAGTACCCTTCGCTGTCCGAAATTTAGACTAAACTAATTGACTTTTTATATTTGATATTATCTGATTAAAGTGATTTATTAAAGTAATTAATTTTCGGTTATATGTATTTACTGGCGTGTTTCGTATTACGCATCGTTATTTGATTTATGGAGATCATTACGTTGTTCTGTGTAGGCTGTAGAGTTGACGTAACGCCCGTGAAACCTGGAAACCTTGCGCAGACTCTGGCACCAGAAGGTCACGATTTTGGCAGTCCGCACTGGATGAACTGCAACCAGTTCGAAGTTACCAAAATCGCCGTTGAAGAGAATGGCATAGCGTAGTGACGTCTGACCAGTAAGCTCAGTCGATATAGCGACTGGCTACGGGCTGGACGGCCGAGGGTTCGGAGTTCCAGTACCGGCGAGGCCAGAACTTTCACTTCTTCATGTCGTGCAGACCGGCTTTGGGGTTCACGCAACATCCTATACAATGGGTACTGGGGGCTCTTTCCTTGGGGGTAAAGCAGCCGGGGTGTGAAGCTGACCACTCACCTCCAACTAGTGCCGAGTCAAGAAAATGTGGATCGATACATCCACTCCCCCATACGCCTTCATGGCATAGTGCTTAATTAGTTAAGCACAAGAACAACTTTGTCTTTTACCTTTACTTTTAAATAGGCCAGTGGGTTTACAGGGAATTGTGGAGAAGTAGCACAACTCCCAGAACCTTGGGACACGAAAACACCTTCATGAGCCCGACGGGACATGGAGCCAAGAATGACCATGCTGGAGAAGACCAGCAGCAATTTACCCGACCTGATTCGAGGAACTGTATCGACATCAGATGTTACAAATCCAGAATTTTCGTAAGAAGGGACTCGACGCGAACATACGAGTAAGCGTCTCCAAACGGACTTGCATCTTCGCAGTCATAGAAGGAGAGCGTGTCCCTCGACAGTTCTGCCTTCGCAATTCCTTTCTTATAAAATTTACATCTTCATTCTCCTCGTCCGCGGTATAAATTAAAGTTTCAGCACTGCGTTGTGCCTACATTATTACTCAAGGAAAAATATGTAAATTTTGTGCAGCAAGAATTAATAAATAAGCGTTTGAGGTTGCTTCATTTTGTGGCTTCTGCTGTGGTTGCTACCCCTTTCACCGTTATAGCAAACCTATCTCTGCTTACCCCGAACTATCTATCGTTATTGTACATAAATTATTAAATTTATGAACTGTCAAAATTAAGTCAATTTATATATAAATTTCGTGCGTAATATTCTTGTGCCGGTCACGGTAGCCGAGCGGTCTAAGGCATGCACTGTCTTCGTTAGTTCGGAAGCCGGGATCGTGGGTTCAAATCCCACTCAGGGCATGGATGTTTGTGCGCGTTTTTCTGTGTTTATCTATAGGTAGAGGCCTTGCGACGAGCTGATCACTCGCCCAAGGAGTCCTACCGTCTGTGTAAGATCTAAAAAAAACCGAAGTGAACGGAGTTCATGGAGGTAGGCCTAGGCCCACTGGGGCTGTAGTGCCAAGGGGAAAAAATATTCTTGTAACTTAAGGACTGAATTTGTTTCGGTTTTAATCATAAATCAATTGCAGTTTCAATTGTTTTGCCTCATATTGATTGTGTGTAGTATGTCCTTTATTGTTTGTGTAGTTTTGTGTGCTGTGTTTTGTTTGAGTGGAGTGTTATTTTGTGTGATGTGTGTTATTTGTGTGTTGTGTGTTACTGAAGTACCACAACCACCGGGTAAAAACCCGTTTCCAGTTAAACTAAATAATAAATTTAATTTTTCTTAGCTCAAAGTGTTTTCTGAAAATGCTTATGATTTATATTCTGTACTGATAGAAAGACCTGTTACAAGGATAGCTTTACTTTTTTATTGATAGAAAGAAACCACATTTCACACACATGAAGATCCAGTGGAGACAAAGGCCTAATTCCATATCATTTCGCACACGTTCTATCACCACGACAGGCCTTCATTATCATCATCACGATCTGTCGAGAAGTCGCTCTTGGTTTACTTATTGTGTCAGGATGACTGTGAATGAGAAACTGAGACAATGCGTGGGAAGAAATTTACGTAATCTGCACTGCCACAATTATTTGCCTAGAATGACTTGGACAAATCCCAAATTTTCCGGATTCTGGGTCCAGAATCGAAGTTGTCCTCTTCATGAATATGAAGCCGGGCTAACCACTACACCTTGACCTTCAGTAATGATGAAGTACCAAATTATTGTTCCAGTAAAACATACACCAGCAATCCCATTCAAATTAACAGCTACTTAAAATGTGTTAGCGACTTACTTCACTCTCCAGCTCTAACAAAATTAAATTCTTCTTTACATTTAATGAATAAAACCAAGAGCCTATCTAAGGAGTGGATAAAAGATAATTCCCTGTGCCTTCCTGGAATTGAACCCCTGTCTCCAAACCCGTAACCTGTCACTTTAAACATCGACCTGTTCCGGCCTGGACGCGTGCTGAAAATGTGTTATTTCTTCAGATATGTTAACTAAATGTTTGTAAAATTATTCTGAATACAAATACTGGAAAATATAATAATTCATGAAGTTGCTCTGCATATATAAGGAAGGCTGCTTGCTCTCATGCATGATGGACATTGTAATATTACTCATGACTGAGTAATCGATTAAAAGTTAATATATGGAGGACTGCTGAATTATACATTATTGTTCTGAAGTTGAGTTTTGACATATGGTTGAGCGCTTATAGGAAATAGCGTCGTGACATTACAGAAAGATTAACTACATATAAACTATTCGCATATACTGTATATCAATTTAAGCGATTTTAGGAAAGTCCAGTAAAGAATTAGAACCCTTTCTCATTGTTTTGATGCGATTATAATGATAATTATCATATAAAGAGATGGATGATTAGCCTCTTGTCTATAAAATAATTCTTGAAATGGAGATACGAGCGCAGTCCCGCGGGCTGCATAAGATAGAGGGAAATGACGAACTGTGCTGTTCGGTGTAAAACATTTAATAGAACTCTGTGCACTTATCGATATATACTAGAATTTGTGTCCAGGACGTATTTCAAAATAGTAGCATTTCATGGTCTTTACTAAAAACAAAGACTTTGAGCAAACGGTATGTTATAGGAGGCACTACAACTACTATGATAGTGTGCGGTTTCGCTAGTTTCGTCACATAAAATATTATCTGCAACGGACGGAAGTGGAGTCAGTGGTTCTAAGTGCCCTTTGGTGTTGAAGCCTACTGCTTCTTCTATACTCCGGCCTGTTTTTACACATAATCACTTCTGAAATTATGAATCCTCCTTGGGCAGAGTACTGGCCAATCGCAAGGACACGCACTAAAGAAACAAAATTATAAATGACGTATTACATAATATTGTACAAAGTTATTAATGGTGAAGCTTTATTTCTTTTATTGCTAGTGGGTTGGGACTAAGTCCCTTGCACTGCGGCCACTTCTGGCCTATTGTACCAGACCCAGATGATAGGTGAGAGTGATTGTGGAGCAATTGGTGGAATGAAGTTGGCAAGGGAAACCGAAGTACTTGGAGAAGACCCGCCCCAGCGCCGCTTCGTCCACCACAAATCCCACTTGACCAGAACCGGGATCGAACCCGGGCCGCCGCGATGGGAAGCCAGCGACTAACCGCTTGAGCTATCGCGCGGCCGATGGTGAAGCTTACTTAGAGATGGGAGTAACAGAAATATTTTAGTGAAGATCGCCCATATCGAATCAATTTAAAAATCCAATGACCTCATTGGGGATCGAACCCACGACCTTCTGGCTTATATCATAGTGACTCATCCAACTACGCTACCGCGTGCCCCCACCCCCAAGCTAAGGGGGTTATCCAAAAATATGAAGGCCTAATTCAAATCTGATGCCCCACGTACTCTGTCTAATCATTCTCGTTGGAGATAAGTTTATATTATTTACAAAGATCTTGTTACCAGAAGAACAACCAAAATACGGTTTACGTAATCCCACATTGACATTTATCTTCAAACTAATAATTCTTTCTCGTCATCTGAAGTTCGTAAAAAGTAAAGGAAAAGGAACTTAGACCACAATCCTGACCACGAGTACACAGTAATGACACTGTTTCTGCCTGGTTTGTTCCTTGTAAATAATACAGCTGACCATCTCGCATACCTTTGACATCTATAGATTATTTAGCTTGGTGTACCGGTACGTAGAATTTCGTGTTTTCCTTTCTTCTCTTTTTTATGCATCTTAGAACCCCCCCCCCAAGAATCTCATGTGTACAGAACAAAGACGGTTTCAATGTTGCATAGCATGCGGTGAACCGCGGGACCTGACAAGCAAGTACAGCTAAAGCGCTTTGATTGACTGACAGTAATGGGAAGAGAGCGGCACTGCTCAAACGCGTTGAGGCCAGTTTCCTTCTACTTACTCCGGTCGTGTGGTGGCCGGGAAGAGCATCAATCAACATGCTGACGGGTAACCTCCTCAGATTGCAAGCCCAAGTCACTGGTAGTTCGACCTTTAGTATCACTATTTACACTTACTATGGCGACGTCATAATAATCAGCAAGTAATTAATAGTAACAAATGTTGAAGATCAAAGTTGCATGATAACTTTTATTTATTACTCTTTCTTAGCGAGGTCTTAATACATTTTACGATTTAATGACATGTCAAAATCCGCCAGTCTTATAGTTGGATTACTTACTGATGTGGCTGAAGAACTTGAGTCAGTCACTCCTGAATGCGGCAGGGTCCTCCTCGAAAAAGCAACAGTCGCTCAACTAACGAAGAAATTCCCCGGTTTTTATGGAATCCGAAATTTCATTTTCGTGTTCGCTAAAGCAGGCCACTAGATTCGATCCTGAACTAAATGAATCATCTCCTCACCGTACCTTCAGTGCGTTCTACGTTCTCCGTCCATCTCTTTCTCACTGATTTGATTATCATAATAATATTTGCTGAAGAACACAAACCGTAAATTGTGCAATCTATCTGTCTAGCTTTCTATTATTTTTTTCAGTTTCTAGTGGGGTGGGACTAAGTCCCTTGTACTGCGGCCACTTCTGGCCTATTGTACCAGCCCCAGATGATAGGCGAGGGTGATTGTGGAGCAATTGGTGGGATGAAGATTGGCAGGGGAAACAGAGGTACTCAGAGAAAACCTGTCCCAGCGCCACTTTGTCCACCACAAATCCCACTTGACCAGACCCAAGATCGAACCCGGGCTACCGCGGTGGGAAGCCAGCGACTAACCGCTTGAGCTATGGCACGGCCGTCTATCTTTCTATCTATATTTATTTATTTACTTATTTATTCCTGTTGGTCTCACTTGGAGCATAGGGCATCAGTAAAAGGCTTCGTTTAGACAGTAGGCAGGGCTCCTTGGACGGGGGATCAGCCCATCGCAAGGCCGCTACCTACGCAGGGTAACATAGACACAAAATAAACGCACGCAGACATCCATGTGTTGAGGGAGATTTTAATTCACGATCCCAGTGTTCGGGCGGACGAAGACATTTCAGGCCTCAAACTCCGCGGCCATTGTGATCGGCTTATGCAATCATGAAGGAATATTCTATATTAGTCGCTTATTATGTCAAAAACTGTTCAAGCCGGTATAGAACTCGAGGGCTCATTACCGTTCTCGCAAGTGTTGGACACTAGACGTGCAATGGACTGGACGGCTGAAGTTCGATTCCCGGTAGGGCTAAGAGATTTTCCTCTACTCCACGATATCCAGACCGACTCTGGGGCCCACCCAGCCTCCTACCTAATTGGTACCGGGGGATCCTTCACCATGGGTAAAAAGGCCGTGGCGTGAAGCTGACCACTCACCTCCAACTAGTGCAGAGGACAAGAATGGTGGAGCTATACCTCCACTCCCCCATATGTTTATGGCACAGAATTTAATTAATTAAACATAAATACGACTTTACTTTTACTTTCATCTAACTATAGATAGACGATTTTGCAACTCGAAACATGACCAATATTAGAAAAAAAAAATTATTCTTCCAAAAATGTTATAACTAATAAAAACATATTTACAGGTACGTTTTATTCGCTTGACAGTTATACTTCTGTGTGTGTGTCTGTGTGTGTGTGTGTGTGTGTGTGTGTGCGTGCCGCATGGCTGGCTTCGTGTAGACAAGCATCTTTAGAACCACTACCAAAGTCGATACCACGGTCCAGTATGCAGTATATGTCAAAACGCTTTGTGAAGGTTTGACAAGGACTGCAGTCGGAATGGAATGAGTAACCCCCCCACTGACACGTTAATTTTCCTCGTAATCTGACGATCTTCGGTGGATTCTCTCCTCATTAATCTCTGTCAGCTCGGGGACCATCGTCCATTGATTTCAATCACAGTACCCCGGATGTGCAGTAGATCGTAATGTAATAGAGTGGCGGGTTGCAGGGCGGGTGGGGGCGAGCCCGGCCAAGTCAATAGACACATTCGGTGATGGGATTTCTGATGGTTATTGTGGGCTGTGTCAGATATGTTTAGTCGAGGCTGTGACTACGTTGCTGATAGAAATGTTAATTGAAACAGATACGCAGGATAACGGATGCGTAAAGGACTCGTGTAAGAAGTCAGAAACTTGACACAGTGAACGAGAAACTTGGCATACGTGGAAGTTCTGCCGTGTGATCAATCAACAGCTCGCATATCTTTTCATTTTATTCGTTTTATATATTCTTTACATTGTCCGCATAAAATAAACTTATGACGGGAGATATCGTATCCATCCTTCCTTCAGCATGTTTTATGTCAGAAAGTGTCAAACTGGTTTCGAAAAAATATGCAGAAAAAAGAGATATTGGCTGAATTTTCTTTCAGACTATTACGAACCAATACAAGCGCTGTTTTACTTGAAACTGAAATTTGACTTCATAATTTGTCTAACAAGTGTTTCATGCGCAAAATATTGGTATAGGCATAATATCTATTTACTATTATTCTATTTCAGAATCTTAGATACGTTTACTACTTAACGAAATATACGAAAAATTAGAGGCTGTTCGGTGAGATATCTACATATTATATGATTAGTTTTGCAGCAACAGATATATACTGTCACGTATTCGGGGGTTTTCGTAACTTATATAAAGGGGATTGAATTTGATGACCGAATTTATTGGACCTTTATACAATTTGTTACAGCATTTCACAAATAACTATCTTCGACTGAACACTCTCGACTTCTAACCACACTACACTAATCAACTATCAACTCCTCCTGAAGCCAGAGTCATTCACTGTTACATAGACTCACGTCGGACCTCACGGAAAACATGTCCATTATCTGGCAAAGGTCATATATTGTTGTAGGTTTTACCTGGCAACGGGCTGTTTACCCAGAATCTGTCCCTGCGGGAAGGTGTTTATCGAGCCGTTGCTTAACAATGTGCATATATGTCACGATAATTAGCTATAATAAATAAACATAATGAACAAAAAATTTTAATATATAAGGAAGAAAGAATTTTAAAAATAGGCCTACGCGTACACCACCGTAAAAACAGTTCTAGAGGAACTAAGCCTAAATGTACACTACCCTAGAAGCAATGTTACGTAGCTTATGCCTATGTGTATACTACTTTAAATGCCTGGCTAGAGAATACAGAGCAATGTGTACAGTACTCTGCGAGCAATTCTGGAGAATGTAGGTATAAGTTTACATTACTATAAGATAAATTCTACAGAATGAAGATGATGTCCGAATGAAAGCAACTTCTGAACCTGAGTAATGTACGCACCAAATCTTCATGATTTTGAAGGTTGCATCAGACCTTCTTACATAGTCCCTTCTCTTGTACTCTTTCTTAAGTTGGGTATTGATCGCGGCTCTCAGTATCGATACGATACAACATCGACCTTGTACTCTTGTTTATTAGCTTAATATGTAATAGCAATAATACCCCAGCTGTCAAAGAGCACTTTACAATATTTTGTGCAAGTATTACGCAATGCTGAAGAATATCTTCCGTTTGTCATTGTATTACACGTGGTCGTCGACTTACGACCGGCTTCCGTTCTGAATGACAGGTCGTAAGTCGATCTGGTCGTATGTCGGCCATATATTTATTAATAGTATTTTTTAATATTTCTAATCTTTTTATCATCTTTATAATTTATTTTTAAAAACTTTTACATTTTAATCGTCTTTTATTTTATTTTTTTTCTTGTAGTCGTAAGTGTGGCTGGTCGTAAGTCGATGACCAAATGTATTTGCAACACTTGATAGTTCATAGCAGATGGCGAAATAATAACACCAGTAAAAGTTATGGCAAGTCAATGTTAAGTGTATCTGCGAAAAATATGCTCAAATACTGAATATAAAATAATCGAAATGGGGAGTAAAATAGGCCATCATTACGCCATTGTGTATTTTCAAGCTACTGGCGTCGAGAAGTTTCGACCTAAAAATATAGGAAGTCCTGAAATAATCTGCAATCTGAAGTTTCATAAGTTATACTTTTCACCAAATATTGTAAGGGTGATAAAATGAAGGATGGTGAAACTGGAGTACGTAGCATATATGGAAAAGACTAAAAATAACTATAAAATTTTGCTCGGAAAATTAAAGGGGGAAGAAATACAATAATTTGGAGGCTTTGGAATAATTGGGAGGATAATATTAAAATTGATCTCAAAACTGGCGTCCCTCTCATTGGGGTCTGATGTGACATAAGATTCAGGCTCCGCCCACTATCCCCCATTGACTCGCTCTCAGTTATGATCACAAGCTGCTGGTACGAGTATAAAGATAGGACCATCTGCACCACATGTCACATCAGACCCTGATGATGGACACAGAGATTATCCCTGAAACATCGTAATATTTAACGAAATGACACACCTGATTATTCAAGAAAACTTTATCAGTAAGGTAATTTACCTATCGAAAAATACATTTCCTCTTCTCCGTTATGGCTAAGCAAGATCTAGGGTCCTTTCAGCCCCATTGGGAACCAGAGCCTTTATCCCCGGAAAACAAAATAGGCTTGCAGGAGCTCCAAGACGAAAAATGGATGGAGCTGCGTCTTTAATCTCCATAGAAGTGTTCATGGTGCAGTATATGTATATCCGCAGGGGCAAAGCTATGCATATGGCATTGAACGTCGATTTCAATTAGGCCAACTTGACCAGTAGAGTCCGAAAATATAAATTACGCACCAGTATTTACTTCTATTTCTCATTGAAATAGCTCTATTTTTAGCCTACTTTCCTCGTTTTGAAAAATAAAAGTAGTCTTATGATATCATCTTGCTGTCTGTGTGTCTGTATGTATATATATTCCCCTTACCACCGTTTGAAATGAAAAAATCTTTATGAAATTTGGTATGCATGTCATGGCACCTGAACCCATCTCAAAGGCGTACTTCATAAATCCCTCCCATCATGTCTGTGCGTCTATGTGTATCTCCCTTATCATTGCTAGGGAACGGCTCAGGAATATATTCAATTTTTTTATTTAGAGTGAATTGGGCTGGGAGAGGGACAGTGATACTGAGAATACGAAGACGAAATTTTGTCTCTAATATTAAGCAACAGTTACAAGCTCTCAGTGTTATAATGCCTTTTCTACGCTCAAAGATATAATTTCCAGGTTTTAAGTCAGTATTCGTCCGAAGTATCAACCTTAAAATATAAAGGACGTCTAAATAAAATGCTCCATTATATTTTAACACTGGGCCCTCCCAAAAGAGGAGATTTTCTCAGCTAGAAGAGACCTTCCGTCGTAAACATGTCTGAAGAGTCGCCATTGGGTGGCCTTAACCTAATATATTTTGCACATTATTTACGTCTTAGCCTACCACAGTGGCTGTGTGGTCTAATACATGATATGTCTAAGCCCGCCTAAACACTGAAATCGTGGGTTCGAAACCCACTCGAGGCATGGATGTTTATGTGCCTTTATTAAGTGTTTGTGTTGTTCTGTGTGTAGGTAGCCGATGACCGCAAGAGTTGTAGAACCATAGATAGATGGACAGTTGCGTCTTGATTGATAAAAAAAAAATGAATTCTAATTTTCCTCAAATGGTACAGAAAGGTGGTTTCCCCATTGGATTCTAGAGGATAAACACTTGTAATTTCTTTCTCATATTCCAGATTCCTTACGTATTCAATTATGATTAGCTTGTTAGTATAAAACATGTTGTGTTTGTTTTACCTTGAAATAATGAACATAACGCTTGTGTGATATCATCGTTAAGAATGTTCACGCTCCAACAGAAGACAAAATTGATGATATAAAGTACAGGTTCTATGAAGAACTAGAACAGGTATTTGATAAATTCCCGAAACACCCTACGAAAATATTGTTATTAGATTTCAATTCCAAACTATGGAAGGAAGACATTTTCAAACCAACGATTGGGAATGAGAGTTTGCACGAAATTAGTAATGATAATGGAGTTAGAGTAGTAAATTTTGCACACATCAGAAATCTTACTGTCAAAAGTACAATGTTCCCGCATCGTAACGTCCATAAATTTTCTTGAACATCTCCTGATGGGAAGATACACCATCAAATAGACCATGTATTTTGATAGATAGGAGACGCCACTCAAATATACTTGATGTCCGATCATTCAGGGCAGCCGATTGTGATACAACTACCTGGTGGTGGCAAAGGTTAGGGAAAGACTGGCAGTGAGCAAACGAACAACGCACAGAGTTCATATGGAGAGGTTCAATCTCAAGAAATTAAATGAGGTAGAGGGTAAAGAGCGGTATTGAGTTGAAATCTCAAATAGGTTTGCGGCTTTGGAAAACTTGGAAACATGTGGATGTTAATAACGCTAGGAAAACTATTAGAGAGAATATAAAAATGTTATAGTATGGATTGGATTGATCTGGCTCAGGATAGGGACCAGTGGAGAGCTCTTGTGAACACGGTAATGAATTTTCGGGTTCCATAAAATGCTGTGAAATTCTTGAGTAGCTGCAGATTTGGCTTCTCCTCAAGAATGGCTAAGTTCCATAAGTAAGTAAGTAGGTAAGTAAGTAACGGTGAAAAATTCAGCACGCCGCCCACCAAATAGATTTCAAGAGGCTTTATCGTTCGATTACATATAGTAAAATGAATATAAGATAGGTTAATATACGAGTATTTCGTGTATAAGAAAGCAGCGGAAAAAATTAAATATTAATGTGTATTAAAATCATGTACAAAGCAACCTCGAGATAATTTCTATGTTGTATCATAAGTACACATGCCTGAAGATGACACTGTAGATGCCGAAACATGTCGGGACAAGAACATTAATCTTAAGCTATATGAAGGACTTAATGACCCGGGATAGAGCAGTCGGTATAGCGACTGGTTACGGCCTGGACAATCGAGTGGTTGGAGTTCGAGTCCCGCTAGTGTCAAGAATTTTTACTTCTCTCCTTCCTCTAGACCGGCTTTGTGGTTCACCCATCCTCCTATCCAATGGGTACCGGGGGCTCTTTTCCGAGGTTAAAGCGGCCGGGGCGTGAAGCTGTCCACTCACCTTTATCTAGTGCCGAGGTCAAGAAAATATGGATCTATATATTCACTCTCCCACATGCCTTCATGCCGTGGTGCTTAATTAGTTAAGCACCGGGACAATTTTAACTTTACCTTTTTATATCAAGAACTTATGTTGTAATTGATTGTAGTAAGATAACAATAAAGTAATCCCATTGCTTATAGAGCTTGTCAAATATTTCAGGTACCTACCATGCTTTCTGCACCGGGACAGTAATCTACTACAACTTCTACCGATCAAACTCGACAGTTAGACATATTTTTCAGGTAGGAACAAAGGCCTTGCCAGTATTTATTTATGCCCTCTTCATTATGTATAGTCTCTTCGTGACAGTGTCTTCCACTTTGTTGCGAAAAATGAAATTGCCTCTTCAATTTTCCGTATAATTCGGAAACTTTTTGTAGTTCTGGCTCTGCTGGTTGTTAGGGACAAACTAGTTCGGCTGACCGCTAGTTTCAATTGTACTTATAAACCACGAGACAAGATTGATTTACTGCCAGAAAACATGCAAGATATGGCGTGACCTTCATGTTAGCAGCGTGAAGTCTGACACAGGAAAACAAATGAAAAATTTCTAGGAAAAGCTTGGGCTTTTTAAATTATATTAGAGAGACATGAGCGATTATACATGACGTGAAACAATGATATGTAGAAAGAATAGGCCTATACTGATAGACAACTTGAAGAAATGAAAGTTGTGAAACTTGGTATGTGCAGTACAATATAAAACCTACACTCTCTTTACACACAGATAAGAAGAAAACTTAAATTATAACAATATATTTTAATTCGATATTAAATTAATGTGTGTATAAATATGGTGGTTCCTTTCAGGGAAAATGTAAATCTCTAATTTTCGATATAAAATCTAGAAAATATCGCTCTCTATTCGAACACTGATTTTTCAGTCTCGAAATCCGAAAAAAGAAAAATTCAGACAAATGCTTTTGTTTTGCAGAGTAGTATACAACAAACCATCCCATCCATACGAATCTAACTGTTGGCATGTAACTGACTTGAGAAGGACCCTTAATGAGGAGCTAACAGTTACACAACTTTTTAGCATTTTCCTTATTTTGAAATAACTGAAGGATACTTACAAGATCACCTTGCTGTTCCCATGTCTCCCTGTGTGTCTGTGTTCAGTCCAGGTCAGTGCAGTGAATTGCTGCTGGTCCTCGCCAGCTCAGTCGTTCTTGTTTGCGAGCCACATAGGAACCGATGACCATATTTTTTTTCTTCCAAGACTTTGACATGTTTTGAAATGGGGCCCTTCTTCGACAAGAGGTGGAGTCTAACAGATACTGGTCACTCCCCTCTGCTGGGGAGTGACTCTGCTGGATCTCACTCTTATTCACTCACTCTCATATCCACCCTAATTCCTTAAATTCCCCTAACGTTAGTAGGCAACAGCGAGGTACACACGTTCCCACAGCGACGGATACACACGTTGGACGCATCGTTTTCTATTCGTTCTATGTCGTATCAAATGAAAGTAGGAACCGTCAGGAACCGTCACACATTCATATCGTCAGCCAGATGAATCCAACACGCACTATCCATTACATTTCTTTAAAATCCACTTTAATCTCAACCTCTATCTTTGCTAAGGTCTAGAGTTTGTGAAGCTTTCCCGTGATCTAAAATACCGTGTCGTAGGCCTATTTTGAAGGATAGATCACAATAGCAGGAAGTACATCATAGTTACTTGCATCGAAATGTAATTTTCATATTGTCTACAAGCATCGTACAAATCGACAACATCTCTAGGGTCCAATGTACATACGAAGTAAATTTTTTAAGAATGTCGTCTTCAGGGATGTGGCGTCTTGTAAATCTTGTGTGAACCGAGGTTTCGGAGGAACGACGGCTCACACAAGTTCTACACGGCGCCACATCCCAGAAGACGGCATTCTTCACAGTCACCGCCGTGAAAACCTCAAAGATTACTAAGTCAAAGTTTCTCTGTGTCCACGAATCACTCCATAAAAGTCCATAAGCCAGGTACGTATACAGACCTACGATTTTTCGAAGTCGGCACTGAATGCGTAAAAATGAGTGTTCAAAACATTCTTAGAGCAAAATATTACATCGAGAACCAATCTCATGCGATTGAAAGGAAATGAAAAGATGACAGAAAAATATTCAAGAAACAAGAGACTTAAGGAGCAAAGTTGGCTGGAACAAGTACAGAGCAAACCATCGGAAAGAGCTCCGAAGAAACCTTGTCAAGTGATCCGGCAATGTCAAAGAGAAGACTGCTTAATATTTGAGGACGCGACGGGGTAACAAGTTCAAAGATGATAATGATGATCATGAAATAAGAGACTTCCGAGACACTGTATATTCGTGTCTTTCAGTTATCTTAATTTTAAGACGAAATTGATTTTATTCCAATGCTTTGCACTATTAATCTGTAAACTATTTTCCACAAATCATCTCCAAGTTACACTTCAGTTAAGGAGTACAATTTCCACTCCATTTCTTCTGGCTGCTTTTTACTCTATTTCTCTTTTGATTCGTGCTCACTTGTCGGCAATATTTCACATTTTGGGCGCAACACAATCGCACAACAGCTGTCAGCCATTGTTAAACGTGTTATAGAGTGTTGGGAAGGCCCTTAACACAGGATGATGTACTACAGCCGTACTCTGTCCCGCGTTCTTTCCACAAAAGACCCATTTTTGACACTGAACCATACAAGGTCACAAAAAATTAAACACAAGTTAAATTTCCTTCTTTCAGATTTTATTATAACAGCATTTCGTTTGTGACATTGGGAACTAAGCAGACTCACTGTTGTAGCAAGGCTGTCCTCTGAAACTATTCTATGTTACATTTGAAGGTTGTCAAATTAGGGCACGCATTATATTAAGATTTATCTATGGAATCAATTGTGTTCATTGTGGATGTTCTAACATTGAAATGGTTACATTGGTCTTATTCTGGAAAGTATTCCTACAGTAGGTCAATTTAAAAACGAATGAAGCTGTAAAGTGTAAAACGCGTAAAACAAAACGTCCACTTGCCCTTGTTCACCCTGTTTCTACAAACGAGGTTCTATGGACCGAGTCGTAGTTATATAATCAGTGACATTGGCTAGGAGGTAACGCTATTGGCTAATACAGTTAACCGCGTCATTGTGGTACAATTATTTCATCCGTCAAGGAGGAAATGTCAGTATCAGACTCGTAAACTTGTTACACAAAAATCGTAAATATAATTAACTACCCAGCATTCACATATTTAACTCTGCAGAATTTATCACTATTGCATTCTAAACTGAAATACATTTCATCACAGCAAGTCGGCAAGTTTTCAGCGCTCTACAGCCTCCAAAATGAACTGGAATCATTAAACAACTCCAATGTCAACTTGTTTTATTATATCATCATTCCCTTGAAGCAGTTCATTCATGTGAAACGCTGAATAGGCCTATCTGTATTGTGAGCTCACTTTTGAAAACATGAATGCATTCTTGCAGTTCCACATACACAAAATGTTGCCTTCATAAATTGATATCCATCCATGTAATTGAAGAAGCTTGCGGATTGTTGAGCCCAGTGGCCGGAGTGTCAGGCCCATCTGATATTTCTGAGGGACGAGAGCATGAATATGGAGCATCCATCTAGCTGGACGGTCTCATAACTCTGAACTGGACATGCAATGGAGCGATGATATATGTGCGGCGAGAAGCCTTTGATATTCATGGCACTTCAGATCAATCTTCATTCCTCCGTATAAAAGAGAAGAGCAGAAACTAGCCATGAAAATTTGCCTTTATATTGTCACCGATGCACTATGGAAGGTATATCTGTTACTTCTTGAAGTAGTCTCCATTGCTACTTCATAAGCATAAATAGGATCTATTTCTTGTTGTCCCGCTACGATGTCCATGTTTGTTGCTTTTGGATAGCAGTATTTTTTTTTCAACAGTACTCAGAGCACTTCCGCAGTAGAGGGGTTCACAAGTGTATGCAAATGACTTCGGAATGACAATCCATCCAGTGTAAACAAGTTTCCATTCATTCATCAATGGTTCTACAGCCCTTTGTTGGGCCCTGGCCTCTCCTTCAGTTTCGTAATCTTTATTTATAAGACTGCAGGACTCCTTGGACGAGTGATCAGCCCGCCGCAAGGCTCCCACCTACACACAGGACAACACAAACATATAATAAACGCACGCACAGACATCTATGCCTTGAGTGGGATTAGAACCCACGATCCCAATCTTTCGAGCGAGCGAGGACAGTTCATGCCTTAGACCGCGCGGCCACTGTGATCAGCTTTAACAAGTTTATAACCCTTTAAATGTTAGTGGTTATTATACAGGATGTCCCAGGAGGAATGGACCAAACTTCGGGAGGGTGTTCCTTGTGTTAAAGTATGCCGATATAACCCAAAACACCTATGTCCAAAGTTGAACGGTTACGGAGATAATGGCCAGAGAAGTGTCAAACTTTGACCGGCGTTGCACACTTGTTGATTACAAAATACATATTAAAACTGGCAGGAATATGTGGATTCTGTAATGTTAATAATGTACGTAACATCAAACTAACTTGTGAGTGACATGAAGCCATAAAATTGAAGTACAAAATACTCGCTCGCCATGTCATAATTGTCCTTAGGGTTTCCAAGCACTATACATGACACATGAATGGCAAGCGCTGACGTAACGTGGCTGACTGCGCGTTCTGATAAAGCCAACTACATACGTACGGCTGGGGTGAATCACGGCACTCAAGGACAAACATAGATAAGGCCTCTCAGCTGACAGATACAGTGCATGGACCTGCTAGAAGACCACACTTTTCTCAGGCCATTATCTCCGTAACCGTTCAACTTTGGACATAGGTGTTTTGGGTTATATCGGCATACTTTAACATAAGGAACACCCTCCCGAAGTTTGGTCCATTCCTCCTGGGACACCCTGTATATACCATATGCTTTAACATACCAAAACCCTACATTCTGCCGAAAGAGTGTACTTTTGTGTTTTATGTGGTTCTCACAATGAAAAGTGATATTTTCCCTAAACAGCATTAACAGGTGGTCTAGGTGCAAATTGCTGGTAATGCTGACGCTTCCCCAAACCCACTCACACACAAACAGTAAATTAGTTGCTATTTTACGTGACACAGATTTCTGTATCGATTATTGCCTTCATTAACCTGTTACTGGATATTTAATTGATTAAAATATTAATTATACTTTACTGACGTTACTATACCATTAACTAAATCGAAGCACAAAAGTCGTCCCTGAGAAACTAACAGTCATTCAGGCAGTCAAAAGTCTTATGGAACCCGGGGGTTCTTTATCGTGTCAGTTGAATTCAACCCATACCCTCACATGTCACCGAAGATCCATTTCAATATCAAATTTTTTCTACGTCTAAATTTCACAAGTGTTCTCCTCTACACAGATTCTCTGAGAAATTTATAAGCATATCTGACCGCCCCTGTGGTCTAGTGGTCAGATTTCCTGGCTACAGATTCAGAGGTCCGGGTTCGATTCTCGGCGCTACCAGAGTTTCTGAGAAGTAGTGGGTCTGGAACGAGGTCCACTCAACCTCGTGAGGATAACTGAGGAGCTATTTCAAGGAAATAGCGGTTCCGGTGTAGAAAACCGAAATTAACGGTCGTGGGGATTCGTTGCACTGACCACGCGACACCCTCTATCCGCAAAAGTTGGCATTAACTTCGCCGACAAGCTGCTGTCGCTCGGTCGGTATAGTTCGCTTGCGGACTACAGGCCACGGAGATTATCTCATATTTCTCTTGCGTACATGTCTTGCTTATCTTGTCCTAATTGACTTGATCATGCTGATAATTGTGGAACTTCTTATTATGTGTTCTTTCATTCCCTTATTACTTCCTTTCTTTTAGGTTAAAATATTATCTTCAATACTATTTTGATCTCAAACACTCTGAACCGCTGTTCTTGTTTTAAGAGAAGTCACTAGCCTCACAATTATGTACAGCATATATTTGATCTTTAGGTTTTGAGAAAAGAGAAGCTAAGGGGTTCAAACTGCGTGGCGATAGAGGACTACACGTATGGATATACATGAGTACATAGTGCATACATACATACATACATACACAGGAAGTAAAGAGAGTCGTTTGCTCTCGAAAAGTTGTAAGTCAAAAGGTATAAAACACAGAGAGCATGAAAACGGGATCCTTTTAACATCGTATACTTTAGTTCATATCGTATTTCTTTTCAACATTAAATGCGCATGCGCGCCGGAAAAAGTGAAGTAGCAGTGTTGTATATGTTTAGATGCAACAAATAAATAGGACGTGCTATTTCTGTTCCTGTCTAGTGAGCCTGTACCAGAGCTACAGACCACTAATATAGGGACCTCACAGATTACTCCCACTTCTAGACTCTGTACGCACTAGTGTTTTATTACTTACAAATTTGATTCGGCTACATAAACTCCCAGGCACAGTCAAGTTATTCTAAAAATGTTAGTCTCTCTATTTTTTCGTAATGAAATCCCCACGTTACAATAATTTATAGGCCTACGCACAGATCTCTTCAAATACTACAATTCGCATAAAAGTAAAGCTATCCCTGTAACATGCCGTAGAGACCCATAGGGTTGTGAGACGTCGAGGCTCCCACATTTTCTTCAGACAATCGGCCCAAAGATGGCGGTAAATCTGTCAAGATTATGCTCAGGCCGCCCTTTACCAGCAGGGGGATTTCAGGTACTCATTTCTGTTAGAGGCTGAGTCGGCTCCAGGATCATTGTGCGACTGGAAGAATTAAGCCATTTGAAAAATCCAATGACCTCATCGGGAATTGAACCCGAGACCTTCCGGCTTGTAGCATAGTGCCTCAATTGAACAGTTACAAAAACTGTTTCGGTTCAGGTCTCAAACGGAGAGTTCTGAAAGCATATACATGCATTTAGATGTTACATAGGCCTTAAGCAGAACTGGATCAGTATGATGTTTACGTAACATTAAGTGTAAATGTTTTAGTATTACGCTAGTCATCTTTAAAGAAGGAATTTGTGTTTAACGGCTTACAATGTCCATAAATAATATGAAGACAGGCGCTCCGACCACTTTGAGGAAGCGAATGACGGTGCTTTCTTTGAAGGTTCGCATATAGCGAGCATTAATTAAAATTTAAAATCGTACACAGTACATAGTTCTCTCTAATCTGAAGGGTCAAATTCAAGTCCCTTCAATTTACTCGGTTGTCAGTCAGTGCTTCCTATAAAAGATATAACATAAAGTTACCTTTGACTAGAGAACATGTATCATTTCAAAATTTGAAACGAATATTTCAAATTTACTACATAATTTAATAGTTTTTGTCTTGTATTTTAAATCCAGTAAATTCATAATATACGTACGTAGCAGTCGAATGATTGTGCTGTGTGGTTTGCCATTTGGCGACAAAGGTTAACACTTCTACAGCTTTAAATTTCGCTACAAAAAGCAGTCATACTGTATTTCGAAATCCATTTGTCCTTAACGCATTAAAAATAATCTATTTTATTTTTTCCTCATTCATCATTATGATAAACAAAAATCCATTACTTTCACTTTTTTTTTCGCAAAAAGCATGACTACTCTACTACCGGAGAATATGCTTCCCATTTCCTTCCAGGAACATTTGTACGCTGACGTAACTAACCAGCCAACTAACTCCATGAGGATGAGTTCCTTTAAAGAAGCTGACAGCTGCTCAGCTACTCACGAAATTCCCATCGTGATATGGACACCGAAGATTTATTACCGTTTTCACAACAGCCCTTTACTGGTCCCTATCCTGAGCCAGATGAATCTAATCCACACCCTCCCATTCCATTTCTTTAAGATACGTTTTAATTTTACCCTCCCATCTAGTAACAGATCTTACCTACATGTTTTCCTGCGAAAATATTTCACAACAATATTACAATTAATTCTAGTGAGCATCAATTTTGAGGAATATTTTGTGCTTATGATATATGCTATCCTGAGGTACTGATAAAAAATAATGAGTCAGTTACATGATATACGTACGTATTTCTCAAAAACAAAAAATCTTGACTTGGACCTACTTAAAATATTAGAACCCTAGAGAATAACTCATGTTCAGAAACGGAAGCTAATCCAGGAAACAATAATAATATTAAATTATAACACCCATATCTTATTTCAGTATGTTATAATGTAAAGCCTAAAAAATCTTAGAATTATTCTAATATAAGATCTAAATGTGTGCATCTAAGCAGCTGAAGGTCCCACATTATCTAGACAATCGGCTCAAAGATGGCGGTAAGCTTATCAGCCTTACGCGCCGGCCGCGCTTTATTCCCCAGGACAATTATTTAATTAATTCCTGGTACTAATTTCTGTTAGAGGCTGAGTGAACCCCAGGGCCATATTGCGGCTGGAAGGATTAGGTAAATTGAAAAAATCCAATGGCCTTATTGGGATTTGAACCCGCGACCTTCCGGCTTGTAGCATAAGCAACTACGCTACTGTGTGCCCCTATCTACACGCTACATACAAAATCAAGTTCATAATACTCTCAGCTCATGCCTCTGTCTCACTTGTAGCTCAGATCACTAACTCCAGGTCTAGGGCTTATGTGGGCCGCGCCATAGCTCAAGCGGTTAGTTACTGGCTTCGCACCGCGGCTGCCCGGGTTCGATCCCGGCTCTCGTCTGGTGGGATTTGTGGTAGACAAAGTGGCGATGGGTCGGGTTTTCTCCGAGTACTTCGGTTTCTCCTGCCAATCTTCATTCCATCAAATTCTCCATCATCATAATCACCCGGGGCAGGCTACAATAAGCCAATCAGTGACCGCCGTGCCGAGTGGACCCAGTTGGACTCCACACCCCACTAAGCGAATTAAAAAAAAGGGCTATATATGACTTCCACATGTTCTTAAACAAGAGGTTTTTCTGGTTTTCATTTTCTTAATACTGTCACGCGATTTATGGATTTTTCGCATTCTTTGCTGGCGTATCAAAATAGAAATTATTCAGCGTGAAAATAAATAAATAAAATCAATGAGTGTAATACTTAAATGTTTTAATAACAGAGAAACAGTCATGACGTCATGTGATTTCATCACTAGCTGCTCTGAGTTCTTTCACCACCCCCCTTTCCCCATTTCACAGTATCTATTTTAGGTAAAGTTAAAATAAATGTTCTTTAACACGAAAAATCTTCCTCTTTGATTTGTTTATAGTCTTCAGCAGTTACAAGGATTTGCCTTATTTGTAGCTGATTTAGCCGTGCGGTCTAAGGCATAAAGTGTCTTCGCTCGCTCGAACACTGGGATCGTAGGTTCGAATCCCACTCGAGGCATGGATATCTGTGTACGTTTATTCTGTTTGTGTTGTTCTGTGTGTAGGTAGAAGCTTTGCGAAGGGCTGATCCCCCGTCCAATGAGTCCTACCGGCTGTGTATAGATTAAGGAACTGAACAAGCAGCCAAGGTCCAACAAAGCGCTGTAGAGGCATAATAGAATAGAGTAGCAGCTGATTTAACGTAACAGTCAGTAACTACATAGCATGGAGTGACTAGATGATAATGATCTGGGAAGGAAGTGTANTGTGATAAATTATGGATTATAATTAATTCTAAATGAAAGAAAAACTCAAAAGAATTTTTATAAAGAGATAAAACAGTTCCGTCCAGTGTGACTTGTGGAGATTTTTCTTATTTCAATTCTTCTTGCTCTTACATGTTTCGGTCCTTAGAGACCACCATCAGAGGAACAGCGATACAGTTTGGAAACCACTATTACAATGGGCAGTCTGAGTGGTATATATATATATATGTACAATGCTGACAATACACAATTGAATATAAAATCCAAAGTTTTCACAATTACAGCGGCTGTCTTGATATATTGAAACTTTAAAATTTTTGTGTGGCTGACCAGAATAAAACAAATCAAATTCATCATAGAATTTTATTTCCGTTTTTCTTTCGGTGGAGCTACAGTATCTGGCCGCGTATATCTTGAAGAACAGTTCCTGTATCCCCAGGTAGCCGATCTGCAGCCTAACATAATCTCCCAACAAGATGGAGCCACCCCACATTGGGGTCTGGATGTTCGGAGGTCCCTCAATGCCACCTTCCAAGATCGCTGGATTGGACGTGGCGGACCAACTCGGTGGCCACCACGTTCACCGGACCTCACACCGCTCGATTTCTTCCTCTGGGGTTACGTGAAGGACCGTGTGTTCGTGCCTCCAGTGAATGACCTTCCAGATTTACGAGCCCGCATCCGTGAAACGATTGCTACTGTACCAATGGACATGTTGGAGAGAACGTGGCAAGAAACTGAATACAGATTGGATATTGTTCGTGCTACCAGTGGTGCACATGTAGAGGTTTATTAGTGAGTAAAATCATTTTTTGAGATGTTATTGTATTTCCTGTAGCTTCATATTGCCATTCATACTTTCTATTCTAAGATCTGATAAAATGTGGGAGGTTTCAATGGAAAACCGTATATATTCTCGCAAATCCTTATGGCACCGCACTATCCTAAAGAATTTTTTTGCTATGCAGTATGCTATATCACAGTCAACACTGAAAAAAAATGCTTCTTATATTACACTTCTTAATTCTCTTGGCACTGAATTTTTCTTTCATTTTATTTCTGACTTGTTTAATGAACCTTTATTCATATATTTTGTAATTCCACTTTGCAAGATTTCTGTATTTCCATGCCTGTAGATGTCTACCAAAGCATGTATTTAATCCATGCTACAACATCATATAGAGCCAGTGAAACCAGTTTATGTGTAAAAGAGTCCCTTATATTAAGAAATACGATGTCATAATTTCGTTTCATTCTTCGCATTTCGTTCGGTATAAGTTTTACTTTAGAAGAAAAAAGGAAGGGGATAAAGACAGAGAGGAAGAATAAGAAGAGTTGGTAGAAGGGGAAATGGGAGGCCGAAAGAAATTGAGAGAGCTAAGAAGAAGTTATGAGTTCCTTAACTCTCACGAAAGCTTTCACGTAACAACTGCAGTAAACGCAGGCAGGCCAAGCAAGACATGTTCAGGAGACAGCAATGGTCATGCATTGACCCCGACTGCCATATTACACTCCTCCCCTCCACTGTCTCCTCGTTTCATAGTATTCTAGTTTGCTACATACACACCGAGGAATATATGACGCGGAGGGAAGATGCAATTTTAGGTTTCTTCGAAAAGATACGTTTTATAAAATGTGCTTGACAATCTTGTCTTATAAAATTTCAGTCCCTTGTCCCATTATGAAGTAGAGACGAAAGTAAGAATTCAAATAAAATAGAGCTTATTTCATTTCGCGCTGATTATGCATCGTATACTTAGAACAATGTCCGAGAACCTAAATGCTCATTTTAAGCGAAATGAAATAAAGGTTTTCTCTCAGTCGATACGGTAACTAAGTTACGATCTGGACCGTGCCATAGCTCAAGCGGTTAGTCGCTGGCTTCCCACAGAGGCCGCCGGGTTCGAGCCCGGGTCTGGTCAAGTGGGATTTGTGGTGGACAAAGTGGCGCTGGGACAGGTTTTCTCCTAGTACTTCGGTTTCCCTGGCCAATCTTCATTCCACCAAATTCTCCATCATCATAATCATTCGGGGCAGGTACAATAGGCGGCCAATAATTGGCCGACGTGCCAAGTGGAACCAGCTGGACTCCACCCCCCACTAAGAGAATTAAAAAATAGTTACGATCTGGGTGACCGAGGAGTCAGTTTCGATTATCGGCAAGGGCAAGAGATTTTTCTCTTCTCCGTAACGTTCAGACTGAATATGGGGCCCATCCATTCTGCTACACAATGGGTACCGGGAGCTGTTCCCCTGGGGATGAAGTGGCAGAGGCATGAAGCTGACCACACATCTCCTAGTTCCGATTACAGAACTTTATTTCCGCTCCCCCTAGTTCTTCAAAGTAGATTAGTTCTGCCATCTAAAGTAGGTAAAATGTAAATCAAGTCGTGCTTTTATTTTCCAAAATATAAAAAGAGGAGAAATGTTTATAATACATATGTTTTTTTTTTCGAATACGCATGTGAAGCAGCGGGAAAAGAAACAGAAGCGAGTTCAGTAAGCTTTGCAAAATTATAAATGGATGTTAGACACAGGATGTATTAGCATGCCCTCAGACACTAAAGATTTTATAACACGTTCCAGTTCCCCTAAGCTGCAAGTACATCCTCGTCCCCTTGCTCCCTCGCTTCGTAAATGTGGATATAAGCTCCAAGTTGGAATATATGTGCTGAGTATATACAGCACTTCGCATTCTCACCTTGCTTGAAAATAGCCCCTTTCCCCTGCCTTCACTGCACTTCCCTATAGAGTAACGAGGGGCTATTGCCGATATATACAATGTGTGGACGGGATCAGGTGTTAAAGCTGGAGGAAGATCAGAGACTGGAAGCGCTGAAAACTCTTTGTTGTAATATGAATGTATGAGACACGTAATTGCCTTTTAGATGCTACGGGAATCCACGGTCCCACTTTTGCTTATATAAGATGGAGAAACGCCCTCTCGGCTGCGTACAGGCTGTTAAGAAAAAATCGATACACACCTGGTTCAGTGCACTTTGAATTTTAGTACCATGTTGAAAAATTTCGTTTCTGGGGTATGGCGCCGTGTAGGTCTTATGTGAACCGACATTTCGGAAGAACATATCGCCACCATCTTCAAGGCAGACAAAATCCTTGAGCGAGGAATCAGTATGAGCTGGTGGCTCAGCCTGCAGCCAGCTGCTCACGCTGGTTCCTCGCTCAAGGATTTTTCTACCTTGAAGATGGAGACGATACGCTCCTCTGAAACGTCGGTTCACTCAAGATCTACACGGCGCCACATCCTAGAAAATGGAATTCGTCATAGTCACAGCTGTAAAAACCTCAAATCTTACACATACTACCAATTTATTTATAAGCCCAAGAAGAAGAAGAAGAAGAAGAAGAAGAAGAAGTGTGTTGCATGTAAAGCAATTGAAATAAAGCAGATTTATCCTGGTAGACTTGAAAGGATTCTGACGATGGTGTATACTGTACTTCTTCTGGCTTATTTTGGACTTCATCCATCGTTTGGTATGTAAAAGACAAAAGACCACGACGTTTCGGAGACTGAATCTGTCTCCGTCTTCAGGTGGGTAGGGAAGGATAAACCCTACTTTTATCCTAGGTTTTTCATTCCCTACCCACCTGAAGACGGAGACAGATCCAGTCTCCGAAACGTCGTGGTCTTTTGTCTTTTACATACCAAACGATGGATGAAGTCCAAAATAAGCCAGAAGAAGTATAGATTTCTCGTATTTAAGGAAGAATGTATACCTACTTCTTTCATCCGAGCACTTCAGATTATGTTTTGATTGTGAATAAAAAGTAGGAAATTTTTATCTTTCTGAAATCTCTATCTATTTCGAGAATTTATGGTTGCGCCGGGAATAGAAGATCATCACGGTTATGCAGTCTTCTCGATTCAGGATTACAGAAGAGATGATGTTAGCGGTAACCATAATCTGAACGTATGCTTCATTCTTCACCAATATGTTCCTCTAAAACGACACTAAACTTGTACCACACTGCAGAGCACCTTATCCCAGAACACAGTGCTCATCATAAAGTCAGATTCATTGAACACTTTAAGGCAGAGTGGCTACTGTTATGTTCCATGCTATTTTTTTTTCCTTGGCACTACAGCCCCAGTGGGCCTAGGACTACCTCCATGAACCTCTCCGTTCACTTCGGTTTTTCTCGATCTTACACGTTCGGTAGGACTCCTTGGGCGGGTGATCAGCTGGTCGCTAGGCCTCGACCTGTACACAAACATCCATGCTTTGAGTGGGATTCGAACCCACGGTGCCGGTTTCCAAGCGAGCGAAAACAGTACATGCCTTAGACCGCTCGGCTACCGTGACCGGCTTAACATTAATTAATAGACTGAATTTTGTTCAAAAGAAATGTATTAACCTTTTTTGTAGGATTCTCAGAATAACAGAGAATATTTACCTAAATAGAACTTACCAACTGACCTTTGGAATGGAGAAGAAGAAGAATGTTCTCTGTGACGTAAGAACTGAATTTTTAAATATTTTTTTTCCTTGGCACTACAGCCCCAGTGGGCCTAGGCCTACCTCTATGAACTTCTCCGTTCACTTGGGTTTTTCTAGATCTTAAACATTCGGTAGGACTCCTTGGGCGGGTGATCAGCTCGTCGCACAAACAGAAAAACGCGCACACACAAACTAAACATCCATGCCCTAAGTGGGATTCGAACTCACGATCACGGTTTCCAAGCGAGCGAAGACAGTGCATGCCTTAGACCGCTCGGCTACCGTGACCGGCATTTTTAAATATTACTGTATCTACGTAATTTTCACCCTTCAAGATATTAATACGGATTCCTTAGAGTACATCTTAAAAGTTCTGTCTTCTGTAACACAAGGCAGTGTAGTCTATTGAATGTCAACCGAATTTTCGGAGGAATATATAGGCTCCATCTTCAGAGTCGAAGAATAAAGCAAGCGTGAAGCAGGTAGCATGATGAAGGTGACATGTTCCTCATTAACGTCAGTTCACTGTCAACGGACTACAAGGCGTTAAGTCCAAGAAGAAACAAAATCTTCATAACCAGGGCTATGAGAACTTCGAATCCTCCATCGGCTGCAGTTCTTCAAATTTAAACGTATCGCAACACTGTACAGGATAATCTAGACGTGAATGGGCACTACGACATATGCTTTAGATGTGTTGTCAACGTAAATCTTGTCGTGTGTTTATGTGTCACCTACTGAGAAGCAACATTTTAGAAACAAAGGAGCTGCGTCCTTCCACCTACTTCTAAGCTTCTGCTTCGTTTCATGAATTCCACGCTAGTTTTAACCGATTAGCAAAATAACAGCAGGCCGGAGAAAACGGTGTGTTGTGAAGCTTCACAACTCGTACACAGGTGTACACAGGTGGACCGCACTAGTGATACATACGGCACACAAAAACTACGACAGCCGCAATAGAGTGCAACGACGGCATTCTGGTCATGAAATAGAACTAAATGTTAACGTGCATGGAAGCACAGTGAACAAGTATACAGTGCAATGGTCTCCCCAATTAAGGGAAATTACCTGATGATGGCCAATATGGCCCGAAACATGTCGACAAGTAGAACAAATATATGACTAAAGACATTTTAGAAAATTGGATAATCACTTTTAATGTTTAGATTATGCTTTAAATGTCCTATTCACATGTAATGATTTTAACATCAAAAAGCATTGAAATACATTTTTAGTGTGAAACCTATTCCTAACGTCTTTTAAACTGTTGCATTATTGACGGATACTTTGATAATATGGATAGTTAGTTAGGCCTGGTTATTTATTATTTGCCGGTCACAGTAGCCGCGCGGTCTGAGGCATGAATTGTCTTCCTCTCTCGGACGCTGGGATCGTGGGTTCGAATTCAACTCCACGCATGGATATCTATGTGTGTGTGTGCGTTTATTTTGTGTTTGTGTTGTCCTGTGTTTAGGTAGTGGCCTTGCGATGTGCTGATTACTCGTCCAAAGTGTCCAACCGCCTGTCAAAAATGAATACGGAACTGAATAAGAGGCCGGGCCCCTGAATGGGCTGAAAGAGACATTGAAGAAAGTTAGTTATTATTTAGTTAGTTGGTTAGTTAGTCAGACGGTTGCTTAATTAGTTATTTAGTAAGGGTCACGTAAATTTCTGCTAGTCTTCTCCAGCAAAGTCATTCTTATTTGCGATTTCCACGGGACTCAGGATCATAATTTATTATCTCACGACTCTGGAAATCGCGTAGCTCCCATTTGTTTCGTTGGTCAATTAGTTAAGGTCGGGTTAATTGCTGCTGGTCCTCGCCAGTGTCATTCTTGGTTCCGAGTCCTGAGGGACTCATGAACATACTTTACCGTCTCCCGACTCTGGGAGCCGTGCAACTCTCAGTTACGTCAAAAGTAACCCTGCAGGTTGTACTCTGTTGCATCATTACAATGTACAATTTTCAGACTATGTTCGCTCGATTTCATCTGTCCTAGCATTCAGAAGCCACAGTGGCAAGGCAAGCTCAAGAGACTATCTGCCTTTGTTTCGTTTCCCCTTGAACATTATGCTGCCATGCCGCAGAATCTGGAAAACCAAACAAAAGAACAAAAGCTTAAATGGGCAGAGGTCGTCGGGAAACGCGTGTAATGAACTGACCGCTCGCGGTTTCAATTAAAACCCGAGGAGCGACTTGGTTATTGCCTGCAGTGCCTGCTGGGTTTAATGGCTCGGTGTCCTACAACGCTTCAAGCCATTCCTTGACCGCAATGGAGGATAAGAAGAGGGAAGTGTAGCCACAAGCTGACCCAAGATGAGGGCGGAATCCAATACACGAACATAGCAGACTGTGGATATGTTACTTTTTATGTGAGATATTAACTGCCATCAGATATGGGTTATGGGCACTGCAGAGAGTATATATCACGTGTTGTATGATGATCGCTGCAACAAATGAAATGGTCCGAAACTACATACATAAACCTGTATATATTACAGGGTTATGCAATTATACTGAATCAGAAGTAAAGTAGCGTGTACCTGAATTCTCTTCTCTGCTCTCTGGTATGGGACTCAACTGTGACGACAACCAAGGAGTCAGTCTGTCTTGAAGCAGGCACAGAAACACAATGGCGGACAATGTTGCGTTCTGCATGCCTCACCCAGTTCCATTCATCCTCTTTCGTTCATTTTTACTCATGCTAAGACTATCAGATCCAAGAGTTTGTGGCGATTATATATTAATACAAATATTATATTTCTGGACATTATCCGTTGTCCTGATTTTATCTAAAACATAGTATTGTTTTTATTTAAAAACAAAACGTTTCGGAGACTGGATTCTGTTTTCGTCTCAAGGTAAAATCTACTTAGTTGGGACCAATCGATAGAGATAGTACAAACCTATCTCCAGACACCTGTACCATCATCAGACAATGTATTTATGCCAGACACAGCACAGACCATCTGCGAGAGATAAGACAAAATATTAGTGTATTAAAATCTCCACATGTATGAGGTCTTTCACCAGAAAACTAACAGCTGCACATGAAAGTTTTCATCGCCAGCACCAAAGTTGGCTATTGAACAAGTTAGATCCAGGACACATTTGCAAAAAATTGCCGACATTTTAATATAATCTCCCCTATCTTCCTTGGTATTTTAAAACTTTTCCAACCAGAATTACCCTCATTCCAATTACACATCCCATCCGTCATAAGTGATTACGAATTCCATGAGGGAGATTTCTTCTCGACTATCTAACAGTTTCTCAAATAATAAAGAACCCTTTGCTTATGGAACATGAAGGTTCGTCACCGTATTAATAACAGCCCTCAATTGGTATCTGTTCTGAGCCTGATACAACCAGTCCCAACCTTCTCACTCTGTTACATTAAGATCTATTTTAAAAATGTCCGTTTATCTACATATCAATTTCCTTTTCAAATATTTTAGTCCAAAACTTCCTATGCATTTTTCATTTTCTCATGAGCGCTGCAATATCAGGAATAGCTCAGTCGGTATAGCGATGGACTACGGGCTGGACGACCAGGATTCGATTCCCGGTCGGGAAAGAAATGTTACTCTCCTCCGCAGCATCCAGACAGGCTCTGGAGCCCGTCCAGCCTCCTATCCAGTGAATACTGGGGCCCTTTCTCCGAGATAAAGCTGCCAGGGGCGTGAATCTGACCACTCATTTCCATCTAGCGCAGAGTCAAGAATTCTGGAGCTATTGCTCCACTCCTCCTTACGTCCTCGTGGCGTGAGTTCAATTAATTAAGCACAGGGACACCTTTGCTTTTATGGGAGAGATATTCCCCAGTCAACTCAATCTTCTTGATTTTATCAACATAATGATAATTGGTAAAGAATGCATCATTATGAACTTTCTCACTGTACAGTTTGCTCTGCCATCTTGCNGGCAGAGGTCAAGAATTTTGGAGCTATTCCTCCACTCCTCCTTACGTCCTCGTGGCGTGAGTTCAATTAATTAAGCACAGGGACGACGTTGCTTTTACCATGGGAGAGATATTCCCCAGTCAACTCATCCTTCTTGATTTTATCAACATAATAATAATTGGTAAAGAATGCATCATTATGAACTTTCTCATTGTACAGTTTGCTCTGCCATCTTGTTATTTCCCATTTCCTATGTCTAGTTCTCAGCGTCTTGCTCTCAGACATCCTCAGTCTGTATTGTGTTCTTATCTATTATGATGCCATGTACAGACTGAACTACTGGTAGCGTTGTTAAATAAAATGTAAACAGGTAAATGCGACATTGTGTAATCTTATGTAGGCCTCTATATGGATACTAACCCATCAGATTTCGCGGTGTAAGAGCCCAGAAAATCACAGTATGAATCTAGTTAATCTACGTATGTTCTTCCCCTATGGGCGAGGTCAAATTTCGCATCATAACAAGACAACTTCCAAAACTGTAGTAGGTTATATTATAATTTTTAATTTTTTGATGCAGAAGGGAATAAAAAGTATTGTGAATTTTGTGGCAATAAACACACCCCTCATTCAATCTGTTATGAACTTCTCTGTAAAATCAATTCCAGTTTCTTAATCTTGTTTACAAACGTTCCAGTTGTTATACTACTTACTTACTTACTTACGTACTTACTTACTTACTTACTCACTCTTGGAGCTGAGCCCTTCTTGATGAGAAGCCAAATTTTGCAGTTACTCAAGGATTTCCTAGTATTTTATGGAACCCGAAGGTTCATTACCGTGTTCACAAGAGCCCTCCACTGGTCCCTATCCTTAACCAGATCAAGTCAATCCATACCATCCCATTCTATCTCTCTACGATCCATTTTAATATTGTTCACCCATCTACGCCTTGGTCTTCCCAGTGGCTCT
>NW_019728498.1:2912438-3108488 GCF_002891405.2 Cryptotermes secundus | reverse complement strand
ATCCTCCTTGACTTGATCATTCTAATTATACTTGGAGAAGAGTACAAGTTATGAAGCTCCTCATTATACAGTTTTCTCCAACCTCCTGTCACTTCATCTCCCTTCGGTCCAAATATTCTCCTCAACACCCTGTTTTCAAACAATCTCAGTTTGTGTTCCTCCATTAATGTCAGAGACCAAGTTTCACACCCATTCAGAACCACAGGCAAAATTATAGTTTTGTATATTCTAATTTTTATGTTTTTGGAAAGTCCGGTTATATCGTTTCATGATTTAAGAGCTCTGGTTTAAGTCATTATGAAATTTTACTTTGCGGGTGAAAACTTAACAGACAGACAACAAAAGCAAACTCCGTGGTTTTCGGCCGCAAGCGAACTATACCGAACGAGCGACCGCCGCTTGTCGGCGAAGTTAATGCCAACTTAATAGACAGGGACTGAGAAAATTTTGAATTCGTTTTCGGAATTATATGTACATTGGCTAGGTTCACAATCTCGCAGTGTTTATATTTCATGTATCTTACGCCATGCAAATTGGGTGCGAATTACTGTACAAATTTTAGTCTGTTTTCCGAAAACAGAAAAGACGTATTTACTCTTATGTAAGGCGTCTCGTCTTTCTTTATGTATACAGTCCAAATACCTGTTGTTTACCGTACCAATTCACAATTTTCAGGTGTGTCACAGAAAGAATTTATGACGAATGATATTTGCAAATTTCCACCCTCGTGAAAAAAACTTGCGGACATTTACAGTAGCCTATAGAAACTGGAAACATATGCCGGAGTGAATGTCCCCTTCTTCAAATCCGAATTCGGAAAATCTAAGCAGTGTTCTTTGATTGTTATACAAAGGGAAAGGTAAGGTAAGGTTATTCCTCTACCTAATTAATCAATTAAGCACTATGCTCTGAAGATGTAGGGGGGAATGGAGATAGAGCCCAATCATTCTTGACCTTGTTAAAAAGATGAGGCGATAGGTCAGTTTCACGGCCCTGACGCTTTGCATTCTGGTATAAATCCCCCTTACCCATTGGAGAGAAGGCTGGGAGAGTTCTAGAACCGGTCTAGGAGCTAAGACGGAAAGAAAAATATTTTGTCCATACCGGGAATCGAACCCCGATCGTCCATCCCCTAGCCTAGTTTCTATATCGATTAACCTAACCCGGAGTTCATTGTTACTATTCAGAATGTATATAGGCGTTTTGAATCAATGCCTGATGATGTATCACTCTGCATAAAACCCTTCTCCTTGTTGTTCTGGTGAAAAGGATTTTAGTTTAATAGAGTGTCCTGAGTTGTTAATAAATTTACTAGCCGTAGAATACTGTTAAAATTCGACAAAGTAAAACCCCCACTCCTCACAAATCTCTCATTATATTTCCCATAGGTGTTTAAAGTACTGAACATCGGGAAAAGTAACAGAATAAGGGAGAGATTGAAGGCTATCAGAGCCATCAGAGAGTAAAATATGATCGCGACTCCCATGGGACTTGAAATTAATAATCGCTGTACTGGCGAGGACCAGCAGCTATTAAGCAGTCAGTTAGGGACCGAATTGTCTAAAGGTGGGTTTCACTGAGGCAGACATTGGCAACCGCGCCGCACGCGGAACGATCACATGCGGCTTGCGTCCCGCGTCATCTAGTTGCTCCAGGCCGCAAGGTTATCCATTGCTAGTGGGTTCAGTTGCCTGCTTGCATGCGGCGCGATCGCATGCTGCAAGTTGCTCACTTGCAGGTAGTGGGTAGCGCAATCGCATGCGGCTTGCGTCCCGCGTCCTCCAGTTGCTCCAGGCCGCAAGGTTATCCAACCCTAGTGGGTTCAGTTGCCTACTCGCATTCGGCGTGATGAGTTGGGACACGGATAAAGCCAAGTGTCTTATCGAAGAATACCGCGAAAAGAGAATTCTGTGGGATTTGCGGGATTCCAATATAAAGACAATCGGAAGAAGTTGAAGATATGGGAGGACTTAGCCACGAAGTTTGAATGTTCGGTGAAGGAAGCGAAAGAAAAGGTTAAAAATCTCAGAACGACTTTCCACAGGTATAGAAAGAAGAAGAGCGGATCTCTGACGTTTTCTTCTCCTGCTCAAAATGAGATAAGCCGCAGCAGCAACTGCCTGCAGTGACATTTCTAAACAAGCTGACGTAAAAATTGAAGCAACCAGTCGCTCTGGGTGTAAATGGGTCGGTCGCATGCGGCAACGGTTGCTCTTGGCCTCATGCTGCTTGTTAAATTGGACGACAAACATAGTTGCCCGAGGAGGGCAACTAAGTTGCTTGAAGTTGCCCCAGTGTAAACCCGCCTTAAGATGCAACATATGTAATTCCTACACACAAAGACCGACACCTCCCTTCCTCGAAGATAAGGCTCCCACTTCTAACACAAGTACGTCTAGCACAGAATAAAATTCCTGAGTATGGATTCGACGAGACTCCAAGTCACGAATGACCGTACTGGCGAGGACCAGCAGCAATTTGACTGAGAAACAGAAATTAAAGGGCAAGGCGAACGTTCTAAATTTCACTTCCCTTAAGAAAAGCTTTCAAGATGATATAATCAATAATTATGTAGAACAGTGCATAAGTAGCCCTAGTTCTCCTGGACAAATTCGCCAAAATTTCTTTATCTACTGCAACTTAGAACTTAACTTATCTTGCTAACTACAATTGAAAACATAACTTACGAGCGCGCGTGTGTGTAAGCAAATTTATTTCTATTCATATGTATCAAACTAAAAAGATTGCATAACAAAATTAAATCAGAATGGAAATATATACCATCCTAGACATTTCACTGTGATTCATATTTTAAAAAATCATTGTGGGCTTGAGTCCAGAAGCTTCCAAAATTTGAATTTTACTTGCATCTGACATCCCAGGTGTCATGCGAAGAGAATTTTTCTTTTATAACTTTTCATAGGATCAGAACGATTTGTACACTGGGCTCATTCACAAGCCGAAGTTTAACTGTAAAATGGAGCAAAAGGGGAGCTCGCATTCCTTTCCTACTGCAGCACACTCCTTGTGAGTTACGCCCTAAAATTCGGAAATATTGTGAGAGAACACAGCATTTTGGAAGTATCAAGAATGGGTTGCTGGGAGTGGATGTACAGATGCACATTTCCTTGACCTCAGCGTTAGTTGGAGGTGAGTGATCAGTTTCACACCCTGGCCGCTTTACCACCGGGAAAAGAGCCCTCGGCACCAATTGGGTAGCCGGTTGGGTGAACCCCAGGTACGGTCTGGGCGATTTGGAGAAGAGAGAATTCTCTATAAACTAAAAATAACCCTCAATGATAAGTCCACGTGTCAGGCATGTTAAGGTATTTACAGGTTAAATTAATGTCTGACATCGAGCATAACTTTAGAAACCAGACGATAACTGCAACAGAAGAAAAGTAGCTCCTATTCGAATGCCTGCATAATTTCTGGATTTTGTTCTGCATTCCACATTTTATAAATGGTATATCGGACAGAAAATTGCAAAGAATAAAAGTTAATCTTCTCAAGAATGCTCAAGAAATGTAAATACGTTGTTCAAATTTCATGAGTCCGTGAAATAAGAGAAATTTATTAAGTCGCAGATAAAACTCTAAGACTACAAAATATCTATTATTTAACAGCTCGATCCATAAATTCTAACGAAATAGTTCAAACAATAGGACACAGTGAGTCAAAACAAATATTTTCACAATAAAATTATCTTCCAAACGACCACAAAGAAAAGTAAAACATATTATACTTACATATTTAAGTTGCTGTTCCATAAACATAGAAATTTTCTTTTATATTTGTAACAGCTATAGGATGCCTCGGAATAATGGTCAGAAGAAATATTGTCGAGTGGGGAAAACAGGAAACAATAACACTTAATTTTAACAGCCCGTTAAGAAATAAAACTTGAATTATCCATAGGGTTAGGCCGCGCCATAGCTCAAGAGGTTAGTCGCTGGCTTCCCACCGCGGCGGCCCGGGTTCGATCCCGGGTCTGGTCAAGTGGGATTTGTGGTTGACAAAGTGGCGCTGGGGCATGTTTTCTCCCAGTACTTCGGTTTCACCTGCCAATCTTAATTCCACCAAATTCTCCATCATCATAATCACCCGGGCAGGCTACAATAGGCCGCTCAGTGGCCGACGTGCAGAGTGGACACAGATGGACTCCACTCACCACTAAACGAATTAAAAAAAAAGAATTAATCCATAGGGTTCCCATAAAATACATTCACGACAGGCTGCACTAAGTCGGAATATGGAAGAGAAGAGCAACATGATAGAGAGCGTTATCTCTTTGTTTCAAAAGAATAATAATACTTTCACAAGAAACCTGTCTTCTGCACAGCGTGTCATATAATAACATAGAAGTATTTACTTACTTACTTACTCATGGATCTGAGCCCTTCTGGAGGAGCCGCCAATTCTGCAGCTACTCAAGAATTTCCCAGCATTTTATGGAACCCGAAAGTTCATTACCGTGTTCACAAGAGCCCTCCACTGGTTCCTATCCTGAACCAGACCTATCAAATCCATACCATCCCATCCTATCTCTCTAAGATCCATTCTAATATTGTCCACCAACCTACGCCTTGGTCTTCCCTGTGGTCTCTTTCCTTCTGGCTTTCCCAAGAATATCCTATACGCATTCTTCGTCTCCTCCATTCGTGCTACATGCCCTGCCCAACTCATCCTCCTTGACTTGATCATTCTAATTATACTCGAAGAAGAGTACAAGTTATAAAGCTCCTCATTGGGCAATTTTCTCCAACCTCCTGTCACTTCATCTCTCTTCGGTCCAAATATTCTCCTCAACACCCTGTTCTCAGACATCCTCAGCCGATGTTCCTCCCTTAATGTCCCTTAAGGGACCAAGTTTCACACCCATACAGAACCACAGGCAAAATTATAGGTTTGTATATTCTAATTTTTATGTTTTTGGACAGCAGACGAGAAGACAAAAGGTTCTGGACTGAATGGCAGCAAGCATTACCCGAGTTCGATCTCCTCTTAATTTCCTCCTGCATCAGGTTTCGATCTGTTATCGTTGTTCTCAAATATCTGAACTCACATAGAAGTATACATGTACATAAATGGTAAAACTGCCCCTGTAAGAGGTCATGGAAGGAACATAGGGTTGTGAGACGTTGAGGGTCTCACTTTATCTAGACAATCGGCTCACAGATGGCGGTAAATTTGTCAGCCTTACGTGCAGGCCGCCCTTTACCCTCCAGGAAGTACACGTAGATGCGTGTACATAATAGGAGGTAAAATTTTCCTTCTGCTTAACTAATTAAGCACTACGCCAAGAAGGCGAATAGGGAACCAGATGTACAGAAACACATTTTCTTGACCTCGGCACTAGCTGGAGGTGAGTGGTCAGCTTCACGCCCCGATCGTTTTACGCCTGAAAAAAAAATCCCCAGTACCCGTCGGACACGATGTTGGGTGGACCCCACAGCCGATCTGGACGAAGTAGAGAAGAGAAAATTCTTGACCCTCCTGAGACTCGAAATCCGAACCTTAGGTCGTCCTGTAGCTCGTAGCCAGTCGCTATGCCGACAATGCTACCCGGCTCCTACATATACTTAGGTCAATACGCGAAACAGATGTGCTTCTATTTGCAAGTAAATTACCAGAACTAAAATAAATAATTTCCCGTAAAATTTTGTTTATAAACTATTTTGCTATGTAACGTCGAACCTTTTGTGAAAATAACATTGGAAATGAAATCATCCACTGTTCCGTCGCCTATCAAAGCCTCTTCTAATTTTTCTTTTGCGTTAGGGTTTCTAACAAGAGAAATAAACAGCTTAAAATAGTTAAAAGTTGCCATCACTCTGAATTTTAATCAAAGACCAGAAGATGAAGGATGTCAGTTTCCGTATTAGCTTATGTCAAGGTAAAATCTGTTGCAAATCAGTAAGTATTTTCTCAGTATGGATTCAGGTGGCGTTAGGACAGAGCCCACATTATTCTTCCCAGGATTTAGTTATGCACACATATTACACACCTAAATTATCCTTCAAGTCATAGAGTAATTAACATAATTAGCAGGTCTCCAATAATAAGGAGGGGACTCATAATTGGGAGCGGCTCGTTAGCTGTTCATTGCCGGCACTTAGCAGTAAAAAAAACAAAGGCAGTTCAAATATCCGGGCATGGGCTTGTACCCGCGAAACGGAAGAGCCCTGTGTTAATGCAATTAAGCTCAGCAACAGACACTGTTTCTCTGAGCCACTGTGAAAGGGCTTTTTCATACGAACTAGAATAGAGAGTCTACTTGTTCCAGTGTTTCCCCGCATCTGGATGCCAGTGATTCTGACGTCCATGTTTAATTCACCCTACACAGGCCTACGTCCAGTTAACCAACCAACCGACCGACCAACCAGCTAACTACGAATCTGGGTCTCTCTTGAGAAGCTATTAGTTATGTAATTATCGGAGCAATTCTGAACATTCAGGACCCTGAAAGCTAATTACCGTGTTCTCAAGAGTCCGCCACTAGGTCATGTCCTCAGCCAGATGAGTCGAGTTCACATCCATCCTATTTCTTTAAGATCCATTCTAATATTATTAACCCGTCTTCGTCTAGGCCTTGTTAACAATCTCACTCTATGGAATTATTTTCTCTTTCTAGCGCGTTGCACGCTCTGTCCATTTCACCCTCGATTTCATCATTTTAATAACATTTGTTGAGGAAAGCTATTCTGCTTATTTCAATTATCTTTTTTATTTAACGACGCTGTCGTTTGCGCCGATTTCAAGGATGATTAGTAAATACTGGACTGGAAAAAATGTGGAAGGAAGTGATCGTGACCAATTTTATGGTCGTATCTCAGAATTTATCTGTAAGGACGTGGTAAAGGCAAAAGTAAAGTTGTCCCTGTGCTTAATTATTTATGCACCACGCCATGAAGACGTATGGGGGAGTGTAGGTACAGCTTCGCGTTTCTTGAACTCGGCACTAGATGGAAGTTCCGAGTCCTGGAAGGACGAAGAACCCTCTCTCTGTGCCACAGGCCTGTGACAAGCGTGCCATACCCTCCTTTATTAACTTTCTGTTGTTAGGAAAGGAGAGGAACTCATGACTTGCTTCCGACGTGTTCTTCCCCATTCACACTTCACCTCTTCGCCTACACGCATTTTCCTCAGAGCGTTGTTGAACGTTATTGGACTTACATTCCTCATAAGAAGAAACTGCGTTGCGCGACCGTACCTACCAACTTCGGAGTTAGGGGAACAACATAAGTCGTTGCTCTACGAAACTGAACTTGTATAGCAGTCCTTCGTTCATTTACTTAAGAATTATTTTCAATAGGCTGTCAGTAGATCAGAATGTAGAGCATGGGACGGCAGGGCAGTCAGTGAACAGTTAACATGTGGAAGTGAGCTGTTTGTTCCAGCATTTCCTAGAGGATCTGGGGATTTCCAGGTCGGAAATTAAACCTGTGATCTCTTGAATAGGTTAGCACTCGAAGGCCATGTTCAGCTCATTTTCTCGCCAGCCGTTGTTTTGCAAACTGCGGAATTTGGTACTATGTATCCCTGTACTTAACTTTATCATCTTTGTTGCCAAAACAGCCCATTTTGATTGTATCTGTTTTCACTCATTTGGATTTCATGACTTTTTTTTTTACAGAGCAAGGTCGTCAGCCCTGCATCCAACCCTCAACCTGAAGGATCAAGTCCCTGTATTTATATCCCCCAGCGATAGGGTGACCCAGTTATACCCCAAAGCGCTGGGTCACGTTTTTTCCGCCTTCTACGACTCGTAGGGCTACGGTGGAGGTATTCTCCACACGGGAATGACGGAACAGGAAGTTGGGATCGCGTGAACTCTGCGTTTCCACGAGTGACGTCACGTACCCCCAGTCCTTCCATCATTACGCAGCGCTCGCTAAACACCCCTATCCGCTAGGCTGTGGCGTCACGCAACAGGCGAGTCCGTACAGCGACTATTGCTAGGCAATGCGTAGGTAGAAACACCTGACAACAATGACTGATATCTGTTGCCGAGCAGCAAGGCGTTCTCTATGTTGTCCGTGCCAAACCTAAATAAGGAGCAGCGAACACTATAAATCCCGTGCGTATATGACTATATAAAAAAATATGCAGGAAACAAGCAGAAGTCATACAAAATCATGAAAATGAGAATATTCGCAACATCGGACAAGGCGAAGCCCGACATAGAATGTATAAGAGGCTTGAACTTGGCGGCGGTCAGGCATACTACCGTTCAAGTGACTAGACTGCCACGGTACCGAATACTGGTAGAAATAGGGAAAAATCTGCTGTACTGAGCCTAGATTGACAGAGGCCTTGTATATACTGTACATAGAAATAGGAATTAAGATTAAATTTGTAAATATATGTAAATACTGACAATGGACTTACTAACACGGACTATTACTGACACATGACAGACCCGACCTCTCGTCAGAGAGGGCGTCCCAAATGAACAGGACCATAACTTTTACATAAGAAAAAAAAAAAAGAAAAATATCTGGTCATGAGCCCCAGTCGGGGTTCGACACCAAGACAGACAGACTAACGGACCGTCAGTCGCAATGTGACTTGGACTTTGGCTTAGATTCAAGAGTAGTGAGTACTGAGTTACTAGAGAGAGTGTTAGAGAGAGCGTTACTAGTATTCAGTATGGGCCCAGCAGCTACGAGTTGAGTGGCAGTGACTCCAGTAGGAGAAGTAATTGTGATACTGCAAATTGCAGTAACTGTGTAATTGTGAATTGTATAAGTGTAAGGGCGAATGCGCAATAAATTCGCTAGATCCAAGACGGCGTGAAGTTATTTGTCGCGTGACGTACCCAACACGTGACAGTATTTAACTTACTCTATTTTGAAAATATAAAACTGGGCTACGAGCTCACCTTGCTGTCTGTGTGTATCCCGTTATCGTTGCTAGGCAACGGTTTCGTGAACAAATTCCCGCGGCAACAAATACATATGCAACAATAGAAGAACTGATAGACGCGTCATTTTCTACGCGGTCCGTGTCATATGAAAGGAAAGTAGGCGATAACTTTTCCCCAGAACTTTTCGTTTATCGATCACAGGTCCCTGCTATTATCCCCCAATTACTGACCTCGCTAAGCTCCTCTCTGCCACTTGTACATTTGTCCTCTTCGTTCTCGTCAGACTCCAATATCAGATCACGGAACTGTACGGTTGGTGTCCTTCCGTAAAGTAATTATTATTTCCTAAAGTAGGCTTATTATTTCTACCGAATGACAAGCAATATTAAAAACAAAACATAAGCTATGTAGCGTGATAGTGTTTTCTTGTTGCTGCCACTCGCTCTGTCATTTTCAAGTGTAGGGAGCCACTTAATGGCGTTATGCCACTTGTACTGGGCTCGGGTTGTACAAACAATTACTCAGCATTACAAGCTCAAGAGGGATACGTTATAAAACAAAACTGACGGGATATGTGTACTATTAGCATTGACTTGACTGACTTCATAACATTGTGCGTATTGAATGCTACTACATCACCGCATTTGCATTAGTCAAACATCAAACATGATTTCCATAGCGCTAACAGATTCGATCGCTATGTAAATTCAAAGGACATGCTGTCTTTTCTGTAATCATCAAACAAGGATAATTTGGAACCAGCGCGTTGGATACTACAGTTCATTAAGCTATTTATGTACTGTTATTAACGCATCTATAATTCCGTGGATTGTTTTGCTACTCGGGAGAATTATCATTCAGAAAATCAGATGACTTCCAAATGGTGTTCATGTTTGACAAAGCCAGGCACAAAATCTGACTTCTGTTTCACAATTAATTTATTGCTGAAGTTCTATCAATAAAATTCCTGTTTAAATTACATAGATCTCCACTTGTGAGAGTGGAATGAGCATCCTGATATAAGAGCCTTAAAATGGCGGATGTTACGTAAATATTGGTAATTGGCAAAATAATAACTACCAGAGAAAACAGAAGAGCTGGCAGAATAAGCTGCCCCAGGGCCACTGCGTCCACCACAAATCACATATTTCCTATCCTGGGAATAAACCTGTGTCACTGTGGTGAGAAGGGTGTCATTAACCGTCTGGATTATGGCATGACCTGGGTCCAGATAAATAAGTTACATACTTTATTATCTATAATCAAGTTGTAAGGTTTGGTGTTCTCACACCGGTGCTCATGACAAGTTTTGTGTACTGAGATATTCGAGGCGTTGTATATAAGAAGGGAGTAAGTTAAAGTAAAGTTGTCCCTGGGCTTAACTAATTAAGCAATACGCCATTAAGGTGTATGAGGGAGTGTATGTATAGATCCACATTTTCTTGACCTCAGCACTAGCTGTAGATGAGGTGTCAGCCACACGACACAGCCGCTTTAATCCCGGGGAAAGGGTCCCCAATACCCATTGGATAGGAAGTTGGGTGGACCCCAGGATCGGTATGGACGACATGAAGACGTGAAAGTTCTTGCCCCCACCGGGATTCTAACTCCGACCCCTGTATCTTGCAGCCCGCAACCAGTCGCTATACTAATTGCGCTATCCCGATTCCTTATCCTAGGGTTCTCACTCTTCACTAGTCGTAACCTGGCAACGGATTTCAACAGAGTAAGTATACCAGTCTGACTGTAACTGCAGCACTCTTAACTTCAGCATGTACGAGTAGTAATGTTAATTACCAAAAATAAAGGAGCTACCATTAAGATGAGCCACTTCAGGCAAGCATTGTTTTCCTACTGTTGAATGTCAAAACCCTTCTAAATGTTTTACATGTACTCCTGTATAAAATCATCTGTATATGAGCCCGGAAAGATTTGCCTGTTCTTCAAAGCAACAATGTTGAAATAGATCGACAGTCGGTGAGTCCGAAAACCTTCGAAGTACCAAATACAGCAAAAACTTTAGTTTACCAAATATGTTGGCTCAGTAACTTATGTAATTTATGTTTATGGCGTAACTATCCGAAACCCAAAGGGGGGGGGGGATTTCGCTATTTTCATAGTTTTTCTTAGTCTCTCCAAGTGAATACTAGAATAATATTGTGGCACATTTGCTCAAAGCATGAACTGTGGAGTTAGAGAAACAACACTGCTAGCGAACGGCTCTGAAACAACATTTGTTCCTAGGCAACGGCTCGGTAACACGTTTCCGCGACAACGGATACGCATTCAACAATATAGGTGCTGTTAAAAAAGATTTTTCTACTCGTTCCGTGCAAATGGGTTACAAGGAAGACAACTCGGACAACAGACTCAGTTCTATATGGGAGTCTGAGAAGCAAGAATTGTTCAGTTGGAATGGAGCCGCCGTTCACAGAGGACTTGAGCCCGGAAGCAGAGGACTAGACTTTGTTAGAAGCCGTTACCAGGCAACTACTAGTGAAAACACTGCGGCTGAAAAAGATTTAGCTTGATTTTTTAAAGTGTGGAAATAGCGATAGTGTTATAGCTATTTGTAGTTGCGATCTGTAAGTGGTCAATTAATCGAGTCACCAATCCAGACCTCGTCTACAGTCTTCCTACACGTGACGATATCTTCACGTAGGTCAATAGCCTCCAGTCCTTTCTATATCCTGTCATACATTTCGACAACTGTAGTTGATACGGGGTCTCTAAGCAACCCTCAAACAAAAAAAAATCTTACATCAAATTGTCTCAAATTACAGCCGAATGGCAGAAATAACCAGGATATGCCATGTCTAACATATCTTTGACAGTGCGTCACTATTAGATAGTGTCACAGATCATTATAAATTTGTCAGCTTCCATTTTAAGCTTAGGATGGGAACCAAATCAGCCATGCCAGAGACTTCAAACACACAGGACTTTCCTTCCGTAAGATTGACTGCTCAGGTTATGACGCGCCTTCAGATATGCCACTTATATAGAGGCTATTAACGGCAATAGACATACAAGACAAAGTCTGACTGAATATACGGAAACGGAAGCTCAGAATTAGTGATCTGGGGATATCCATCTTACAGACGATATTTCGTAAGTGCGCATGCTTCCATTTTAGTGATGGGTGGGTCACGTCAACCGCATCAAGAGCGAGATACCTCAATACCAATTGACCTCCGGCCAGACAGTGTGGAAGAGCCGATTGTTTGGCCAGCACGTTCGGACTTGATGCATCATTCCGCTGGACAATGAACGGTATCAACTTTCTGACCAGCACGAATTCGCGTTATGGACATCGGCTCTCCGATGAAATGGAAGAATTTGGCGCACGCAGGCCTATATCCGGAACCTGACACAGAGCCTTACCTTCTGGTGAGACTTCTTACTGTTTCGAAGTGAATGAACTAAGTCTCTTACATGGCCGCGCCATAGCTCAAGCGGTTAGCCGCTGGCTTCACACCCCGGCGGCCCGGGTTCGATACCGTGTGTGGTCAAGTGAGATTTGTGGTGGACAAAGTGGCGCTGGGGCGGGTTTTCTCCGAGTCCTTCGGTTTCCCCTGCCAATCTTCATTCCACAAATTCTCCATCATCATGAGCACCCTGAGCAGGCTATATAGGCTATATAGGCCAATCAGTGACCGCCGTGCCGAGTGGAGCCAGTTGGACTCCACCCCCCACTAAGCGAATTAAAAAAAAAAGTCTCTTACATATGAGAGGAAGAGATAAAGGCGAACTTGCTCATTTAAGGGTTCAGTTAAAGGTAAAGCTATCCCTGCAATAGGCCGTGGAGGCCCATAGGGTTGTGACATGTAGAGACTCCCACATTTTCCACATAATCGGCTCACAGATGGCGGTGAGGTTAACCTTACGCGACGGCCGCCCTTTACCGCCAGGAATATTCCTGGTACTCAGTTCTGTTAAATGCTGAGTCCACTCCAGGGCCATAGTGAGGCTGGAAGGATTAGGTCAATTGAAAAAATCCACCTCAGGGGCATTCGATCCGGCGATCTTCCGGCTTGTAGCATAGTGCCTCAACCAACTACGCTACCACGTGCCCACATTTAAAGGCATTACATCGGCTGAGGATGGATATGAAGAATCAGTTTCATATTCCTGTCCAGTTTCGAGCCCCAGTCCTTAGTAGGTCATAATTTTGCTGATGGAGCTGACATGAATCATCTCGTTATGTGGCAGAGTGAAGCAGGTTATGGAATACACGCTAAGGAGCGTCGTTAAGCGTAACTAGCATCTACTCAATTTTTGAGCCGTCCCTCTGAAGTATGCGTACAGGTTTCTGGCATCCATCGCAGGTATTCGCTAAAGAAAAATCTAATTACACATGTTCAGTAATAGAAATTTATAACCTGCGTCGCGGAAAATTACTGAGTGATTAGAAACATAAAGGCGTGATGATGATGATGATCATGATCATGATGATCATGATATAATAGACTAATAATCATGCCGAACGTCGTGGTCGAAGGGATAGCCCCCCTTATCCTTAATGTTATATTTCAGCATCCTGTTACACTGCGTAAATCTGACTTATGAGTTCCTGCGCCGTCTAAGTGCAACTATTACAACCNCACACACACACACACACATATATAATGATGCCTATACATGTTTCGGTCAATTAATGACCATCTTCAGAAGGCAAATGACAACAATTGAGGAAATTACTATTACATAAATAAGAGTACAACAAGTTCAAAATTGTCCATAGTTTTGTAAACAGATTTTAATTAAGGTACGATGTGGTGATTTAAAATATTAATAAAATTCTTAATGTTTAAAATTTGAAACCGCTAAGATTCCTGTCTTCATGCCTCTTCTATCAATGGGAGTCTGGGTAAATTGCCGTCCTTGGAGGTCCGGGCAGTATTTTTTCCTTATTTATATAGTTGGTTAAGAGTCTGCGTTTGTTGTTGAGCTGTTAGTCTTTTCGTTGTTTGTTGAGGCACTGATTTGTGGTGTTGACAACTTTGGACAACAACCTGAAGCTGACCAATCACCTCCATCCAGTACCAAGATTAAGAATGGTGGCGCTATACCTCCTACACTCCCCTATACGTCTTCATGGCATCGTGCTTAATTAATTAATAGCATAGATGGCGTTACTATTTTTCTTACCTATTTACGTTTATTGCCTCAGATTTTCCACGGGCAACGAAGTACTTCGCAAACCGAAACCAGAAGATTTTCCCGTGGGGCTCAAAGCATAATGAAAGCCAATTTGTGCAAGTTTCTAGTGAACCCTTTGACGAGAGAAAGGTCTGGGAGAATTTTAAACTTCTCTTGTCAACAAATCTTGTAAATAGAACAGGTCTAGCACCAAAATGTGTTGGAGGCAGAGTGTTTGGGGTGGCAGTGTGTTGCGTGATGGTCCATGTCAGATCAGGATAGACAGCTTGTCAACAACCCTTCACTCAGCTCAAAGTCTATAATATACAACCTGTCCACACCTCGGCGCTGCCGACAAAGACGATAAAACCTAGCTCCAGCCCCCGTGTTTACAATTGTCCTCTTTCAGAGCGGTCAAGTTGAAAGGATCCGACGAAACCGAGCGTCCTTCAAACAACATTGTGTTTCGGGAGGGACGGAAGGATGGGTGAAATAAAGTTCAAAACTATTGGGAACATCCATGTCGCCAGGATGGCGCCCCAAGAACAAATGATGGGCTAAACGGCTTGTCTTTCTCTCCCCTTCTACCCCCCTCCCCCCAAAACGAACGATAGTGCTTCTTTACTATACAGCAGGCCTGTAATTTAAGCACAAGAGGGACAGAAGGAAAAAGAGAAGGCGTGGTAAATTGAAGCCCCTTCGATTGGCAACGGCTTGCCTATACCTGTCCTCTGAATTGCTCCTCAATATTTTATGGTTCTACTGTAGAAATCTGGGAACCGGTATAGCGCAGTTGGTATAGCGACTGGCTACGGGCTGGACGGCGAAAGGGGTCGGAGTTCGAGTCCCGGTAGGGTCAAGAATGTTCTCTTCTCCACGTCCTCCAGACCGACCGTGGGGTCCACCCAGCCTCCTATGCAATGAGTACCGGGGGCTCTTTCCTGGTGGTAAAGCGGTCGGGGTGTGAAGCTGATGACTCACCTCCAACCAGCGCCGAGGTCAAGAAAATGTGGATCTATACATACAGTCCCCCATACGTCTTCATGGCGTAGTGCTTAATTAGTTAAGCACAGAGACAATTTTCTCGTCTGCTATCTAAAAATATGAAAATTAGAATATACANCACCACGTATACACGGTGCCAAATCCCAGAAGACTGCTTTCTTCATAGTCACCGCCGTGAAAGCCTCAAGCCTCAAATCTTACATAGTACAGTATATACAAAACCATACTTTTGCCTATGGTTCTGTATGGGTGCGAAACTTGGTCTCTGACATTAAGGGAGGAACATAGACTGAGGGTATTTGAGAACAGGGTGCTGAGATGAATATTTGTGCGGAAGCAAACTGAAATGACGGGAGATTGGAGAAAATTGCATAACGAGGAGCTTCGTGACTTGTACTCCTCGCCAAACATAATTAGAATGATCAAGTCAAGGAGGATGAGATGGGTAGGGCATGTGGTACGAATAGGGGAGAAGAGGAAAGCATATAGGATATTGGTGGAAAAGCCAGTAGGAAGGAGACCACTAAGAAGACTAAGACGTAATTGGGGGGACAATCTTAAAATGGATCTTAAAGAGATGTGATAGGGTGATAGTGACTGGCTCAATCTGGTTCCGGATAGGGACCAGTGGAGGGCTCTTGTGAACACGAATATATAAAATAATATCATATAATATTGCATCTACATTAAATACAAGAATTCTGCTATGACTCTATCATAAATAATCTACATGTCCATTATTCCAGTAAGTCAAACTATCAAATTCCTTCGGGCTCCATAAAATGCTGGTAATTTCTTGAGTAACTGCACAGTTGGCAGCGTCTCAAGAAGGGCTCAGCTCCATGAAGTCAGTCACATAGTTAGTTTAATTAGTTAAGAGACAACTTTACCTCTACCTTTTACTACAGAGATCTACACAGGTTCCTTGACGCACTCAGATGGGTAAATGATCGTTTAATAAGTAAATTTCAATAAATTCCTTCATTCACGTTGTAATTATAAACATGTAAATCGGAGGCTAACATGGAAACAATATGGCTAGGCATATTTTCATGCTAAAACGAAACACGCCATATTGCCTATCAAAACATTGGGCAACAACCTCATACCAACCAGACTTGTAAGAAATATCTATCGTGAAGTATTTAATCAGAATCCCAGGAAGTAACTGTTTCCAAAAACTGTCCAAGAACATTTATTTCGAGCTAATTTGTATCTGTGCATTTAGAACCCTCATACGTCATTATGTTATGACTAGGCCACGAGGTTCGATTTCCGGTACAGGCGCAGATTTTTCTGTCCACAGCGTTCAGACCGGCTCTGACGCCCACAAAACCTCCTCTGCAATAGGTACCAAGGGCTCCTTTGCCGGGAATAAAGCTACTGATCTGTGAAGTTAACCATGTATGCGAGGTTAATAATGCATGGAAATTTCCTCCACTCCTCCTACGTCTTCATGACATGCGGCTTAAATTAGGCACAAGGAAAACTTCACTTTACGTCCACCATTAACCTCTGCGCAACAGCGGAGTTCTGCATTAGAAATGACACCTCGTGAGCGCGTTTAAACAAGCATGCAGAGTAATCACACCCAGACACCAAACAGCCTGCTGTCGATAGGTTTTTGTGCTTAAAGCACAGCTTTGTTTTCCTTAGCCTAACCGCCGTCATCACCATAACCACCGACGTCCCCTGAAGCCAATCGCTGGCAACGGACAAAAGAATCGCCTTGTCTATAGCCATCACTCAGTCGCCCCTGGCGGTTGTTCTCTTTTCATCTGGCCGGTCGTATTGCAGGTACTCCGTACACTGGATCGCTGTATAGTGTTTGTGGGTATTTGAAATGGGTTGTCAGACCCATTAACCACAGCCAAAAAAAGAGGTCCAAAATGGCTATTAAACCGTTTGAAATATCGGATATGCCTGAGGGAGATTTTTTTTTTACTTTGCCTTCGTTCAAGGAATTCTGAAAATTACGAACTTGAGTGCGTTGTGTAATGACGTTATCTCTCTCTCTCTTTCTTTCTCTTGTCCCCTCAAAGTTCATAACCATTGAAAAAGATCGTGGTGTAGAGATTAACACTTGATAGATCTAGCATTCAAATCACGTCCAGGTGACAGTCGGCCGTAGCTGAAGTCTGTATTGCTTGTTGTTCCGGACAAATATCGACAGACTTTCAAAATAGTCACAATCCGTGTACTTTTTGCTCCACAGTACATAATAACATTCTCATCTCTCCATGATTCGGTTAAAAATCTTTTATCTTACTGCCACCTCTCTGAAGACCCAATCATTAACTAAACCTATAAGCTACAAGACGTTAATACAAATATTATATTTTTAGATATTATCCATCGCCTTGTCTTTATCTAAAAAAAATGTTCCTGTTTACTTTTCAAAACCCAACGTTTCGGAGACTGGATTCTTCTCCGTCTTCAGGTAAAACCTACTCAGTTGAGCCCAATCGATAGAGCTAGTCTATGGACTGGCCCAGTAAACGCTTTCTTCAGACATTTTGTTGTTTCGTCGAATCATGGTCCATGTCTGGACACCGAATGAACAAATTTGCTACATCCATAATACGTAAACAGCATTGTATTATGTTGTGGCATGTCCACTGAAGGCCGGAATAGTTTAATAGGAGAAGACGCCCGTTACTTGGAAACGGCTTTGTAAAAAGATCCGTTGCTTGATAGTGATTCAGTGGACCTCTGAGCGAACCAGTATCGAGACGGAGGAGTTAGGATAGTAGAAGGTTGGTGTTAATGACCTAAAGTCTGCAAGATGTGACCACGGGAACAGAGGAACTTCCGCCATTTGAAGACGTCACCAAGCAGCACAGTAAAAACCGTGACTGTGAACACTAGTTTATGTGTGATAGTGATTCGTGAAGTGCAGTCACGAGAGTCAGGAGTCTTGAGACAGCGGTTAGTGAATGCGTTCGTCAGCCGTAAGGGATAGCCCTTGTTAGAAGACTGTGAGCAGACGACGCCTAGTTGAGATGTGAGATAGCCGGCAGCCAGCGAGAACATAAGTCGCTGAACACGGAAGTTGAGAAAGCTACGGCGTTGGAATCCGTTATTAGACAATCCGTGAAGACACCGCGGACTGAGAAGACTTAATGGGTGCTGCAGTGATCTGTTAAGTGTGTAGATCCGTGAACTGTTATAGTTAATTTTAGTTATAAGGATCCAGTAAATCAGATTAGCAATCCAAACACCGTCTATAGTCACTTATCACTGAAAATATAATTGAATCATCATATACGAGTACTTCATCATACACACAACAACCTATTTTGTTTGTCGCAAGATCTCGTGATTTGGGGGAAATAAAGGTAGGGGAGGCAGGAGGGGAGGAAACATAAGCATGGCGTACTGAATAAGCGCTCATAATGTAAGTGCTGGTTTTTTATCCGTGTCTTGTTCGCCAACCGAACAGATACAGCTCCAGTATTATGATTCAACCACAGAGTAGATGCGTGTTAATCGAAATATTGCGTGACGGGTAAGGAGGAGTCTGTTAGTGCGCCCACCACGTCCTTGCATTGTGTATACTGCGTCGTGGATCATGGTACTCCTGCTGCTGGGGATATTTGGATTGTGACGTATGAAATAATTAGGGGCAAGCCAGCTCATTCATCATTCCAGCAAAGCTCACTCCATACATCATCAGGCGTCGCTCCCATTTCACACACCTTCTCGACAGGGAAAGAAAAAAGAACTCCATCTACAAAAAATGGCTCACAGTACAGTTATGTTCATGGATGTTGGGGCACTGGGATGGACAGCTATCTCTGACTATTTACATAATTTGATTTGAATTGATTTGGTTTTGTTTATTATATTTCAGCATCCGGTTGTATTGAGTATACTGGTAGACGGCATTGGGGACACTGACAGGGAAACATGACAACAAACTGAAAACTGCCGCGAAACAGCTGGATAAAAATGAAATGTAACAATTAGCATGAAGTAAAATAACAACGTGCAGCAGAGAAGCACTGGAAACAAATACAGTGCAGTGGTCTCACACGATGATAGAATTCACCTGATGATGGCCCAATGAGGCCGAAATATGTTGTGAAGATAAATTACGTAAAACCAAGACAACTTGAGGAGTGTGGACATTCACTTTTAATGTGTAAGTTTATATGCTAACATAATAGCCTATGGGCATATTATTGATTTGAACTGTCATAGTATTAAAATGCATTTTTAGTGAACAGAATATTCCTAATGTCTTTTTAAAGTTGTATTATTCACTGATATGTTGGTAAAATTGGTTTGGTTTAATTTAATTTAGTTTAGTTTGATTGAGTTCAGCATAGATCATGAAATTGAAATCAAGCACCTAGAACTATCACCTCCAACTAATGCCGAGGTCAAGCAAACGTGGATCCATACATCTTCATGAAGTGCTTAATTATTTAAGCACAGGGGTAACTGTACCTCTGACTTTACTTTAGGTTAGTTTAGTTTGGTTTGGAGAGCCAGGATGGCGCAGTCGGTATAGAGACTGGCTACGGGCTGGACGACCGAGGGATCGGAGTTCGAGTCCCAGTAGGGTCAAGAATTTTCTGTTCTCCATAGTATCCAGACCGGCGTTGGAGTCCATCCAACCTCCTATCCAATGGGTACTAGTGGCTCTTTCCCCGAGGGTAAAGCGGCCAGGGCGTGAAGCTCCAACTAATGTCGAGGTCAAGAAAACTTGAATCTATACATCCACCCCCATACGCCTTCATGGTGTAGTGCTTCATTAGTTTTTTTTAATTCGCTTAGTTGGGGATGGAGTCCAACTGGGTCCACTCGGCACGGCGGCCACTGATTGGCCTATTGTAGCCTGCCCCGGTTGATTATGACGATGAAGAATATGGTGGAATGAAGATTGGCAGGGGAAACCGAAGTACTCGGAGATAACCCCTCCCCCAGAGCCACTTTGCCCACCAAAAATTCCACTTGACCAGCCCCGTAATCGAACCCGGGCCGCCGCGGTGGATAGCCAGCGACTAAGCGCTTGAACTATGGCGCGGCCTGCTTAATTAGTTACGTACAGGGACAAATTTACCTTTACTTTACCTTATTTTAATTTAGTTTACTTTAGTTTATTATTAAGTTGTGCCTGTCTCATACAAGGAGCCCGTCCCGCTTAACACCAGGATACTGCAAAATATATATTTCACTGCATAATATTTCAAAACCCAAATGTTGTCCAACATCTGCGTACTGCCTACTTTCATAATTCCCTAAGCTTATGAAATCATATTTTCCTTAATTTTATTCAGTAATTCTAATTATATCTTAATTCCGTAAAACAAAAATGTTACAAGACAAAGAAGCAACATATACCGTATTTACGCATGTATAGGCCGCACATTTTTTGCCAAAAATTCAAGAGGAAAACTGGGGTGCGGCTTATATTCGAAATATTCGAAATCACACTTCATTTTAAAAAAATTATATTCATAATTAGTAATAGAGGGTGTAATACTCCTGAAATAATATTCCAAGAAAATTATTTTTTCTATAATTTCTGTCTGAAAATTGTGCTGCGGCCTATACACGCACGCGGCCTATACATGCATAAATATGGTACATAGTTCTCTATAAATAAATTTGTTTAATATTAACTGTTATTATTTGTTATGCATTATTTCCTAACACGCTATATTTTTTCCATGTCCCTCACAATTCATTGTCTTACTTCAGCATCTTTATCACATTCTTTGCTTTCATCTGTTAATTCCCCATGCTTGCCGTTGCTCAACTAACTTATCATGAATTTCCTCATTGGCTGCATCCTGTATGAACTATCATATCCTTAATGAACGGGCTAGCTTTATGTTCTGTTATTTAGTAAAGCTATTACAAATTGCTTAATTATGTAGTATCGGATGGTAAGAAGACTGTGAATGATGAATTGGAAAGTACCTGGAAGGACGAGACAGTGGTCTGTCTGTCTGTCTATCTGTTTATCTGTCTATCTATCTATCTATCTATCTATCTATCTATCTATCTATCTATCTATCTATCTATCTATCTGTCTATCTATCTATCTATCTATGTGTCTGTCTGTCTATCTGTTTATCTATCTACGGCTATAGAGTCTTCTGTTGGACCTTGGCCGCTTTTTCAGTTTCTTCGACTTTTACACAGTTGGTAGGACTCCTCGGACGTGGAATTAGTCCGTCGCGAGGTCTCTACCTGAACACACACAGGACAGCACAAACGCAGAATAAACGCACACAGTCATCTATGCCCCAAGTGGGATTCGAACCCACCATCACATACTTGTACTTTGAGTGTGCGAAGACAGTTTACGCCTTAGACGGCACGGCCACTGTGATCGGCCTATTTTCAGATACCATCCCATAATTTGTTTCGAGGGACTGATTGAAAGTATTAAAGTTTCCAGACAGAGCAGTCGCTTCCCGGACCAAATGATTGAATAGATTTTGATCAAAAGTGACACTTTTAATCTGATACTAACCAAACGTAATTTTGGTTGAACTTTCAGTCATCAACCAGTTTACTAACTCTGACTAAATTATTGACTAACCGACGGACAAATCCACCAAATAATAACACACAAACTAATGAATTCATTAAGTAACTAGAAGACTCGCTGTTTGGAAACAGAATCTGATGATTCAGTAACTTAAGGCAACAGAAAACTTCCATTCGATTTAACAAAGACGACCAAAATATATCTTGCACATAATACGTAGTTATAAGATATGCCTATAGGTAAGGCCTACTGAGTTCGGCATGAGGCACAGAGACGTCACCTTTCCTCTGTGTACAAAATTTGATTCCGTTAGTGTTTTAGAAGGAAGGGATGTCTGAGTTATCCTCACATCTCACAGAAACGATCCGCAGACTTTGTGTTAGGATGTTATAGAATGTAGACGAAGACACCGATCTGAAGAATGTTATGGAATGAAGCCACATCGAAGTTTCTAAACCCACATCCTCTTATTACTTCCATTTTGAGAGACTAGTCATTACTGGACGGTACTTATGACCTCTGTACTCTGTGTGCAGCTCCTTATTTGTCGCATGTCAACTGTTCTACACTACTAAAAACAAACTCCGCGGTTATATTCCGCAAATGAACTATACCGACCGAGCGACCGCCGCTTGTCGGCGAAGTTAGTGCCATAGCTGAAGCGGTCAGTCGCTGGCTTCCCACCGCGGCGGCCCGGGTTCGATCCTGGGTCTGGTCAAGTGGGATTTGTGGTGGACAAAGTGCTGCTAAGGCAGGTTTTCTCCGAGTACTTCGGTTTCCCCTGCCAATCTTCATTCCACCAATAGCTCCACAATCACCCTTATTTATCATCTGGGACTGGTACAATAGGCCAGAAGTGGCCGCAGTATAAGGGACTTAGTCCCATCCCACTAGCAATAAAAAAATGGTGCCAACTTTAGCGGATAGGGAGTGTCGCGTGGTCAGCTCAACGAATCCCCACGGCGGTTAATTTCGGTTTTCTAGACCGGAGCCGCTATTCCCTTGAAATAGCTCCTCAGTTATCCTCACGAGACTAAGTGGACACCGTTCCAGACCCATTACTTCTCAGAAAGTCTGGTAGCGCCGGAAATCGAACCCGGACCTCTGGATCTGTAGTCAGGAACTCTGACCACTGGACCACAGAGGCGGTCTACACTATTACGTTTATAAATCTTATCTGAGATAGCAATAGCCATTTGTCCATCATGGGAAATGATACTGAGGAAATACATCCTGTTCCCCGACTCTCAAGCTATTAGGGCGTGCACTTCACTAGAATGAGAATCCTGGTAGAAGGCAGGTTAAGCTTACCAGTTTATCTCGTACGACTTACACGGAGTTTAATAGGATATTAATTATTTCATGCTGCTTCTTAAAAGCTTGATGAATATGCCTAGTGGCATGAATTGAAATGCCGTACCTCTCTTTCAAGATAATCCTTTTGATTTGTTGTCACATTAGTTGTGATTTATGAAACTGACTTTTGGAGTTTTACAAACCCTAGAGGTCTGATGTCTATCAATATGCAGTGATTGGAAACCTGTAGTCCCACTCAGGGCAGGGTAATGGTCCGGAACACGGCGGTTAGGACTTGGGATGATGGAGAGGTTATGTACGAAAACGTCAATACAACCCATCACATTACTTCTTCAGAATTCGGGTGTACTTTACTTTTGAATAGATTAGAACGACAGAATTGATTAATACTCTTTGCCATCATCAAAGACTACTTTCTGGCTACTACTTAGTTCCATTATAACAGCGTTATAATCCAAGCTTTCTAAGTACAGTCATTTTTATTCACGGGTCGTAATTGCTATCACATAAAAGTTTGCAATTTCTTTACAAAAAGTCCAGAGTTTCAGAAGTATTCAGGATTTTTTTCACTGTCTCTACAGCCTCCTTGAGCCCTGACCTTTGATTTTTCGGTTTCATGGTCATTTTACAGACGGTAGGACTCCTTGGATGGCTGATCAGCTCGATGCAAGGCTGCTACCTGAACACAGGACAACACATACCAAATATTCATGCCTTGTGTGGGATTCGAACCCACGATCCAAGCTTTCGAGAGAGCGAGTGAAGACAGTACATGCCTTAGACCGCTCGGCTACCGTGACCGACTTATAAAGCGTTAAATAAGAAAAAATAAATCAGGGAAGGGAGTATATATATGGTTTCTGGTGCTTGTAGTGCCGAGAAGCGATCAGTATTCCAGCTTATGTTTCGTTTCCTGTGAAACAGTGCCTTATTTTTAGTTATAATATTAACTGTGCGGCAAGATAACCTCAGAAAGATTGATGAATGATTTATATGCAGTGACATGATTTGTGTTCAGAGTTTTTGATAAATAACAGTAATTTTTCACAGAGTTATGTTTTTGTTCCAACTTGTGATCACTCATCACATCATAAGGAGTGACTGCAGTCAAAAGGGTCACACACACAGCGTCTCCAGATGACTCTAATATTATCATAGGTCTGCCTGAAAAAATTGAGAGCCCTGACCTGTTGGAGAAAGCCTGACCTTTTAAACTCTCGTCTGTAGGCCATTAATCTCCAGTAATTAGACTTGCAAGATCACAGATTAGCTTCTGTGACACGGCGGGCAGCGGAAATAAACAGAACTACGTGCACTTGCGATAACCATGGGTCAAGCTACATGTCACACCGCATTAATTTTATGTTATCGTCAAGAGAAAATGACCTCAACTTTGACGCACTGTTCAAATTTTTGCTGTTAACAATGTCGCTTTTAATGATGCTCTTTTAATGTTCCGTTTTCAGCAGCAGAGGAGCAAGCTTTTTAAATAACTTTCGGTTCCATTAAATCTGAAAACTGACATATCAACGGTTAGAACATTTATCTGGCTATCAGATGTTATCATCAAATTCATGACATGGAAAATATTTTTGCATAAATTTTCAGTTTTGTAACAGATTTCCTCTAGACAAATATGCAGGTAATATTGAACTGTAACTTATAAATTTGTATAAAGACCCAAGGGCAATGGTAAGACATAAATTTATAGATGGAAAATATTTTAGTAGCATAGGGACCAGAAATTTTGAGTCCTGTCTATTGTTTGCTGTAATCGAAGATGTAAAATGAACTTAACTGTGACGAAGGAGGTGAAGTAACGGGGCAATCGTCAATGATATAGGAGGGGGGTGAAGGCGGACAGAGGATACATTGACGCGCAGGATTCTCCGCCGCAGGACTCCAGGGGGGCCCCTCTTCTGCCTTCAGGTAGGCCAGATTTAAGGTCACATATTAATTTTGATGTTTATAGTTATCTCCTTAATATCTACCCAATTTAATTCCATTATCCGTGTATCCGTGTGTCTATAATTTCTTGCTGTAATTACGTTATGGACCTAATGATATGTACGACCAGTTAAGCACTATGTTATACACGAACTTGCATATGTTGTAATAAACAATATTATAAAGTGCACAATATAATTAAGAAAACATAAAATACGATTTGCAGTAGTGTTTGTATCCTGTACATAAGGAAGACCGAACAAATTATACTATTATTCTAAAATTTTTTAAGAAAAATTAAGTACGGATAGAAAATTTGTTCATGTGCTTAATTAACTAAGATCCGTGCCATGAACACATATGGCGGAGTGGAGGTATAGCTCCATGATTCTTGACCTCACTACTAGTTAGAGGTGAGTGGTCAACTTTACGCCCCTGCCGCTTTACCCCCGGGGATAGAGCCTCCGGTACCCATTTGGTGTGAGGCTGGGTGGGTCCAAGAGCCGGTCTGGACGCTACGGAGTAGTGAAAAATCCTGCGCTGCCTGGAATCGAACCTCTGCCTCCCAGCCCTTAACCCATTGCTATAGCGACTGAGTGAACTCGGCTCATTATATAACATAATTCTAAACTTATAATCATATTGAGATCCACAACAGGTGTTACACTATGTGAGGACGGGCCCAACACGCAACTGATTTGGTCTATTAAATTTGTTATTTTGAATGGCTAATCATTCCAATAATGATCTCTATAAAATTGAACTATATATTAAAATAAAAACAGGGTTTATTTACCATACAGCAACAATTATTGATACAGTTGATGTCGATCAATGAAAATGGGGGATAAAGTCGATATATCGGAGGCAGAACATCTATACGACATTAAGATGATTTAGATTGTGTGCATTTTAGATCAATGAAACATTGGAAACCTGATTTCGAACACCGACTATGGCACAGATGTGTTCGCCTTCCGCCACAACCGCCAGTCCGCTTGTCTCTAGAACGCCATCAGCTTGCGAGCGAGGAAATGGGGAGTCTTCAGTCAGCTTGTGTAAGGAGTGTAAAGCAACAAACATCATTTGTGTCTACGACACAGTTTTGCGATCACGATTTGTTTGTTAGCCGCCGCCCAACCCCCAAGTTTGAGGCCCACCTCCTGTCGGCTGTCCAGAATAGATTATGTAATAAATACTCAGGTACCCTGTGGAGGCCTTTTCCTGTAACCATAACCTGAGGATGCGCCATGCCATGGTGAGGAGAGAGGCCCAAGGTAAAGTTATCTCTGGCCTTAATTCATTACGAGCAACGCTGTAAAAACAAATGGGGTAGTGGAGGTAAAGCTCCACAATTCTTAACCTCGGCTCTGAATGGAGGTGAGTGATCAGCTTCACGCCCCTGCCGCTTTACCTACGGGGAAACAACCCCTAGTACCCATTACATATGAGGCTGGGAAGGCCCCAGAGCCAGCCTGGACATTATGGGGAAGTGAAAAATCTGTTCCCTGTACCAGGAATTGAACCTCGACTCCTCTTCGGTCATCCAGGCCGTAGCCTAGCCGCTGTACCGACTGAGGTATCCCGATTCACAAACAGCATTTAAATAATAACTCCGTGTCCTCTAGTCCGCAAGCGAACTATACCGACCGAGCGATCACCGCTTGTCGGCGAAATTAGTGCTAGCTTTAACAGATAGAGAGTGTCGCGTGGTCAGCGCAACGGATCCCCACGGCCGTTAGTCTCGGTTTTCTAGACCTGGGTCACTAGTTCCTTGAAATATCTCCTCAATTATCCTCACGCGACTGAGTGGACCCCGTTTCAGACCCACTACTTCTCAGAAAATCTGGTAGCGCCGGGAACCGAACACGGGACCTCTGGAGCGGTAGCCAGGAACTCTGACCACTAGGCCACAGATGCGGTTCCCAAACAGCATTTAGTATGTGAAATATTCTTGTGCGGCTGTGTTTGACAAGAGCGGTTTCTCAGAATATCGCTGTCCTATTGACAACAATAGCTAGGCTTCCACTTGTTCAAGATGACTGACGTCTCATAAAGATTCTGGGCGGTGAGAGCACGCACGAGAATGCCAACGCAGGCGAGATTCTTACGAGACGTTCTAAACATCCCCCCTCCTCTCTCCGTTGAGTTGCGTGCAGGAACATGGCGGTTTTGTCTTTGAAGTGCAAGCATTCCTACTGTCGGTACAGAGTTCTTATGCGTAGCCAGCAAGAGACAGAGAGAAAGAGAGAGGACAACATATCTTCCGTGCACAGGCTGTCTCAGGATTCCCTATCACAAAAATGTATTATTATTGAAATTTATACCACAGACTAATTAATTTGTCTGCTTAAGATGCAAAGTGCGGTATAAGTGTTTCATAAAAATCTTAATTACTCTGCAGCTTGGAACTACATTAAACAGATAACACTGGGCACACCTTCCGATTAAAACGCACCCACTTTAAGACGCTTAGTTATTTTATTCTGTTTGTTAATAAAAGACCGTAAGCTCTCGAGTTAATTAGAATACATGTTCGGTCCGTCTCAGTAGAAAAATCAAAAGGCCGTAATGAGTAAAATGCTAACACACATCTGCAATATCTTAGAGATAGTCACAATTTACAGCCTGGTTATTGTTGATCTGCAATAAGGTCAAGCTAACCCTGCAACAGGCCGTAGAGACCCATGGGGTTCTGAGACGTCGAGGCTCCCATATTTTCTGTAGACGGCTCACAGATAGCGGTAAGGCTGTGAGCCTTACGCGCCGTCCGCCCTTTACCTCCCAGGAATCTTCCTGGTACTCATTTCTGTCCGAGGGTAGGTCGACCCCAGGGTCTTATTGCGGCTGGAAGGATTAGGTAAATTGGAAAAAAAAAATTAAATTATCTCGTCAGGAATCGAAACCGCAACCTTCCGGCTTGTAGCATAGTGTCTCAACCAACTACGCTACCGCGTGCCGCCCTCTGCAATAAGGGGCTCACTCATTATTCAAATGGTTAATGAGATTATTACTATTTATTATTTTTTACTCTTATTAATATTTTTATCACGAGTTCTGTTTTTGTATTTGGGTCCTATTCTTTTCTAGGATCGGGTCGTATGGACTGGATTCATGTGGCTCAAGATAAGAACAAAAGGAGGGCTCTTTTGTACATGGTAATGAACTTTCGGGTTCCATAAAATGTTGGGGAATTTTTTAGTAGCTAAGCGACTGGCCGTTTCTCATTAAGGACTTAGCTCCACGGAGTCAGTTTGAATTCCGTTCTTTTTAGGTGTAAATTACAATTTTAGAATAACCTTCTATGGATTCTTAGAGTAATGTACTGAAAATAGGTGACAAATTTGATTAGTGGTGAGTAAAAAATATTTGTTTAAGCTTAGTGGACTGAGGTTTGGCCATACAATTTTGACGTAAAATTGTTTCTTCCTTGGTCCATTTAAACGCGCCTTGACAAATCTAAAGAATTTGAAATTTGAGTTAAACCTTCGAATTTCCTTCAGGAGCCAAAGAAAATCTCACTCAAGCTGTACGTCTTTCGTGTGCCTACAACCTGCCTCGTACAAGAATAGTGTGCCTACAGTGCTATACTATTCTTGTAAAAGAGCAGTGTGCCTACAGTGCTATACTATTCTTGTAAAAGAACAGTGTGTCTACAATGCTGCACTATTCTTGCACAAGAATGGGTTGGTTGTTTCGTATGACACAGATTTGTCAATATTTATAAACAAATGAAGACTGAATAATAGATAGATGCTGAAAAATAATGTTTTTAGAACACTATGCCACAACAAAGAACAACGTGCTTATGGCAGCATTTGGCAATGTATCAGTGCAGAGGTTGAGCATTAAATTTCATATCTCATACTCTCAGATGCGCCTGCGGAGGATGCTCAATGAATTTTGTACCGCACCGGAATGATGTCTGTGTGTGTCCGTATCTCGGTATATCATCAGTCTCCCTTGTCCAAACAAGTGTCCAGAATGACCAATAAGTCACCATACTCTTTGGTAAGTCATACAGGATATGCATATTCCAGGACACTGCGTATGACTTGGAGGGACATTTGCTTGCTCGTATAATTTCCTATGATATGCATGTAGTTGAACAAACAATGAAGTGATCCATCAAGATGACAGACAGACGGACTGAGTGCTGACTTCCTTGCCGCCCGCAATGACGGTGGAATGCAGACTCTTCAACAGTTGACTGTCTGAGCTTCAAGATGCGCCATTTGTCTTTGTACTGTAAAGTGAATTTCATCGTATGTGTTTATAATCATTTTAGTTTTGTCAGAGAAATCCAATTTATTTCTATTAATATCTCTCTATTTTCATAAATAAATGTAGCCTACATATGACAGACCAGATGAAACACAAGTGAAAACACACAACACGCAAGACCAAGGCTTATTTTATTTGAGCCTTAAATAAACACATATGTAGCTTTCCTCTTTTGCGTATGTGCCACTCATAATACTGGACATAGGACTGTGAGACTGTATTAGAGTAAAAAGAGCCTCACTTCCGGTAACTTATTATAACCTAAAAAGCTGCAGGCCGTCATTAATTTCGGTATTAAACCTGTGTATAAATATTTCTAAGAAAGTATCCAGTGTTCGCGCAGTATAAGGCACGACATATCTTCCCCCGCTCAAACATTATGATCGGGGGTTCGAAACCCCCTCGGAGAATGAAAGTCTGCGTATATTCTTTGTTTGTGTTGCCTTGTGTAGATAGCGGCCTTGAAACGTGTTGAGCACCAGTCCTAGGAATCCTACTAACTGTTTAGATTTTAGAAGGTTCACAATTTCGGAATTAATTTTGAATGGGAACTGATCAGAGAGCATGATCCGACAAGGTAGAAGGAGAAGAAGAAGCATTTAAGGGAGAACCCCCCATAGGAAACCGTACGGACTCAGTTTCATATTTTTGCTCCACTCATAAGGGCGCTACGGGCGAGAGTGGTCAACAGACGACTAAAAAGGAACTGGCCAATTGACCTGATGTAAGGTACCGAGGATCCGTCGCTGGACGACTCCTCATCAAGACACCGAACCAAACAGACCATTAGCTTATAGAATGAAATTCTGATTCCTGATTAATAATAATAAAAAAAAAAATATTTTTGTTAACTGACATTCGATTGTACTACATTTAATGTACATTACGATTCCGCCATTTAGCGCTAAGGAATTTAAAGTCGCTATGATGACATACACTGCGACTGATGAAAATATATGTTTTAATTGATTTGTTTGTAGTTCAATGAACCTGTATTAAATGTAATGTGAAATGAGATGTGGGTATTGTCATAATAAGGGAAAGGGATGGAATTAGGGAGAAGTTATTTTGGTATATTTCAGGTCCCATTCAGATATTCACTGGAGCACGCAGTGAAGAAAGCACGAACACCTCGGACAGGACAGATTGTCTGGAAGGCGAAACTACAAACCAGATACGTTCAAATATCAAAGTTATACCTCATCTATAGAAGGATCGAGGGTACGTCATCGTCAGTTGTGGCTAAGTTCGTTGTCTCGCCACTAGAGTGTTACTAGATTCTATTTTCAAAGTATTTTCGGCACTCATAGGCTAGTGGAAATTTTAAAGGTTATTAGTAATAACTTATTACAAAGGATTTTTCTTCCGTAAAGTTGCATGCACAAAGTGCAACGTATCTTGGTCCATCAAATGCATAGCCTTTAGAAATACTCCTATGTCTATATCTATCTATCTATCTATGGCTCTAACAGTCCTTTTTTTGGACCTTGGCCGCTTTTTCAGTATCTTAAACCTATAAACAGTCGGTAGGACACTTTGGACGGGGTACCAGCCAATCGTAAGACCGCTACCTGCACATTTTTTTCCTGTGGCGCTACAGCCCCAATTTGGGCCTAGGCCTACCTCCATGAAACTCTCCGTTTCACTTCGGTTTACTAGATCTTATACATACGGTAGGACTCCTTGGGCGAGTAATCAGCTCGTCGCAAGGCTTCTACCTGTAGACGAACACAGAAAAACGCACACAAACATCCATGCCCTGAGTGGGATTCTAACCCACGATCCCGGCTTCTGAGCGAGCGAAGACAGTGCACGCCTTAGACCGCTCGGCTACCGTGACCGGCTGCTACCTGCACATAGGACAGTACAAATACAGAATAAATTCATTGAGACATCCGTGCCTCGAATGGGATTCGAACACACGATCCCAGCTTTCGAACGGGAGAAGACAATTGATGCCTTAGACCGCGCTGCCTCTGTGATCGGTGGAACTTCTATGTGCTGGAGAAAATAAGTTACGAAGAATTTTCATGATGTATGCATTCAGTAAACAGAGTCATGCTCATTAAATGAAGACTATAGAACATGTAGCATGGGTGGAAGAATGGGAAATGCATGGGAGATCTATAAGATCTCTGAAATGAATTTTAGATGGGTAAGGTGTGAGGGTATGAATTGGATTGAACTAGCTGAGGACAGGATCTAGTAGCAGATTTCTTTGGACACGGTGATGGATCTCCGGTTTTCATAAATGAAAAATCTTAGGATTCCTTGACTTGCAAAAGATTTGGCGACTACCAAAGAAAACGATTCATTTAAGGAAAGTTAAAATCATCATAATCATCATCATCATCACTGGCACGACAGCCCTTTGTGAGCCCTGGCCTTCCTCGGGATTGCTCGCCATTCTTCTCCATTCGATGCTACATTCCTCCAGTTCTTTCCACCCAAAATTCTTATGTCCTGCCACACACATTCTTCCCATCTCAATCTTGGTCTTCCCACTCTCCTATTTCCTTCTGGTTTAGTATTAAGCATAAGTTAAAATCCACTGAAGGAAATAAAGTGTATTGATCCTCTCTGGGCTAATCAGAGACAGATAACTGGCCACAGCCTCCATGGGAAATTCTTTGAATCCTACACTGAGTACAGGCTTGTTAGTTTTTATTTCAGATTTTTCCTGGTTCCGAATACTTTTTTAAAAACAACTTTTGTTCTGAAATTTTTCCTGTAAAATGCACACAGGCATGGGAAATGGTTAGTTGTTTGTTAGTGAAAGGACAATAGTATAACGTTGTTTCCTGTCAAGTCAGCTATCTACACGGTTGGTGTGGAGCTCATTAGAAGTCCTGGTCTTGTAAAACACATTCACCTCGGCACAAACTCGTAAACTTCAACGACCAATTAGAGTGAGGTGGAAAGGTAGGAGAGAGACAATAAAACTTTAAAAGCAAAGCTGTATAATATTTTATAGGAGTTCCGACGACGCGCTCTTGAACAAGCAAAGCCTGCAGCAAGAACAATATGTTTTAACGAAAGAATGCTGTAAAGAAAGCGGCTCTATAATTAGCGGGAAACGTAACAATTAGTGCTTAGGTGGCTTCTGTCCCGAAAGGTTTCAGCGCCTACCCTTCGTGTAAGTTCTAAAATGTGTATATAAGTGACGGGCTACAAGCATGTCGGCCGCAGTTCAGTTCCCGATAGGACTGTTGGAACTTTGCTCTTCATCACTGACTAAGAGCTTATCTATAAAAAATGTGTAAAGTTGCCCTGTGCTCAACTAATTAAGTATTACACCATGAAGGAGTATGGGGAAATGGATGTATAGATCCACATTTTCTTGACCTCGGCACTAGATGAAGGTGAGTGGTCAGCTTCAAGCAACTGCTGCTTTACCCCCGGGGAAAGGTCTACTGGTACCCTTTGGGTAAGAGGTTGGGTGGACCCCAGAGCCGGTCTAGACGACGTGGAGAAAGTTCTTGACCCTAACGGGACTCGAACTCCGACCCCTCTGTCGTCCAGCCCGTAGCCAGTCACTATACCGACTACGCTGTNTGATATTTCCCCCATCTACCAGAGGCACTGGAAACTACTATGGTGGGAAATTGTTGCCTAATTTTGCTCAGAGGTCTCCTAGAGACATTAGGATCTTTTACGTGCCGTAAATCTACGACACGGGACCCACGGCTTAAAGTCCCTCCCGGAGAACTTGTTCCCTGAATTTTTCCGCCGGGTTTGAACCCGCGTACCTTGAGTCATGAGGTGGGAACGTTACCCCTAGACTACGGAGGCCGCTCTCCTAACAGCTTAACTATAGGCGATATAATTGTTAAAATTAATTTCGCCCCTTCGAAATTATCTGGCGAAATAAATAATAAGAGTTATGACCAAAGATACATAATATTCAAACACCGACAGGCTTGGAGATCTCCAATTTAAAAAGCTGATTCATTCCAGGAAAATTACACGTAACTTCAAATGGCGAAATATCAAAAAATTTTCTTTCAAAGCCTCAGTGTTAAATATTGCCTTTGTACTACTAAGCGTATATTTTGCAATGGTGTTCTTGGTCAGCGTGTGCTTTACATAAAGTTTACTGCCATTTAAACCGGGATAACAGTCGGTATAGCGACTGGCTACGAGCTGGAAGGCCAAAGTATCGGAGTTCGAGTCCAGGAAGAGGTAAGACTTTTCTCCATGTGGTTCAGACCGGTTCTGGGACTCACCCAGGTTCCCATCAAATTGTTCCCGCGTGTTAAGCGGCCGAGGCGTGAAGCTGATCACTCGCCTCCAACTAGTGCCGAGGTAGAACATACGCGGCTTTATACATCCACTCCCCCTACGTCTTCATGGGGTAAAGGTAAAGCTACCCCTGTAACAGGCCATGGAGGCCCATAGGTTTGTGAGACGTCGAGGTTCCCATATTATCTAGACCGGGCATGTCCAGCTTCAAACAGGTTGTGATTGACTTTTTAGTGTCAAAATTGCCAGTGACCTACCACCCCCTCCTGTCGTCGTACCCCACTTTAAGCAAAAATATTGGTAAAAATAACACGACACATGATGTTTGTTGTAAAAGCAACATACATTGAAAGTACAGACTTACCTTGTTCGTTAAGAACAGAAAAATAGGAATGACTAATACGTATTTTCCCTTCAAAATCTGAATATAATCACATTATATTACAAGTGAATTTACATGCTTTTCACGTATAATTTGCTTATAGGCCTGTGAGATAAACCAAAAATCGTCCCGCGATCGACGCGTTGGACATGCCTGATCTAGACAATCTGCTCACAGATGGCGGTGAGGTTGTCAGCCTTACGCGCCGGCCGCCCTTTACTCCCCAGGAAGATTCCTAGTACTCATTTCTGTTAGAGGCTCTGTCGACACTAGGGCCGTAATACAGGTAGGAGGATTAGGTAGACTGAAAAAAATCCACCTCATCGAGACTCGAACCCCCAACCTTCTGGCTTGTAGCATAGTGCCTCAACCAACTACGTTACCGCGTGTCCCCCCCTAGGGCTTAAAAATTTAAGCACAAGGACAACTTTATCCGTTACTGTATTTAAAAGTGAAATGACATTGTAATAATAAATACAAGTCATTTAAACATATAAAATATTTACTTCGCGCAACAGGAACGAGTATGAGCCGGTGATAATGCTTGAAGACCTCCGCTTATGAAATCAAGGTATTCGGCAATTCAAATGGGATTGTGTAAAGCGCGAAATGTGAAACGAACCGTTTACATACGTGGACTCATTAGAATGAACCTGAGATATTACCACATGTAGAAAATTATATTTAAATACGTAAAAACCTGAATGTTAGATCAAGTAGATCCCGTAAGGATCTTCTGGCTTGCTTTATTCTTCACTTGCCTCGCAAATGTGAGGTACAGTAGAAGGTACTGAGCGTGGATCGTAACTCATGCCTCTTGTAGAGCCTTCATCGTCAACCTCAGCGTCACTGAGTAATAGGTTGCACATCGGAAATCTTATTCTACTTGTGCTCCCATTTAAATGTAGATTTCCTCCTTCATTCTTATCTGGCGGGAAGAATCCAGGATATTCAAAGGCCATACCTGGAGACACAAGCCACAAGAAGTTGCCTCCACGAAGCTTACCAACATAAATTGTACGTGTATTTCTTATTTCTTAAGCACAACCTACTTATTCATCTATCTAGACCTCCTAATACAGCCACCACCCTTCTAGTCCTTGCCAGTCACTGATTAATGGCTGAAGACATGAATTGGTAAGTTCTTTAATGTTTTCTTGTCAACTTATGTGCACGAACGATGAAGAATAATGTGACTGACAGAACAGCAGAAACGGGAGAACCCTGAGAAAATATACGTATCTTATCTCTACTCCGTACGAAGAAACAACTGAATTCGTCACACATCCTCTCACTGCAAGATTACCTGGGTGGAAAACCTAATTACTTCAGTCAGTCTAATGACTACGTTATTTCTCATGCTTTATGCACTCTTCCGTATAACCAACAGCCTTAACGAAAATAAATAAAACCCACACAGCAAACTAATTGTCAACAAGACATAACAAGAGCACATTCATACTAGACAGAATGAAAAATAACTCTTACAGAACTGTCTTCAAATCGTTAAATTTCCTGACATCATCACATTTCTTTATTAGAGATATGACAGGGCAGGAAGACAGACAAGCAGTGTTTGTTCAAGGTCCAATTACATTTGCTGTTAACGTCAGACACTCAATTCATTGTTATGTCAATATTGATTTGCATGGGAGCAGTAACAATTTAATGTTGAATTTCGTGTCAGTATGAAATATTGAGTTGATATGCTGCTGCAGATCAGGGCCAGCTTTCCAGGAAGAAGTCCTTGGCTTCTTGACATCTGCATCATGTTGTCTGCCGCTACTAATGACTGAAATAAACACTATTTAAGATCCTGAGAAGTGATGGGAGTAGAGGCCATCACACTGTCAGAGCTATCATCTAAAGACAAGTGAAATGCTATTAGTCCTCTTCTTTTAATGAATACGAAGCAGTAAGGGTCATGTTCGAAGCTGCACTTGAATGATGAACTGTGATTCTTACATACGTAAATTGTATTATATTACTATGCTCTGACTAAGTACATTCGCAAGGCCGTGCCATAGCTCAAACGGTTAGTCCCTGGCTTCCCACTGCGGCGGCCCGGGTTCGATCCCGGGTCTGATCAAGTCGGATTTGTTTGTGGACAAAGTGGCGCTGGGGCGGGTTTTCTCCGAGTACTTCGGTTTCCCCTGCCAATCTTCATTCCACCAAATTCTCCATCATCATAATCACCTGGGGCAGGCTACAATAGGCCAATCAGTGGCCACCGTGCCGAGTGGACCCACTTGGACTCCAGCCCCCACTAAGCGAAAAAATAAGTCCATTCGCAAGGCCTCTACCTAAACATAGAACAACACAAACACAGATATCCATTGCCTCGAGTGGAATTCGAACCCACGATCCCAGTGTTCGAGCGGGCGAAGACAGTTCATGCCTTAGACCGTGCGGCCACCGTGACCGGCTTTACCGTAACCACTAATCTTAAAATACAAAAAAAGAAATTAAAATCTGTCAGTGCAATAAAAACAAACCACTTCATGACAGGAGCGCAGCTGCTTGTTGCCTGCTTCATGCTGATTTCTTGCTTCGGTTAATCTTCGATTCTAAAGAGGAGACGCGAGGTGTTCGTTCCTTCGAAAGGTAGGGTGGCTTTCACCCAGAACAGTAAACCTGAAATTCACAGTTAACTGTTCTTTTTGTTTTCCTTTGTAACTCTCTTTTCTTGTACGAGTACATCATACCGGGCGTCCTTCGTATAGTGCCTTATTTTTTACTTCATTTTCTTTCTTTTTGTAAATGTTTGAGACATGCTGTGTAAGCCGTTAAAGACTTGACAATCTGTCAAAAATGCCGAGTTAATGAAGTGCATGCTGGGCCCGAATGTGCCAGTGTGGCAACTCTCATACCACGTGGTGCCGTCTGTTATATCTACTCCATAATATTATAAGAGCATGGAGCCTAAGTGCAATTTATGTTTCTCAAAGGCCGTGTAATTTACAGTAGAGCTAATATAGCACATTAACACCATAAACCAGCCTTACCGTAATAGCACTAGGCAAGCAGCACATTCGTAGTGTGTGGAAACAGGGCGAGAGGGTACTATGTCTCTATTATCAGTGCAAATTATTGCCAAAGAAGGGAATGCCTCGCTTGCAAGAGCCAACATAAAATTGCCTTCCATATAAACTGCGGAGATAAATTTCATTTGAGAAAAGCGAGGGAATGAGATTGGATGATATTTTTTAATATTGTTTTATATTACACAGTTTTCCGCAAGAAATCAATTCGAAGATAAAATTACTGTAGGATATACATTATTTTTGGTTTAACAAATCGCTTGCAAATTGTTTCAATAAAAATTAGTGCAACCTAGAAACAGTGTTATGTCTGGGGAGCAAAGAAATTAAACTGTTTCTAATTATGGGCAAAGTTCTGGGGAGAGCGTAGTCAGTATAGCGACTGGTTACGGGCTGGGCGACTGAGGTATCGCAGTTCGAGTCCCGGCTGGGTCAAGAATTTTATCCTTTCCATAGCGTCCAGACTGGCTCTGGGGCCCACCCAGCCTCCTCTTTCGCTAGGGAGTAAAGCGGCAGGGGGCTGAAGGTGACCACTCACCTCTAACTAGTGCCGAGGTCAACAAAATGTGGATCTATGCATCCACTCCCCCATACACCTTGATTGCGTAATGCTTAATTAGTTAAGGATAGGGACAACTTTACCTTTTTATACCTAATTGTGGGCTGTTCGTTGTCTCTCTCCTAGAATCCTTGTAGAAACAGAGAAAGATCTGTTCACTAAGAAATAAACTGGAAAAAGAACTTAAAAATACGTGACTGACGTAGATAAGAGTAAATTAATTTTGTATGGTACTAAATCACAGTTTTGAAAGTATCCTTGCCGTTTATAATTAGTTTGGCTTACACGCTCTGCTAGTGCCTCTTACATAGGCCTACTCCTGTGACATTAGGCACGCGGAAGAGCCTTATATTTATGTTCTCAAACCGTTTTACGAGGTATAACTTCTTCCGCAACCCGATGGAAGGGCCAATTAAATACGCTCTGTCCGTCCGACCCACCATCTGCATGCATGAAATTAACACGAAAATCTCTGGGCTCATTTTCATTAAATTTGTTATTAGAGACTTTTAAGAAAAACTGTCGAGAAATGTTAATTATTGCTCAGATCGAACATATTTAATGAGAAATTTATATCAAGACTTACATACTTTACTGCACGCATCTTTGCTAAATATCCATCAGGGTGAAAGAAAATGTTTGAAAAAAAAATTGTAGAGAAATTTAACCACACAAAAAATTCCCAACTTTATTATCGTGTTTACAGTTCGAGAGTGGACCCTATCCTGACCCAAACGAACTACGTACATAGAAACAAATCCTATTTCCTTAACATCCATATTATTATGCATCCTTATCCCCCCGTCTACGTCCAGGTCAACCAAACTGCATATGCCATTCCACTTTTTATTAAAATTCCTGGAAATATTTCAAGAGAGCTTATAAGATTTCAGTGGATAAAATTTTACGACTGTGTGTATGTATAAAATTGCCTACATAATAAAATTATAATTATTTCTATGTACTTTGTAACTTGTTCACGGCCTTGTGCGGGTATAAGAGAAACCACGGATGAGTCAATTGCACCTTCAGCAGCAAATGATGACATCCCTGACTCCTTTTTTCATCTAAAATAGTTGAGGCATGATTGTTAGATTACATTTGCGTTGTCTAATTGTAATGAATTAATATGTATCTATACATATTTCTGCGTTGTCGAATTTGCATAAAATTCTGTTCGATTTCAAAACACTATGAACTTTAATGGCTCGCTTCAGACTTACAACTCCTGTTATTAATTGCTCTGTAAGCAGTTGTGACCTAACTAGATGTCAGACCAATTTCTCTATCTGGAAATTATACAGTTAAAAACATACGATTACATCCACAACAAATTATGTGTATATTATATTCGAAGATATGATATTGCATTATATTTGTATTTGTTGTCTGCTATATACGTTAAAGCATTCTGGTAATTCATCAAGTGCAATTCTTTGCAAGCAACTACATATGCACTTTTCTTCGTATAATTTAAAGAAAGAACTCTCATTCTTTTTGTTGATTTTTTGCTACCGTTTTTGGAATATTATTCATAGTTATATCACTACCAGTGCCGCACCATAGCTCAAGCGGTTATCCGCTGGCTTCCCACTGCGGCGGCCCGGGTTCGATCCCGGGTCTGGTCAAGTGGGATTTGTGGTGGACAAAGTGGCGCTGGGGCAGGTTTTCTCCGAGTACTTCGGTTTCCTTTGCCAATCTTCATTCCACCAAATTCTCCATCATCATAATCACGCGGGGCAGGCTACAATAGGCCAACCAGTGGCCGCCGTGCCGACTGGACCCAGCTGGACTATATCATTACCAAACTGTCCCCTTTCATTCTCAACATACTTTTGCTTTATAAATCAGTTTCAGAACTTTCCAGTATTAATGTGTTCTGGAACTTCTTCCTCGCCAAAATGCGGGAATTTTCCGTTTTCAATTTTACCTCTTGAATTTTTCTCCGTACTCTCCAAACGAAACCAACCAAAACTTTTACTTAAATTTCGGTTACACATAGTAATATATAATTAATATCCTCAGCCAAATTTCTTACTAATAAATATATTCTTCATTGTTACATAATTATATCACCTTGTGTTCAAACACAGCTTTCACAAATACTTTTAACCCATTGTTTAATGAAGCAGCCTTTTATTATTATTATTATTATTATTATTATTTATTACGTTTTTGGATATAGTTCTCAGCTAAACTATCATCTTATCATCTCTCGGATATACATGTTATATTTTACCGCAGTTCTAAGCGTGAACACTCTTCTGTTATTTGGAATTCTACTGCGTCGTCTGACTCCAAAAGACTGGAGCGCACCAGTATAAGATTTCAGCCATTTGCTTTGATAGTTTCCCTCCCCAACTCAATTGCAGTTATGCTTATGCTTCAGAGCATTTAAAATTGCACATCTTACGTAAAGGGAGGCATCACCTAGATGCGCCGTTCCTTGTTTAAGGTTACTTTGTCTTCAAACTCCAACTTTATCTTTTCGAAACTGCTGGTCTTCGAGTTCCTGCTGGGTATATCACAGAATCCTTCTATGTTAAATATCTTCCTTTCAAATAAAAGTTATCCCCTGTTAGATGAGCTTCAGCTGCTACTTGTTGTTTGCTTGGACGTCGAGGTGTTTGAAACCAAAACCGTTTACCTTCATTATAACTTATAATTTGTACTCCGTAGTTATTAATTATGCTGGGACGCGAAATTACTTCGAATACATGAATCGTGAGTTCGAATCCCACTCGAGACATGGATCTATATCAGATATTTCTCTGTATTTGTGTTGTCCTGTGTAAGTAGTGGTATTGCCCCAGGCTCACTCCACTGTCCAAGAAATCCTACCATCCAGGAACTGTCTCTAAAGTTCGTAATTTTCGATTAATTCTGAAAGGGAACAGGCCAAATGCCTAATCCTTCAAGATGCATAATTATTAATTATAAGAAAACAACGATTGTACCCAGGATTAATGTATGTATGTATGTATGTATGCATATATGCATTTCTTCTCTCCGCATTGTGGTTCGTGTGGCTGGACTAATTGAATTATTATTTTCTAAATGATATACGTTGCCTTCTATTCTCTTTTGTTTGTGTGCATGTGTTAGTTTTATTTGTCTCTGTACTCATGCTTACGATGTAACTTGCCCTTGAGGTGTTGAGTAAGCACGTAAATAAAAAATTTTATTTAATTTTAGAAACGCATATGCTGTATTATATCTGATTCAAATTAGGGTTAACCCTTGTCGGAAGTGAGAGTAAAATTAATCTCTTAGGAGCTTGTATGAATTCAGACATGACGGTGCTATAACTTTTTATTATTTTCTTGAGAGACCCTAACCAAACTTCTGGCTACTAAAATCATTCTGTGGGTAGTTAAGAGTTTCGGAAGGCCCCGCCTGTGTGTATACAGTGCACAGTAGCTCAGCAGACACACGCTAATGCGCCCCTTCACCGCTCGAATGTTTGTTCTGCATGAGAGCTTCAAGTGACCCGCCTTGGAGGCTTCCCGACCCTATTTAGGGCGAAACATAAATGAACACTTCACGACATATTCTCTTTTTTTTTTAGCCTTTCCTCTTCCAATTTCCTTTACCTAGTCTATCTGACGACACTTAAGTATATGGTTCTTCAAATATTACCCATTCCCTGAGAGCAGCAAGAATTGTTCTGCTACTTATACGCACGGCGCCATTTAGTTCGTCTTAAAACTTCTACCTCGCCTTAATCAGATACAGACCATGTCACGGGGCAGTAGAGTTAGGGGTCGAACAACTGGGAAGTGCCGCAAAAAAAAGTTAATTTCAAAACATAAAAGGCTAAATCTTTCTTGTTTTTGTGACTGAAATAGGAATTCTTCGTCTCTTGAATTATGTCTTTGTGAACTTCCGTAATTTTTAATCTTCAAAAAATATTATTTCAGTGATCAAATTAGGAATGATGATATGATGGCATGTATCACGTGTGAGAGAAATGCACACAAAACTGTGGTCAAGAAACTTTAAGAGAATAAACCACTTTACTGGAATCAAAATTATTACTATCCTGGCAGATTTCGGCAAGTGAAATTTCAGCCCAACAAAGTATACACGTATGTTGACCGAGTGTCGACTGAAGAACGCTTTGGAGCGGCATATGATGTACGAGGGCAGATCGAAAAGCCTTTGCCCCTATTTTTTTCGAGGCACAGTAATACACATACAGGGAAACCAAAATACAGGCAGTGTCCTAATTACCTTTGACTATTTTCCTCATAGTCACCACCCCGGTTCAGGCGTTTGTCCCATCGCATCACTAGTTTGGAGATGTCGCTGTTGTAGAATTCGGCAGGTTGAGCGCGGAACCACCGTCGGAGAGCGTTTTTCGCGTCGTCGTCGGAAATGAACCTCTGGCCTGCCAGGAACTTCTTCAGTCGAGCTTTCTGGATCTCATTGTCACCGGAGATGAAACGTGGGTATTGTATTTCACTCCAGAATCAAAGCAGCAGAGCATGGTGTGGAAACGTCCCGGTTCGCCTGTCACGAAGAAATTCCGCAGAACGCCATCTGTCGGGAAGTTGATGATCACGGTCTTCTGGGATCGCCGAGGACCACTCCTGCTGGATTTCATGCCACCATCAACGCGGACAGCTATTGTAGCACACTCGCACGTCTGCGTGCTGCCATCAGGGAAAAGCGCCCGGGGATTCTCGTGGACGATGTGGTGCTCCTCCATGACAACGCCAGGCCTCATGTGGCAAACAGGACCGCCGCCTGACTGCAGTCATTCGGATGGGAGATTATGGAGCATGTACCGTATAGTCCAGACCTCACCCCCAGTGATTACCTCGTGTTCGGTCCACTGAAGAAGTTCCTGGCAGGCCAGAGGTTCATTTCCGACGACGACGCGAAAACTGCTGTCCAGTGGTGGTTCCACTCTCAACCGGCCGAATTCTACAACAATGGCGTCTCCAAACTAGTGGTGCGATGCGAAAACGCCTGAACCGGGGTGGTGACTATGAAGAAAAATAGTCAAAGGTACTTAGAACACTGCCTGTATTTTGATTTACTTGTATATGTATTATTGTGGTTGAAAAAAAATAAGGGCAAAGACTTTTCGATTTTCCCTCGTACTTCACTACAATTTAAAGGGGATAATAAGGACGGTTCCTGCCATTTCTTACTGAAACCTGATGACGTAAGCTAAACATCACACAACGAAGTTCACCTTCCCCGAATTAGTTGGAAGAAGTATCATTTCCACGGTTCAGGCATTGAACATGCACCTTATCCAACTGATTCAGTTTCGGAAAGTCTATCATGTCTTTCATTTCACTCATTACCCATCGCTATCTTCTGGACTGCCTTTGGTGCAGTATCTTCTGACTGAAGGGGCACCTAAACTATCCTACCACGTCAAGGTCCATGAGGAGGAACATGGGGGCGTCTCGGGGTTATTTGATTGCTCAGACAATAAACTGTTCCCACTCACCAACCCACCCGGGCTCTGGACGGGATAACTGGCGCCCAAAATGGGTGCTGGAGAACACTCACCTCCTAAATGCTATGTAATACATGACAGAGAGATAGAATGTTACAATCCATTTGTGACGCGTTAATCTTCTTTTTCTGCTTCTTCTTCATCTCACGGTACAGACAATCAAATAAATTCTAAGTACCATTTCTAGTTGCGGCTACCGCAGTTATAGTCAGGATGTGAAAACATCGAGTCCTTTTTACGAAAAGCAAAGTTTTAAAGAATTTCTGCTGAACAGAATAGCAGAGACAATTTCCGTTGGTCGAATTATTTTCTCGCTTGATTTGAAGACTAGATCAGTGAGAATATTCGTTCAAAGCTATTGGGACATATACAGGAACTACATATAGAGGCACACAGAAGAGGGTGCNGGTCCATTTGGCTCAGGCCACCGTCCTGAGAGTGTCATGTATAACCTTATTATTTTAAAAATTATAATAATTAAGCAATAATGTTTAAATTTAATTTAATTTAATTGTTGACTAATCATTCTTGGCCTTACATCGATATTTGAGAGACAATTCGCTTCTAAAGTGTCTGTTAAATATGTTCATATATTTATAAGGCTTTCAGAGTGGTATGGGGTCCCAAATTTGTGACTTGCCCGCGCTCTATCTCTCCTCTCTCGGGTCCTGCCAACGAATGACAGTGAAATAATATTTTCCAGCGTAAGTACAAGATTTTCTGCGGTTTGCACAAACCATTTATGCCCCTTCTAGCATAACAAGGATAAATAAGTGTTTAAAAATTACATACATAAGGAAGAGTTTCTGCACATTTTCACGGCAGCTATGAAGAAATTGCTTGCCTTTGCATCTACACATTGGCGTGAAACAGTGCACAAGAGAAGCAAACACTAAACCTCGAAATAGGCTTAAAGCAGAACAGGACATAAGGATACGATTTTCTCTAATTCACCCTGATTCAGGCATTTGGGACAATAAGTAGATCCATCCATCGGGTTAAATAAGTACAATATAAACCGTTTCGGGTAGGAACTGGATTTATCTGAACTTCTTGCATGCAAAAATAAAGTTCTCTATGTGCTTAACTAAGTAAGAACTACGCCACGTATTCTTGATATAGACAATAGTTGGAAGTGAGTGGTTAGCTGCACGCTCCGGCCACTTTACACCCAAGGAGAGAGCCCCATATATTAATTGGATAGGATGTAGTGTGGGCCCCAAAACCGGTCTGGACGACGTGGAGAGGAGAAAAATCTTGCGCCCACAGGTACTCGAACTCCGACCCCTCGACCGTCCAGCCGGTAACCAGTCGCTATAGTGACTGAGATATCCCGGCTCCACCTCTTCCATATAATGCCATAATTTAAAAACAATTATTTTGTAAAGACTGGCGTGTTGGTTCCCCACTTCTGAAACAAAATAGCGTTATAGAGGTACCGCCTTAGAAAGCTTCCGTTCTTCAGAGAACTAAATTGAATTTTTTTACCCTAAAATATTGAAAGGGGCTAGTTAGTAATGTAAACGTGACCGTAAGATGCTAACGGTTCCTTGGTCAGTAAATTCTTTGCCTTATATGGAATTCAATGTTTTTTATCGTGTTCTAAAGAGCCCGCCACTGGTCCATATAGGCCCTGCTGTGTCAGATGAATCAGCAGCCCACACCCTCACATTCTTCTCCTTTGGGATCCACTTCAATATGCTCCCCCATCTACAGTGATGTCTCTTCCGTTCATAGTTTCCAAATAAAATTCTGTGTGCATATTCATCGTGCATGCTGCATGCCCGACCGTCTCATCCTTCTTCATTTATCATCCTAATAATCCTTGGCGAAAAACAAATTATTATAAAGTTCGTCAATATGTAATTTTCTCTACCCTCATATTAGGGTCGCGCCATAGCTCAAGCGGTTAGTCGCCGGCTTCCCACCGCGGCGGCCCGGGTTCGATCCCGGGTCTGGTCAAGTGGGATTTGTGGTGGACAAAGTTGCGCTGGGGCAGGTTTTCTCTGAGTACTTCGGTTTCCCTTGCCAATCTTCATTCCACCAATTGCTCCACAATCATCCTGACCTATCATCTGGGGCTGGTACAATAGGCCAGAAGTGACCGCAGTACAAGGGACTTAGTCCCTCCCCCACTTGCAATACCTTCCTGTTTGTTCGTCTCCCGCACATCCCTTTCTCGAATACCCTTAATCAAAGTCAGACAAGAAAACAAAGAAAATTAGAAAGAAAAGATAGAGACCAAGATGATTATGAGTAACCCTGTGATGGGCTGCGGCGATCCATCGCGTCTGTACGCAACTGCACGAGGAGGTTTCTGACAGGGCTGAACCGTCTCCCGAAATACAGTGCGTGCCGAGTGGTTTTATCCTGCACCGCTCGTTTGACACATGCGATGATGGATCGGAGGATTATGGACGGCGAAATGTAAATTTATCTTGACTATTCGCAATGCATCATTCTCAAGTCATTAAAAATACGAATATACGGTGGGACAGGCTAATCTATCTTTCATCTTCATGGATGATTTGAATCATGATGTATTGGCTTCCCAATTTTGCTGCTTGCTCCGTAATTGCACAGAATTAGTTTAGAAGCGATTTTTAGGATGTCACAGCAAAGAGATTGGCTATAACGGAAGGTACAAAACACAACATGGTCAGATCGTCCTACAGCTTCCGCAAATTATTCAGTCGCTCAGGAGGACACGCCTGACGGTCCTCCTGTCTAGCTGCTAGCGCAGATCCGTACTCCAACATAATGGACATATGTACTCTGTAACATAAGTGTAAAAGGTACAGGTGAAGTTGTGCCTGAGCTTAATTAATTAAGCACCACTCCATGAAGATTTACAGGGGAGTGCAAGTATAGCTCCACCATTCTTGTCCTCGGCATTAAATGAAGATTACTGGTCAGCTTGATGTCCTGTCCATTAGAGAGGAGGCTGGGTGGGCCCCAGAGCTGGTCTGTACACTGTGAGGAAGAAGGAAGTCTCTTGTCATTGCCGGAAAACGAACCCCTGTCGTTCAGACCGTAGCCTGTCTCTTCACTGACTGAGCTTACAAATAAAAATTCTATTCAGTCAGCTGGTTTAAACTGTAACGCTTCTTACTTATATTCGGGAGGTGGGACACTGTCTTTGTGACTGAGGTTTTTCGTTGTTTACCTCAGTTCTTCCGGTAAAATATCGGGGGTGCACTTTAATTGGGTGGCGGCAAAATCCTTCCACATAATTTCCATTTCATTATTCGTTGTCATACAGTCATTGGACCCTAAGTAATCATACTTACTGACAGAGCTGTTAAACGAACCACATACATACACACGGACGGTTCAGTAAACATTCTCTGTCGTCTTCTTCAGACGAAAGTTCAAGGTCAACGCCGCTATTGTCGTTACTGAACGAAAAAAAGTCCGAATCGAAACGCCGAATGCTAACAGAAGAGATAATAAATGAAATCGACACTTAGCTTGAATATTCTGCTCAAAAATCCCTCAGACGTATTTGACAGAAAGCCGGGATTTCAAGTTTTAACTTTCAAATTTACTCTGTTTCCTAAAAGGAACTTGCAGCGCGTCAACGGAAACACTGAAGAAGCTGCATAATAATCGAGAGCATTTCCAGCATCTACTGTTACCTCGATGCATTTCCGTTGTGGAATGCTAGACGGTAGGTTTGTCGACTGTGCTACCAGTCTCAGCCTCCGAGAGTTGCGCCAAACACTTCCGCCTAGACGGATCAACTCTTTGCGGGAAGTTCTGCGAAGATCGCACTCCAGTTTATGCACTGGGAAACACATCAGTGAAGTCAGTAGTCTGTAATAACTTGTTACAAAACACGAGGTGTGAGTTTCAGTATTTGGTCATAATGCCAAAACATAAATGCGACTTCTCCGAATATAATATTATGCTATTTTTCTTTTTATAAAAACGCGGAAGAAGAGTCTCTGAATTATCTGGCCACGGTAGAAGCTTATTCTGACAACGGAACAGATTTTGCAAAACAAAAACATCGTGGGTCGAATCCCAGTCGGGATACAGGCGTTTTTTCTTTCTCTGTACCCTTATCGCAGTAGAAATCTCGCCATGTTCTGATCCTCTGTCCGTGGCTTAGAGCTGGACTGAAAGATTAGTCTCCAAAATTAATTATGAGTCGCAACGCGTGTAATTAGATAAGGAATGAGCCAAATTAAGGTAATTCGAAGGCTTGCCAGATATATTGTAGTTTCTGATCCGAATGTTGTCAGTTTGGATACTATTTGAGTCTAAATGAGGCTTTCTAATTATGTTAGATGAAACGGTGTCTTCCACATCCCATAATACCTTCTAATCTTACAACAACATGACTTTCCGAGATCAATTTTACAGGCCTGTTTCTGAGAACTTAGTGCATTAATTATAACTATAAAATACAAAGAAACATATGAAATACGCGCTGTCTCCATGTTCTTATAAGTTCTTATAAGATTTTGATGCTTTCACGGCGCTGACTATGAAGAATGCCGTCTTCTGAGATGTGACGCCGTGTAGATCTGTGTGAACCAACATTTCGGAGGAACATATCGCATCCATCTTCAGGGCAGAAAAATCCGCGAGGGAGGAACCAGCGTGAGCAGGTGGCTGCAGACTGAGTCTACACAGGTCAGTTCACACAAGATCTACACGGACCCACATTCCAAATGACGGCATCCTTCAAGATAGGTATTCTTTAATTGTCTGATTTTCATCCATGAAAACAAACTGCAAACATGTTGACCCTGAAAATGGACGAGGAATATTCTTCCGAAACGTCGGGCTCCGATCTATACGTCGACAATCCAGAAAACCTTACTCCTTATGGTAACCTTTATGAGAGTCTCAAATCCAACCTATTCTTTTATTGCTAGTGGGGTGGGACTAAGTCCCTTGTACTGCGGCCACTTCTGGCCTATTGTACCAGCTCTAGATGATAAGTAAGGACGATTGTGGAGCAATTGGTGGAATGAAGATGGGCAGGGGAACCGAAGTACTTGGAGAAAACCTGCCCAAGCGCCACTTTGTCCACCACAAATCCCACTTGACCAAACCCAGGATGGAACCCGGTCCGCCGAGGTGGGAAGCCAGCGACTAACCGCTTGAGCTATGGCGCGGCCTCAAATCCAACCTAAATTACACAGTTAATGAAAACACGACGTCTTTAAATTAGTACATTAGAAGTGATTTTCTTTATGAGCACCCTATAGTTGTACCCATGCCACTAGGATTAGGGGAGTGTACGATATTATCTGTATCAATCTACACTCATGAACAGTAACTATGTCCTTAATGATTCACTCCTCTGTAAATATAACGAGACATGGCGTGTTCATTTCATATTCTTTCACCCTTAAGAGCATTTATAACTGATTTATTGCATACGCTATCGACTAGTTCAATCTTATCTGCTCCCCTTAATTCTAATTGCAAACATCAACTAATTGCACATTGCTTTCTCTATTTCACCAACCAAGACAGCGCATTTCCGCTGTTTGTACCGCGTGATGGTATCTCCAAGCTGCACATCCGCGTAGATAAATTCACAAAAAAGAAATGATGTCCATATACATGTGGCGTGTATTAATCCCGTTATGCCTGTTTATCATGGAACCTCTTCTGCTCGAAGCCCGTGTAGTCGTTGTAGTTTATAATGAGTTTCTGCTGCCCATCAAGTAATACTTCATGTTGGGTAGGTGTGATTAATGGTCACATAATGACAGGATGCGGATGTAAGTGTCTATTGATAGCTTACACCTGTCTACAGGACGCTTCCGACGTTGAGGGGCGGAGGTAGTCTTCGGAAGGTTATCATCGTCATCATCATCATCATCATGACGTAAAATAAATGATTGTTCTCTTATCATAATTCTGAAAGTATTATAAAAAGTAAAGTTGTCCCTGTGCTTAACTCAATAAGCACTACGCCATGAAGGCGTATGGGAGCGTGGATGTATAGAGCCACATTTTCTTCACCTCGGTGCTGGTTGGAGGTGAGTGGTCAGCTTCACGTCCCTGCCGCTTTACCCCTAAGGAAAGAGCCCACGGTACCAATGAAATACAAGATTGGGTGAGCCCCAGAGCCGGTGTGAACAAGGTAAAGAAGAGAAAACTCTTGACCGTACCGGGACTCGAACTCTGACTTCTCAGTCGTCCATCCCGTAGACAGTCGCTATACCGACTACGCTGTCCTGGCTCAGACATTTTCTAATAGAACTGAGGAAAAATTCTATCGAAAAGACGGTTAAAAGGGCTTTGGAATTATTGTATTCTAAATTAGTCTGAATTTACGTGTAGTTTAAGCAAAATCCTGCATATTGTTATTTATTGTGAAATTATTGTCCATTGCAAAAACGTTTAAAACATTTTACTTTCGTAGAAGACATAAGTTTATTATATCTATTCCTTTCGAAAGGAAATATTTTACATGGACTTCAGAACTGTGGTCACTTATTCTAGAACTACGATCGCTGGATTGAGCTCATAATATTAGATAACACCATAATTTCCTAAATACGCATGCGTGAAGCAGGTTATGCATACTACACTTTGCTAAGAAATTCTTAAGGGAGTAACCACTTGATATATAGAGACGTAGCTAAGCGGATATTATTAAAATGGGTATTGTACTAAAGAATGTGAGGATGTCACTTGGAATAAACTGATTGGTGAGATTAGAGGCATAGCATTACGTCACATATGCCGAGATCTGAAATAGTACTGCAGAAGGAAAATGCCTACATATTTATGTAAAGTCTTTAAAATTGACCCATGTGTAAGAACTTTTTGGTTGAAAGTGATCACGCGTTACAATTTTAATGCAATAATGGACAACGGCGTTAACAAGTAATGTATGGCGACAAATATTATTATTAGCTCTAGGATGGTGATGAAAGAAAATGGCTCACGAACACAAATAGGCCTAACTACTAATGATTTCAGGCAGTATTCACAGGTATTCACATACACTTACACAGAGCCACATCGGCCCTCAAATTAGTTGCCGTTGGCCGCTATGCAAGTCTGCCAACGTTGACATAGCTGCCGAAAACATTGCTAAAATATATTTCAAGGAAATTCCCGTACGGCGCCTCTTGTGGCAATGACCACCTCCTCGNGCTTCTCTTGTGGCATTGACGGCCACGTAGCTTTGCTTTCACGTGGTGAGAGAGAAAGAAATCGCATGGTGCGAGATCAGATGAGTACGGAGTGTGTGGCAAAACGGTGACCTGTTGCCTTGTCAGTTCCTCTAGGACAAGAACAGAGCGATGTGCAGGGGCGTTGTCGTGTAGCAACAGCCAATTCTTCCTACGCCAAATGTATCGCTAGGGGATTTGCCTAGTTTTTGGCAGAACTTGATGTTTGCCCGTTGTTCAAACTGCCACATTTTCAATTTCCGCCACTTGCATTTAACTGCAGTTCACAACAGAGGTCATAGTTCAGCTTACACTGTTTCCACACAACTGCCTCTTGCTGTGACGAGAGATGAACTAACAGGGCATCATATCGTGCCTCAACCTATCCGCTGTAGTGCACTGCAATGACGCTTTGCGGCAATTCCACGAACTTATTGACTATGGTAGTACAATGAAAGTTTTCTGCAACGAAATTAAATCTTATGACACAGTCTTCGCCTCTTTGTTTTCTTAAAGAGATAATAAGCCTATACTTTCAAAGAAGAAATAATGGATTTAGTAGTCCAACTGCTGAGACACATGTATGAATTTCTTTCTCTCTTTTTTTAAATTTCCGCAGTCCCAACCCCATAAGGCGCCGGTCACGGTAGCCGAGCGGTCTAAGGCATGTACTGTCCTCGCTCGCTTGAAAACCGGGATCGTGGGTTCGAATCCCACTCAGGGCATGGATGTTTGTGTGCGTTTTTCTGTGTTTGTGTACAGGTATAGGCCTTGCGACGAGCTGATCACCCGCCCAAGGAGTCCTACCGAATGTGTAAGATCTAGAAAAACCGAAGTGAACGGAGAAGTTCATGGAGGTAGGCCTAGGCCCACTGGGGCTGTAGTGCCAAGGAAAAAGAAAAACCCATAAGACTATTAAATTTTTCGTCACGGGTACTTTCATAAATTGTTAGCGGAATTTATGTGTTCAAACACCGAATTTGCCATCAGCGAAATTTCATTGCGTCTAAAAGATTAAAAAAACAAGATTAGGAAAACAATCATATCATNCAGAAAATGACATCCACATCAACATGTGCCCAGACACATTTAATTTTTGAGTTATGGCTGAAAGGACGCATTTATAATAAGTGCTCAAAATGTCCTCCATGAAATTCAGTGCACGCCTCGACACGTCTCATCATGGACCGCAGCGTCCATTCAAAGATGCCGGGTTAGTTACGAATGGTCTGACAGGCATCCACAATGCGGTGCTGAAGTACCTCTTCGTTGTCAACAGGAGCTGCATACACAAGGGCTTTTAGGAGTCCGTACAGGTAAAAGTCCAGAGGATTCCAATCTGATAAGTATGGAGGCCATGCAATGGGTCCTTATCTACCTATTTCTAGGTTAAGATAAGTGTTATTGAGAATATCACGCACAGCACGGCTAAAATGTGCCGTAGGAACATCATGCAAGTACTACATTCGTGCTCTGACTGCCAATGGCACATCTTCCAGTAGCTATGTCAGGTCATGTAAGATGAATTCGCGGTAGTGGTTGCCTGTAAGTACGTACGATGTTGATGTGGCAAAACATGCGAGGCTACCGAACAATCACCAGTAGTCACTGCCCACACACTGATGCTGAGCTGCTGCTGGTGTCTGCACAGTACTCTGTCAGCTATAACTCACAAATTGCATGTTTTTGATATGGATATTTTTTTATTGTTTTAATATGTAGAACCCGTGGCCAAAATATGTCCACAAATTTCTGTCACACCCTGCATATGTCATATTTATTAGCGCGTATTACTCCTTGATAAAAGTTAAGAAATTCTCTACCACTAATTGAGAATAATTAAAAATTACAATACCACTTATAAATATTTAATAAAGTACACACGTCATAAGACCGAAATGTATTAGATTAACAGGATAACTTCCGTAAACAAATGACCAGATTAAGAGATATACCAAAACATACCGAAAGTAGCAGTTCTAAAGGTTAATATGTAATTATTCGAAATTCGTACCTACTAAATAAGACAAAACAAGAACTATGTGTTTAAAGTGAGCCGGGATAGCGCAGTCGGTATAGCGACTAGCTACTGGCTGGACGATCGAGGGGTCGGAGTTCGAGTCCCGGCGGGGTCGACAATCTTAATTTCTCCATGTAGTTCAGACCGGCTCTGGGGTCCTCTCAACATCCTATCCAGTGGGTACCGAAGGCTCCATCCCCGGGGGTGAAGCTGACCACTCACCTCCAACCAGTGCCGAGGTCAAGAAAACGTGGGTCCATACATCCACTCCCCTATACGTCCATGATGTGTGTTTGTACCGACCGTCTTACAGCGCACACGATTTCACCTTTCTCTTCACTACATGTTTCGGCACTAATGTGCCATCTTCAGGTGTGGTTTTATTTACCTCAAACCATTACACTGTATGCCATCATGTCTCCTTTATAAAATGATTAAAATGTATATATGTCGTGTATAATAATAAAGTTTATTAAAACTTTTCAAGATTTATCATTTATACGTCGCACTTCAAATTTCGCGAGTTACGTCAATCCTCTCCTATGGAAGTGTTCTTCCTATATTCTTGTGTATATTATGTCCTGTGTTGTGTCCTTCCCTTGTGACTGCGTGCGTTTCATTGCTCCCCTATACGCCTTAAAGAAGTAGTGCTTACTTAGTTACGTACAGGGGCAACTGTATCTTTACCTTATGCGTTTTAACAGTAACACTTACCACACAATAGCTCGACTTGGAACTGAAAACTACTGATCTTCACCAAGGTTTACTTTACTTAATTGTTTCCAAATTAATATAACAATTCGTATCATTTCAATACGTGTATTCTATGATTTTTCAAACACGTCACTGATTTTGATATTCATTTACTCTTGAGACAAATCCCACAGCGGGACAACAAATATTCTTTAATTTCCTCAAACCAATAACTCTATACATACTGCATATATTATAAAGACTGTCAGTTCCTCACGAATATATAGCTTGTACACGGTTTAACTGCTGTACCTGTTCACTGTTCATATGACGTGCTCTATAGATCTGTATCATAGATCTAGGAATGTGCATGTAATGAGTTACATTAACTTTCATTATAGTTTCTATAAACTCTCCTGGAATTATTAGCCAATTATTGTTTAATGTAACTGCACTCTCTTCAACATATAATTAGCTGAATAGCAATCGCAGAGTTGTTACTCTACGTATAAAATACGCAGCTGTTCACACGAGTATGTATTATAAATTGTGCCTTCTCGTGTTTAGTCACCACATAGAAAAATGGTTAAAATTAACATTCTACGTCTTAACTAGATCTATGCGTTACATTATGTGCACAATTTGGCATGGCTTTATGAGCCATGACAACATAAATCTACAAAGTTCAATCTGAGTTTCAGCAGAAATTATTCATGTAGACCGCCAAATACAAAATTTAATTGAACGAATTTTAATACAAGAAAGGTAAAGCTATCCCTGTAACAGGACGTGGAGGCCCATATGGTTGTGAGACGTCGAGGCTCCCACATTTTCTTTAGACAATCGGCTCACAGATGTCGGTAAGTTTTTCAGCCTTACGCGACGGCCGTCCTTTAACCCCCAGAAGATTCCTGGTACTCATTTCTGTTAGAGGCTGAGTAAACCCCAGGGCCATAGTGCGGCTGGAAGGATTGGGCAAATTGAAAAAAAATATTCCACCTCATCAGGACTCGTTTAATACTTTACGCCTAAATTTAATGCGTTTTTTTTTTTACATGTAGTGAAGGAACGGGCAACTTAGCTGGGAGATGACAAGCTGGTGCCATGTGTCATACAGCTGAGCGGATATTCCCGCCATGAATGTCAGGAACTTATCAGGCCTAAAGTATAACGATTTACATGACAGGATTAAGTCCACATTCTTAACCCTTACTGACAGTTGTGGACACTGCTGTGGTCGCTCAGTACTGGTATCACTGCACTCAGCCGGTCACAGCAGCCGCGCGGTCTAAGGCATGAACTGTCTTCGCTCGCCCGGACACTGGGATTGTGGGTTCGAATCCCACTCAGAGCATGGTTATTTGATGATGTGTGTGTGTGTGTGTCGTTTATTCTGTTTTTGTTCTCTGTCTTCAGATAAAGGCTTTGCGACAAGCTGATCACTCGTCCAATGAGTCCTACCGTCTGCGAAAAATGACTACGGACGTGAATAAGAGGCCAGGGCCCTGAATAGGCTGAAAGAGCAACTGAAAAAAAAACACAACACTCTCCTTAGAGAGTATTTTTCAAATGCTCAATTATTATAAGTATTAAATACTAAAAAATTAAAAACATATATTTAAAAAAATTGAGAATATTGTCACGTGTGTATGACTATAGACGAATTTGTGAATGGATTTCTTGATTCGTAAGTACAAGCATTTACAACACCACGGTTAATTTCCAATTGAAAAATTAAGATTGAATTCTTATAAATTCGCATAATGATGACATTGTGAAGGTCGAAACATGTAGCGAAACACCTTTGCCCAATAAACGAAAGTTGATGCGTTGGTCTCGATTTGTTTGTGGATATAATTGTCATGCAGGCGGCTCTATTAACGCCGTAGTTTGTTTAACCATACTTTCACATTCGTACAGGTCATACAGAGTCGATGGTTGCGAACGGATCTGGAAAGGCGTGAAAGAAAATGGCCTTGACCTATTTCATGATACTAGTTGTACAAGAATCAAAAACATTATTAACATGTGACATTTTGTATATACAGATTGCAGACGTAACAGAACAACGGGCTAACGAACAAGCTGCTGCAACAAAACACCTTCAGGTAAACATATAGTTCTAAACAAATGGACGACACCCCTTGTGAGGTGGAATAGAATTTCACCAAAGTGATGAAAATTTTAGTGGATTTTCTTCTATTATATTTTATTTTATTAACTGCACTATAGCATGTGATTTTACCTCATATTAATGCAGTGTAGCAGTTATGATATATTAAGACACCTGAAGATGGCCAACTAAGGCCGAAACATGTTGTGTTAAAGTACGAGTGGAAGAAAAGGGAACAATTTGTTGCATTATTGACGGACTGTGTTATATGAGTACACAGACGTTTTAATATGGCTTGCAACAGGATGCTTAAATACATAATTCACTCTAAAAAGAACAATGATAATTCATCATATTCCTATATTTGGCTAAGGTAACACTTCATTAGAACTGAAAGTCGGTTAATCGTAAAGATCACAAAGTGAAGGATGAACCTTGATGAACACCTATGCACTGAAAGTCTCCCAGATACCCAAACCAAAATCCCATTTTTACTTTCATTACGAGCTCGCAATAACAGGACGACGAAGCCCGTGCGAGGTCCTCCTCTATACCTGACGCCAAGTATAATTAACGAGTTCCATCAATCACCATTAAATATAGAACATCCTGCATTCACTCCATAATAACCCGCATATTTGGTAATGAAACCGGCCATAACTCAAGCACGAAACTGGGATCCTTATATGTTGTACTAACACTGACTAACTACGCAGCTAACTAAAAAATGGCTTTGCTTTATATATCACACGATATAACGATTATTTGTAAAAGAGATGTGATTTGTATTAGACACCGTCAAACACAGCCCGCCAAACTTCTCTGGCGGTTGCGGGGAGAACTACGAGTACGTAAAGTGGATTACATAAACTGCAGTACGCACGGCAGGAGGGACCAAAGCAAGATGGCGGAGCGGCATGAGAGAGGGATAGTTTATTTCTATGAAACGGTATATTGGGNGTGGGGGGGGGGGGAGGGGGTAGAGAGAGAGAGAGAGAGAAACATTTTAAAGCTCTCCTTGCGAATTATTGTTTTCCAATGTTTATGACACTGTTTCGATTTCATAACTCCGAGGAGAGCCGGGGGCTTTTCGGGTGTAAGTTTTTAATTTATCAGCCACTATATCAAGTTATACGGCCCGAGATAGGCTACCCCAGTCTGCGCCTGTCAGCTTACATTCGAGTTTGTTCTATGGATCCCTTGAATCTCTTCAGAGAACACAGAAACAGAGGACCCGAATGAGTAGTGGGCCTGTTTGTTTGAGGCATTAGCGGACGCGGTTATGAAAATAAGTAGAGCTCATATGTAACCAAGTAGATCTTTCTTTTCACAAAGACTCTGCAAACTGACAAATTAAAAAACACAAGAAAATATTTCCGTTAGCGAATACAGTAAAACCGAACTATTTACTTCGTCTGTGCATTCGTGGAATGAATATCATATCTATATTTAGGTCCACGAGCTGTATCGTCGAAATTACTGCAGAGATTTCGATCAAATTTTTTATTGGGTCTGCGTACAGATATTCGACGAGATATTTTCGTTTCTTTCGTCTCCGTACTCCACATGAAGCCCAATCAATCCAAATTTATCGAAGAATGACAAAATTCAAAATAAAATATAAAATTCATATAAAAAGCATAAGCCTCGTTAAATTTTGCAACTTTTAATTCAGTTATTCTTATTTGATAAAAATGTAAAATTGTCCCTTTGATTAACTAATTAAGCACTACACAATGAAGGCGTAGGGGGAGACAGGAGGTATAGATCCAAGCTTCCTTGACCTCAGCATTTGTTATATGTGAGTGGTCAACCTCACCCCCAGGTCGCTTTGCACCCGGAGAAATAAAGGCCGGCACCCATTGGATACGAGACTGAGAGGACCGTAGAACCTGTCTGGACGACGTGGAGAAGAGAATATTCTTGACCCTACCGGGACTCGAACTCCAGCCCGTAGCCAGTCGCTATACCCACTAAGCTATCCTTACGCCTTTAATCACTTTCGACATGAAGTATATTTAATGAAATACAAAACAATTTCTGGAAAGAAGTTGTGTGGTATGGTTGATTGCCTTTGTCAGAAATCGAGTTGGTCGTTCTCTGCGGTCCATTGTGTCTGCTGCTCATGGGGAGTGTCAATAGTAGATCTGACCTGATAATCCGGACCCCGACACATCGTAAACCTCTTCTCGGTTTCCCCCGCTAGTAAGAAAATATTAAGCAGAATATATGGCCCTATTGACGAAAAAGACACAATGCGAATTAGCTATACCACGAATTATAGAAACTGTATGATGAAGCCGACATAGGTGCACTGGTGAAGGCTGTAAGACAAGCCAAACAGATCCCCACAAGAAACTAACATTCACAAAGGTGGAAGGCATTGAAAGATTGGGGAGACTTCCGGTAAGGTGGCTTGATATTGTTGAAGGAGAACTCACCATATTAGAAAGTGGAAGAAGATGGCGTTGGTAACGAACCAATGGAAAGGCACTGTTGATGCCAAGGCCTGCAGTAGGCTGTAGAACGATTCACGGTGAGATTTTCTGCAGTTTTTCGAGATATTTATTTTCTTAGAACAGGATTCGCACATGGGCGCCTTCCCAAATAACGAAGGAGATTACAAACGTCATTCATGGTCATTAGATTCGAGGTCTTTACAGTAGTGATTCTGAAGAGTGTGGTCTTCTGGCTTGTAACGTCATGTAGTTGAGAGGAAGAACGTCGTTTCGGAGGAACATATCGCCTTCATTTGCAGCGTCGTAGAGTAATCCAAACAAAAAGTAAGTAGAAGAAATGTAAGCCGAATGCTTTTGCTTGTTTCTTGCTTGGCTTATTCTTAGATCCTGAAGATGGAAGGGGTATGTTCCACGGAAACGTCGAACTATCTCCGAACTACATGATGTGACAACCTGGAGAACCCCATTGTTCGTTAACATATGTAACTAAGTAAAACCTTGGTCTCTTTATCACACAAGTGACTGTAAACATTTCACAGTCGTCAGTAATGTAGGCTAGATTACATTGTACTCCCTGACGGATTTATTACTTCCGACCGTCCATTTTCATAGATAGCAATGACTGAGTAGCGACACTCATACAAACTACATGCAACAAGTTATGTTTTCAAAATTGTTTCCCCCCGTGTCGTATCGCTTGACATAACTGACATGTTTGCCTTCAAAATTCAACTATATATGTTTCTTACTACGGAATATACTATTTACGTTGGCGATAGAATTTCTTCATTTGCGATGCCGATTCATAGTACAGCCTGTATTAAGTAACGGGCCTATAGAAGTTCTCAGAGTCTCAATGACGCTTCTGCTACGACTTGTAGCATAGTGCCTCAACCAACTACGCCACCTACGTTCCCACCTCGTGACTCAAGGTACGCGGGTTGAAACCCGGCGGAGGTCGTGGGATTTTTAAGGGCGGAAAAATTCAGGGAACAGGTCCTCCGGGAGGGGCTTTAAGCCGTGGGTCCCGTGTCGTAGCTTTACGGCACGTAAAAGAACCTCATGTACCAAGGGGACCACTGAGCCAAATTCAGGATATTTCCCGCCCAACAGTAGTCTCTAACGCCTCTGGTAGATGGGGGAAGTATCGAGATACCGCTGAGCCAGTCGAGGCCGAACTCGCTGGCTGAGTCGGGACTGATGGCACGCACCACTACCGGTAGGGAATAGAGACTGGTAGAATATCATCGGTGGACGCACAATGGACCAACAGTTGGTCTAAGTGCATGGGGAAACCCACCCTCTCCAAATACAATACAATACAAAACCACGCTACCTCGCGCCTCTAGTCCACGACATGCAAAAAGAAAAAGAAAAAGTAAACCTCAGTGGGCAACGAACTCCGCCTACCCAACTCATATTCAAGGACTTGCCTCACCGTGGAGACTATCAATTTCGTAATACAACCCCAAACTAATAAGAACACGAGTTCTGCTGACGTAGTAGCATCACACATGGGTCTCGGCAGGCCTGTACAGCTTTACAGTGCAATCAAAACGGAGACAGAACATTCAGAACTCGAGCATGGAGATCGAAGTCCCTTTAGCTTGATCCATGGCAGTACGCGACACTCCAGTGGCAACGGCCCAGAATTCCTAATGCTGCTCTTACTGGAATTATAACGAATGGGATAGCTGTGAATTCATCGGTAATAATGTGTCTTTTAATCGGCCGCATCCTTTGGCTAAGGGCTATAAAACCCTCTTTTATTCATTCCACATAGACAAGAGAAACTACAAAGTTGCCTGGCGATGAATATTTCTTTTTTATGGAACAAATATTCGTATTAATAACTTCTGAATTTTATGAGTCCACTCGGACATCACCACTTCATGGAGGTAATTGAAAAATATAAAATATTCACTTTGCTAAAAAAAAAATACAACGTATCGCTTGGTCCACAATTTCAATGCGATTCTACGTGCCTGTTCTACAGTTTAATAACGAAAAGTTTACTATTGAAGCTCAGAGTTAGAAGAGAGAGTGGAGTACATGTGGGAGCATACCTAACCGGACTTTTGAGGGGGGAAGGGTCAGCTGTTTTGAAGAACAAAGTTTCTGAAAACAGAAAAATCTGTTAGAATAATAATGATTTATGAGGCGATATTCCTGTCGTTGTACCACGTTTTTGTTTTATGAGTAGCAATTTGACTAATTACTGGGAGTTCTGTCTTCTGGAATATAACGTCGTGTAGTTCGTTGAAAGACAACAGACAACAGACAACAGGAGCAAATAGTAAGCCAAACAACAAACGAGCAGGCAACAAGCAGAGGGCGTGATTTACTTGGTTAAGACTGTTTTCGGCAAATAACCACTAAGCTCCCTCCAGGTTATCGTAATGTTTAACTATCGGACTATTAGACGAACACAACTGAAAACGGTTTACTAATTAAGTACGTTAGTTTCGAAGTTAATTTTTGAATTGTTTATCCTTTGAAGGAAAGTGATATATTGGAAGAAATCTCAGGAAATAAAAGCCAGGTCGAATAAATAGATAATAATATTTTATCTTATGGTTTCAGGAATTTAAATTTCCTAACTGCTTCTCCATAGTTATGAACGGGAATGGTGAGGACCCAACTTCGCTGTTTAGGACTCTTCCGACCACAGTTTTACAGACAGTTATTCAGTTAGGTGTTCATATAAATCCTCTTTGGTATAGAACCCAAACGTTCATTACCGTGGTCACACGTGCCCGTAATTCAAGGTCACGTCTATGAGATCTGAGCTAGAGATCGGCCTAGAATTGAATCAGGAATAAAGTGGACAGCGGCTTCTGAAATCACTGCAGTAGGTGCAGAGCCTATATGGCTCCCATGGCATGAGAGTATCAGACTACTCCCCAGCAACAATTAAAAAAAAAAAATTCCATTTTTAATAATAACTGTATTGCCTTTTTCATGCAATTTCATGATAACTGTAGGCACATAGGAAACCATTTAATCAGAGTGCAAAATTATCCACCTTACACGGAACTGAAACCAGTATGGAATTGACTCACATGATGTTTCAGACGAGATCCACCATTGTTACTAATAAATATTGTGACGCAAATGATAATTGCTAGGCAACGGTTCGGTACACAAATTTCCGGAGTTACGCTCTGATCAATAGAAGGACATCCTTTGTTAGGTAACGGATCAATAAAGATGAATTCTAGGACAACAGAAGAAAAGCGTTCCGTGGGACCCTTGCCGAGGAAGTATAAGAGAGTCGAATTCCGAAACTGTCAGCTGTAGGAAGAGCTGTATGAGTACAAGGAGTACAACGGAGAACGAGAACGAGAATGAAGCGAGTCCTAGTGATTTATGAAGTGGGTAGATCAGCAGTCCCGCTATAATTGGTTGTGATTAAGGGAAATTGTAAACGAAGGTGTTGATAACCCGTTATATATTTTTTTATTGCTAGTGGGGTGGGACTAAGTCCCTTGTGCTGCGGCCACTTCTGGTCTATTGTACCAGCCCCAGATGATAGGTGAGGGTGATTGTGGAGCAATTGGTGGAATGAAGATTGGCAGGGAAAACCGAAGTACTCGGAGAAAACCTTCCCCAGCGCACTTTGTCCACCACAAATCCCACTTGACCAGACGCGGGATCGAACCCGGGCCGCCTCAGTGGGAAGCCAGCGACTAACCACTTGAGCTATGGTGCGGCCTAACCCGTTATAACTAATCACGGAACCCCGAACACGTGACAATATCTATCCGTGTGCAGGATGCTTGAGATTTCATTTCACACTTACAGTTTCTGTTTCTCTGTTGAATCGTCATTAGGTAGCTACAAATGTAACCTGAAATTTATTCCTATATTTAAAATTTAAATCCGATTTTTATTCGCAACACGGCGAATTTCTATGGATTTGTCTGGAAATCCTGCAAACCAATTTAATATTAGGCCTGCGAATAAAACATTAAAAAACGACAAGAAAGCAGTCTTCTGGGATGTGGCACCGTATAGATGTGGTATTAACCGACGTTTCGGTGGAACGTATCGCCTCCATCTTCGGGGTAGAAAGAAAAATAAGAAATCCGCAAGCGAAGAGACCGTGAGAACCGGTACAAGCAGACACCAGTCGGTTAGCACCACATCTACAAGGCGCCACATCCCAGAAGGCTGCTTTCTTAATTAAAAAACGAGTTTCAATAGCTCATGATTTAGTTCCACTTACTGATTTTGAGATAAGAGGAATGTCTCTTACATTTCAAATTTACTTGTAAACTTTAAGTGGATTTTAAACATTATTATGAATTAATGTATTGCCCCAAGTTTTTTTTTTAACTGAGAGATGAATAAGAGGGTGATCTGTGTTTTTCAGCATCTCTGGGCAACAAATTCGGGTGGTTGGCACAAACTGAGCAGTTCATGAGTTTTTCCAACCTGTCCTATTCAATGCGAAATGAAACTGAAATTTTCCCTTTGAAAATTACATAATGAGAGGCTTCGTAATTTGTACTCACCATGAAATACTGGGATGATCAAATCAAGAAGAATGAGATAGGCTTGGAAAGTAGCACGTGTGAGAGAGAGAAAAAATGCATATGGAATTTGAGTAGAAAAACTTGACGCTAAAGTACCACTCCTGAGAGTTCGAAGGGTAAGGTAAATCTATTACTGTAACATGCCGTGGAAACCCATATGTTTGTGAGACTTCGAGGATCCCACATTTACAAGAAAATCAGCTCAAAAATGGCAGCAAGGTTGTCAGCTTTACGCGCCGGCCATCCTTTAACCCCAGGAAGATTCCTGGAACTCATTTGTGTTAGAGGCTGAGATGACCCTAATACAACGACCTCATCGGGAATCGAACCTTAGACCTTCAGGCTTGTAGCATAGTGCCTCAACCAACTACGCTACCGCAAAGTACCACTCTCAGATTTCGAGGGGTATACGGAAGAATAGTACTAAAATAAATATTAAATAATTCGTTTATGAAAGTGTAGGTTGGCTTCGCTTGTTTCAGAATAGGGTTCAGTGGTTGGCTCTTATGTGAACACGGTATGTTACTTGATCCATAAAAGGCGGTAAGTACCTTGACTAGCTGAGCAACTATTATCTTCTCACATTAGGACTCTGTTCCAGTGAGTGCAGAAACAAAGAAACTTCTATTTTCATGTAAGATTTGAGGCTTTCACGGCGGTGACTATGAAGAAAGCAGTCTTCTGGGATTTGGCACCGTGTATATGTGGTGTTAACCGACGTTTCGGAGGAACGTATCGCCTCCATCTTCAGGGTAGAAGAAAAAGTATAAGAAATCTGCAAGCGACAAGACCGTGAGAACGGTAAAAGCAGACTGCTTTCTTCTATTATCATGTTTCTCTTAAATATATTTTTTTAACCTTTTTTACCTTTGTTAGAATGGAATAGAACACCTTATTAAGACGTCGTTGTACGTTCATTATCGTGTCATTCAATCTGAGAACACTACCACTGCATGAGTGAGTATACGGTAGTCTGCTGCTCCTGCCTCCACATTCCTTCGAGGCTGTTCAGAGAGACAGGCTACGTTCCGCAAAGAGGCATACGGCTGGAGGCATTACATATGAGAAGCGCGAATGCTTTACTCTTGTGCGAACCGTGAACATGTGTATATTCACTTTCCTTTGTTTGACACGGATCTTTTGTGCTCTTAGTCTGAATACAAAGGTAACCCACGCAAGGTTATCGGCCTACGACAAAACCGAGTCACGTGTTCAAGTCGCAGGAGCTTATCAAGCACGAATAATGCCATTTGGGAAGATTGATATCCAGATTATACAGGAAATCAGGTTACAAAAATCGACCATGCATAAAAAAACAGTTGTTTAGATAATTCAAGTAAAATATAATCAACTTCTCTACAAGCTTTGCTGAGGTGTACTGCAAAACCAGTAACTCTATACAGCATAGTCATTTTTAGAACCCAACAGTGTACTGTCTATTAGAGTGGCCGAGCTGTCTAAGGCATGAAGCGTCTTCGCCCTCGAACACTGGGATCAGGGGTTCGAATTCCATTCCAGTCATTCGTGTCTGTGTGCCTTTATTCTGCATTTGTACAGTTCTGTGTGTAGTCAGCTGCCTTGTGACGGCCTGATCCCCCACACAAGGAGTCCTACAGGCTGAGTATAGGATTAAGAAACCGAAAAAGCGGCCAAGGTCCGAGGGCTGTAGAATGATAGAGAGAGAGAGAGAAAAAAAACAGTCTGTTAGCCAGTCAAGAAATTTCACAAATTTTATGGAATTCGAATATTCAGTAAGGTCTTCGAAAGAGCCCCCCAGTGGCCAATATCGGGTATTCAGATGAAGTGGGAACGACCGCCGTTGAAAGCCGCTACCAAGCAACGGCTAGTGGAATATGAGAGGACTTTATATGTGCTGTAGTTACGGTGATATTCGGAGTGTACAACTCAGTGAGACTGTCGTAGTTATTTGTAGTTACGTTCTGTAAGTATTCAATAATCCCTATTATCAAAGTAAACCCCGTCTGTAGTCACTCAATCACCTGACAATATATTTCATCATCAAGAAATAATAGACCCTAAATACACCTGCAGTTGATACAGAATTATTAAATATTCTACTAATACTAGAACCAGTATACACCGCAAACCTGGCTGTTGGACCTATTCCTCATGATAGGAGGCATGCGTGCTGGCCACAAAGTTAAACGCGCGGCTGTCTTTTTACGTTAGTCATCTGTCCTTAGGATAGGATTGTAAATATACCCCACAATCGCGCAGGGCCGGGTGCAGCGAGAGGAGATTCGTAATTGTTAAGCACGGACAAGTCTAACACAATAACCCAAGTGAAAGAAAATGTACATATATAAACTGTATGTAATGCTTCTATTCATTTCCTCTCAGGCACTTTCCCTTTAATACGGACAGCTTTCAAGCCCCAGTACCACACGAACAGAAGACTGCCTGTGCTTTCAAATGAGGTTTGACTTTACCTCAGGGCCTTGATACATATAATAAGCAGACTCAGAATCTGTGGTGAAGATCTCATGTGTATCCAACTTTTAATTCATATTCTTTCATGGTTTTATAATAAGAGTGTGCCAGTCATCCTGCCGCCATTCTGCGTATAATGGCTAACACTCGCCCCATTCAAACCCATATTCTGAACAGGCCTGGCATTAGATAACGTATGACTTTTTTCTTTTGTTCACCTTAAACGGACACTAAAACTATTGATTAAATAAGAAGACATCTGATGTGAATGCAGAGAATTATTATTATTATTATTATTATTATTATTATTATTAGTAGTAGTAGTAGTAGTAGTAGTAGTAGTAGCATGGCTGTACAGCACTATGGTGGTCCTTGACCGCTTCTTTTTCAGTTTCTTGATCTCATACAGAGTCGGAAGGACACCTTAGACGGGGGATCAGCCACTAGCAAGGCCGCTATCTACACATAGGACAACGTAAACGCAGAATAAACGCACACAGTATCGATGCCTTGAGTGGGATTAGAACCCGCTCGCGATCCTATTGTTCGAGCAGGCGAAGACAGTTCATGTCTCAGACCGCGCGGCCACTGTGACCAGTGAATACAGAGAATAATACCTCAGATTTTCGTTAAATTGTATGACGCAGACAATGTAACACGTTTCATGAATGGAAGAGATGTATCCAATTGTAGAGCTGAGTGTTTGAGATTGTTACCACGAGAGCAGTATAGCGATTCAAATGTTCCTTGTAGAGCCACTCCATAGCTCAAGCGCTTAGTCTCTGGCTTCCCACCGAGGCGGCCAGGGTTCGATCCTGGGTCCGGTCAAGTGCAAGACTGAGCAGTTTCGTACCAAACATAGCTTTCCGTGTGGCCACGCGGTGTAGTGAACATAGCGTAAACAGCTTACGTAGTGTACGTAGCGAACATAGCGTAGCGCTCTGTGTGGCCGCACCTTAACAGCGATGCCGTGATGATGATGGCAGTTGCGGTTACTATGATTAAGGTATGATCGTTGAAGTGCCTCATGTGACTGATGTCATCATTCGGGAGAACGGTGTTTTCGTAGTGATGGCGTGCTGATGATAATGTCAAAGTTGTCATTGGTGGTGGCGGTGATGTGGATATTTCTTATGAAATTAGTAAGCCATGCCATTACTCAGGCAGTTAGACGCCGGCTTCCCATTGTGGAGGCCCGGGTTCGAACCCAGGACAGTTCACGTAAGATTTCCGGTGCACAAAGAAGCACTGGGGAAGGTTTCTCCCGAATACTTCCGTTTCCCCTACCAATTCTCATTGCACCGACTGCTCCACGCCCATCATCTATCATCTGGTACTGGTAAAATAGGCCAATAGTGGCAGCAGTACCAAGTGAAATCCGTACATCCAACCCGAAGAAACTTAAAAATAAATAAATAAATTACCGTGATGTCAGCAGTATGTTGGTTAAAGTGCTTCATATGGCTATTGCGAATATTCGGAGGGGTGGAGCGGAAAGCTAAGAGGACGATAGTTGGGGTGTTAACTATTAAAACTTATCAACACTTCAGAACTTGAAACTCCTATCGGGTGGGACACATAATTCACAATATGTATAAATCATTACGGTCCTGGGGTCAACCCAGCCTCCAACAGAAATAATGACTAGGAATCTTCCTAGGGGTAAAGCGCGGCCGGCGCGTAAAGCTGATAACCTAACCGCCAGATGCTTGCAGATTGTCTAGAAAAAGAGGAGCCTTGATACCTCAGAAGCCTATGGGCCTCTTGAAGGTATATCTTTACCCTTTTACCATATTAGTTTCGTAAGACATGAAATTTGTAGTCCAAGGAAAACCCCCGAAATTTTCAAGAACTACTCTTACTGTGAAGGCACATGGTAGCGTATTTGGTTGAGGTACTATACTACAAGTCGGAAGGTCACGGGTTCGATTCTCGATAAGAACATTGAACTTTTTCAATTGACCTAATCCTTCCAACTGCACTATGGCCCTGGAGTCGACTCAGCCTCTAACAGAAATGAGTACCAGGAATCTTCTTGAGGGTAAAGGCGACCGACGCTTAAGGCTGACAACCTTACCACCATCTGTGAGCTGACTGTCTAGAAAACTGGGGAGCCTCGAAGTCTCACAACACTATGGACCTCCACGGGCTGTTACAGAGATCGCTTTACCTGCTAACTCTTACTGTCCGCTATTTTTTATGTTTCATAAACATACTTGTCCTAATTTTGGTCTCCTTTATACGTCTTTTAAACGTGAAATTGCGCTACCAATGCGGACTTGTGAAAACGGCAATAATTCTCAGAGTTCCATAAATGGTGGGGAATTTCTTGATTTGCTGAGCGGCAACTGGCTTCTTACAACGACCTTACATTTCTTTTGTCAGTTTAGATTATTTTCTGAGGATAATTGTGTCATCCAGTTTGCTTGTCCGCTAATAGAAAAGTATGCCTAATTTCTTCTGTTATAAGAGGTAAAGCTATCCTGTAACCTGCCTTGGAGGCCTGTACGGTTGTGAGACGTCGGGGCTCCCACATTTTCTAGACAATCGTATAATAGATGGCGGTAGGATTGTCAGTCTTACGCACTGGCCGTCCTTTGCGCCCCAGGAATCTTCCTGGTACTAGTTTCTGTTAGAGGCTGAGTCAATACCAGGGCCATAGTGCGGCTGGAAGGATTAGGTAAATTAAGAAAATCGAATGACCTTATCAGGGATCGAATACGCGACCTTCCGGCTTGTAGCATAGTACCTCACCCAACCACGCCTTCTGTTATTTAAATCATTAATTATGTGAAGCACTGAAATTAATATGATCTGTCTGCACTCTTCAAATGTCAGTGCTGTCTGCTTCAAGAGACGAAGAAGCATGAAGTCTGCTACTCTAGTGTTTTCAAGATAAGTACGATTGAATACAACAAAAAGGTCGGAAAATTCTGCCCGGGATTTCATTGGGGGTGTTTTGTAAGATTAACGAAGCTGCAGCAGGGAGAAGAATGGAAAGTGACAAGTTGGGGGCAGAGGGCGACATGATATTATAAAAACTACTAGCCCTGCGCTGCCCCTGTTTGTACGTAAACTACGCCGTAATCCTTGCCCTATTGTTAGACGGAAGGTGGACAAGATGTCCATTTATCACGCGGTTGAGAATGGTCGCCGAGTACAGGCGTGGACCCATAAACTGCAACACATGAATTGTTTTTGAACTGTTTAACCTTCTGTTAGCAAAGGCTACAGAATCATCGCTCGATCCTAGTCTCATGATTGGACACTACGCCAAACTAACTAACTAACTAACTGACTGACTATTTCTATGGAGATGGGTCCTTCTTGAGAGGCCACCAGTTGGTCAGCTGACACTATACAAATTGGAATAAGATTCATAATGTTGATTCTATTTATACCGAATTTCATTTTAAACAGACCCTCTGGACAAAACACAGTGTTACAGACCTAATCAGTGTGTGTTTGCGTGACAGAAATACTTAAGCCGCCCCATACACACACAGTTTGGCCTTCCGATCGACCTTACAGGCAAAACTGTGACAGTTTACCCCCTCCCTTTCCTCCCCATACACGCGCAGATAAAGCGGCAGGCTTCATGCCACAATCACGGTCTTCCAGCCTATAATGTTGAGTCACACACATCACGTGCTACGGTCCTGCAGGCAGAACTGACGGACTGACGGGTTTCCCACAGGCCAACAGTCCAAATGATGGCCGGCCGGCCGCACCACACACGTCAGTTTTGCCTTTCAGTCTTCAACTGTGCAGGCCAAACTGGAGGCCAAACCGTGTGTGTATGGGGGCCCTAAGACCTGCAGGCCTAAACATAAATAGGTCTAAGATCGTAAACCAATCATTTATGTATCGGGAGAATATTTGGAGAGAAATGACACGGGAGGCTGGAGAAAATGGCAGATAATGAGCTTCACAAAATGTTCTCCTCCACCAGAACGTTTGGGATGACCAAGTAGAAGAGGATCAGGTGGACTGGGCATGTAACACGCTTGGAATTGAATAAAAATGCCCAAACAAAAAACAATAGGGATAAAAGGCAAGAATCAAAAGTAAAAAGGTAAAGGTAAATTTGTCCCTGTGCTCAACGAATTAAGCACTACGTCATGAAGGCGCATGGGGAGTGGATATATAGATCCACATTTTCTTGACCTCGGAACTAGTAGGATGTGAGTGGTCAGCTTCACGCCCTTGCCGCTTTACCCCTGGAAAAGCGATGTTTGATGAACCCCAGAGCCGGTCTGGACGACATGGAGAACTGGAAGTTCTTGCCCCCACTGGAACTCGCACTCCGACCCCTCAGTCGTCCAGCCCGTAGCCAGACACTGTAATGACTACGCTACCCCGGCTCTAAAGGCAAGAATCAAAGAAGCCAAAATTATAAGTAAACAAAATTCATAAAATACTTCATCGGAGGAATAATAATGAAGGTGAGTGTATTGTTTACCTTAAGAAGTGATGAGTTACTTAAGGAATCGTCATTTTAATGGGCAATAAATATTTACTGGTACTTAAATGTGAGAGAAATGCTAAGAGCCCAAGAACACTATGTACTTCATTCCTGGGTGCACTTCCTTATTATTAGTTTCTTGAAATATTTACTGAAATTTTAACTACAGAAGGTATAGCTTCGCGTAAGAAAGGATGTAATGGGACGACCTGAAGTAAAATTTAGGGAACAAGTCCTCCGGGAGGGACTTCAAGCCGTGGGCCCCGTGCCGTAGATTTACGGCACGTAAAAGTTCCTCATGTCTCTAGGAAACCTCTGAGCAAAATTAGGTAAAAATTTCCCGCCCAAGTGGTTTCCAATGCCTCCGATAGATGGGGAAGTATCGGGTACCACTGCCAGTAGAGGGGCCGAACTCGCTGGCTGAACGGGGCTGATATCTAGCACCAGTATCGAAGGGTATGGCGACTGGTAGAATATCAAAGGGGGACGTACAATAGATCAAAAACTGGTCGCGGTGCATGAGGAAACACACCCCCTCCAATAATGAATGAATGAATGAAAGAGACCACTTGCACAATCTCTTCGTAGATGGGAGGATAATTTTAAATTGGTCTCGAAGAAAAATGATTGTATCCTGTGGATTCCATTCATCTGGCTCAGGATAGGAAAGAGTGTCTGGCTCTTGTGAATACGGAAATAAAACTTCGTGTCCAATAGAACATAGGAAAATTGACTAACTGGGAAACTATTCGCTTATAAAAAAAGACTGTGCTCCATGAAGTTAGTTAGTGATTTGTGTGTCACACCCCTTCTCCGTCAAACAGCTTCAAAATTTACCCAGGTTTGCATAAATATGAGTTAAATATCGAAAACAGGTGGTATTCCACAAAGCCATATTTTACAAATTATTTAAATCAGCAGGTCATAGTGTTTTCGCGGTCTGTAAGGAACGTATGATCACGCCCGTGCAATGGGATCTTCGGTTGAAATTCCGATTCGAGGGCGAATGTACAAATTTGCCTGCATTTCTGTGTTCATATAGGTCTTGAGATGGGCTGATTCCTCGCCAAGGATATTCTACAAAATGCCTAAACGTTTTACCTAAATATGGAAGTGAAACCATCCAACTAAATGTTCTGTAGGCCTATGGAAAATATTTCTTGTACAATGGACAACGCGCAACTACATAGTAGCATACTTGTCCTCCAATAAGTAAACATTATTTATCCCACTTCATGACTCGTGGTACGCGGGTTCAAACCCGGCGGAGGTCGTCGAATTTTTAAGGGCGGAAAAATTCATGGAACAAGTCCTCCGGGAGGGACTTTAAGCCGTGTGTCCCGTGTCGTAGCTTTACGGCACGTAAGAGAACCTCATATCTCCAAAAGGAGATCACTGAGCCAAATTCAAGGACGTTTCCCGCCCAACAGTAGTCCCTAACGCCTCTGATAGATGGGGGAAGTATTATAGACACCACCAAGCAAGTGGAGGCCGAACTCGCTTGCTCGGCGGGACTGATGGTACGCACCAATATCGGCAGGGTATAGAGACTGGTAGAATATCATAGAGGGAAGCACAATGGACCAATACTGGTCTAAGTGCATGGGGAAACCCACCCTCTCCAATAACTAACTAACTTACTAAACATTATTTAAGGGGAATAGAACAAAATAGATATCCTACTCTCAGATTACAAGGTAAAGGTAAAGATAAAACTGTCCTTGTGCTTAACTAATTAAGCACTAAGCTATGAAGATGTATGGGGGAGTGCATGTGTAAATCCACATTTTCTTGACCTCGGCACTGGTTAGAGGTGAGTGGTCAGCTTCACATCCCGGCAGCTTTACCCCCGGTAAAGGGCCCCTGGTGTCCATTTTATAGCAGGTTGAGTGGACTCTAGAGCCGGTCTGGTCTATTGGAGAAGTGAAAATTCTTGACCCTAACGGGACCCGAACTCCGACCCCTCGGTCGTCCGGCCCATAGCCGGTCGCTGTACCGACTGCACTATCAAGCCCAGGAGAAAAGGTGACGAAGGGTGCCCAGGTAAAAATTGGACTGACATTCTTGAATTTAGTGGCCATGATTTTAAACCTTGAAGCCGGTACAGGCTTTTAGAAGAATGTAAATACGCTGCTGTTGATGATGATGATGACCATGATGCCTGTCTTTCTAGAATTCTGCATAATATTTCTCCATCAAGGCGCAAGGTAGTGAAAGCAATGTACGTTCGTCCTGTCATGTCACTGTCAACTTGGCTTGGAGTCCGCGTCAGCCATTATTATGACCAGTGAGCAAGGTTTGCCGTAATAATTAAGGCTATCACTCTCCTGTGGTGACGCTGTCCTGTTGTGAATACGTCGGAAGCAATTGGGGAGGATGGAGGGGGTGGCAGGCTTCCCCCCCACTGTGGTTTCCTGACTCCAATAGTGCGGACAGGGAAACGTCTCTTGTCAGAGAATTCACCCAGTCATGATGGCTCATCTTGCGCGTAATAGGGTGGAGCAGAGTTCATGTCTGCGCCTTGCAAGCGTTCGGTCCGGCTACCATGGACCTGCACAAAGTGTTTGAAGGGCCTCAGTCACCTTATTGAAACAGTCTCTTCTTTCAAATTTTGTCCCTCTGTTGAGCCTCACAACCGATCTCTCAGATCAGAGTCATTGCTTCTGACTTGTACTCCGAAGGCAACACTTTAGAATCTCGGCCGGATTATCCTGAGATTTCTCACGGCTATCATCGTCCTTCCAAGCCAATAATGAGTAACAAATTGAAATAAGTCACGGTCACTTGCTTATACATCCTTTCGTATGCACTGTATAAGTAAAGTAGAGTTATCCCTGTATTTAATTAAGCACCACGCGATGAAGATGTGTCTGGGAGTGGAGGTATAACTCCACCGTTCCTGATCTTGGTACAGTTTTTTTTTTGTAAACATTCCTTTACTTAACTTTTATACAAATACGTATATTCTATGACTATTTATAAATGCACACAGTGTTTTCTTCCCTTGAGCGCTCTTAAACACGAACACCCAGATGCATACTTGTGACATCCTTTTCCGAGCTCTGTTCCTTCCATTGCAGCCATGTGATCGTCCATCTTTATCTCTTCCTTCTGACAACTCTAGAAGATAATCAAGTGGTTACCGAGTGCAAAACTTCCACTAGACTGAGGAAAGTGGTCAGCCTAACGCCCTGGCCGCTTCACCCGAGGGGACGGTGTCTCGGTATCTATAGGACAGGAGTCTGGGTGGGTCTGGACGTTGCAGAGAGGAGAACAATCTGTTGTTCCTCCAGAGAATCGAATCCCGGCCCCTCGGCTGTCCAGCCCGTAAAAGGTAAAAAAGATAAAGCTAAGCCTGTAACAGGCCGTGAATGTTAAGGGGTTCTGAGACGTCGAGGCTCCCACATTTTCTCTAGACAATCGGCTCACAGATGGCGTTAAGGTTGTTAGCCTTACGCGCTGGCCTCCCTTTACCCCCAGGAAGATACTTGGTAGTCATTTCTATTGGAAGATGAGCCTACCCCAGGGCCATAGTGCGCCTGGAAGGATTAGGTAAATTGAAAAACTGCACATCATCCGGTCTCGAACCCGTGAATTTCCTGAGTTTAGCGTTGCTATACCGACTGAGCTTTCCGAACCCCTCACACTCACTCTACAGAATCGTAATCTCACACCAGTCGGCGCTACTTACTGTGCAGCTGATGATGCGGTTCGCCTTGTAAGCTATGACAAAATGGAGTTTTGTATCAGTTGCAGAGGTTATGCAGCGTGCAAGCTGGAACTGAGCAAGCGACAAAAGAGACGCGGTCATACCATGAATATGCACTGCAGTATTATTTCGGTTTGACCCTTAAGTTATTTTCGCGTCGGCACTAACATATTAATATGGCCGCGCCATAGCTCAAGCGGTTAGTCACTGGCTTCCCACCGCGGCGGACCGGGTTCGATCCCAGATCTGGTCAAGTGGGATTTGTGGTGGACAAAGTAGCGCTGGGGCAGGTTTTCTCCGAGTACTTTGGTTTCCCCTACCAATCTTCATTCCACCAATTGCTCCACAATCACTTTCACCTATCATTTGGGACTGGTACAATAGGTCAGAAGTGGCCGCAGTACAAGGGAGTTATTCCCACCCCACTAGCAATAAAAAAATATTACATATTAATATTATAATAAAACTGTATTGAAGCTGAAAACAGAAACAATATATTTTATATAATAAATGGGAGATTTTCCGCTGAATTGGCAAAGGACATTGCACTAGTCATTTTTTATCTTTTCATTACGTCGGTAGTCCGATTCGATAATGATGTGAGCTTTATCTTACAAGAAACAAGAGCAGTCGCACAATTTTCTAACTTCACTAGGAGTTTCAGAACTTCGCCTAGACTAACAGTTGTACTACAAAATTAAATACATTGTGAAGAAATCCACTTATTGTGAAAACTTATTATTCATTATGTCAAAACAAAGATTCAATGCTGCAACACTATATTCCACATCATAATTATCCCTTTGGTCAGCGTACCACATCTATAATTTCTGTGAAGCGTGCTATGAAAACACAAATCAGAGACGGTACATTTTATTGTGCCTGCAGAGATTCAAGAACAATTGTGACACTGATATCACAAAATGTTTCTAAGAGAATTTTCATATAATATCAGACAATTCAGGGTAAAGGGCGACAGTTAAATACTATAATCCCCCTTCCCAAATAATGTCCTCCTTCTCCAAAAAATTCTTTAAATTTCTTTCATACAAGCAGATACTGAATGAGGACAAATCAAAATGTATGAAAGTGATATATTGTACACGTGCACCAAACCCGTCACCATAATCTGAAGGCAGCCGTTATCTCCACTATCTTTGCTTGTTTGATTCTTGGATTATTCAAGATGAGTAAAAAGGATTAGAAAGAAAGCGGTACTGGCCTATTTAAGATGCCCTCCCGTGTTTGTCTGGAGGGAATCAAAAGAACCAAGACAACTTTAGTCAAAATGGCTGATGTCTGGACAGAAGTTCAGTTCCCCGACTTCCAGATTCCGAAACAGGAGTGCTGATATTCTGTTGCAACATTGATATTCAGTATCAACATATCATCACAAGCAAGCGCGAAAACCTGACTCTAAAAATTTAAATTCCTTAATCAGACTGGCAGAGACCAGCGTAGCATGGGTGTGAAACCTGGTCCCTGACATTAAAGGAAGAACATAGACTGAAGGTATTTAGGAACAAGGTTCTGAGGAGAATATTTGGACCGAAGAGGGACGAAGTGACAGGAGGCTGGAGAAAACTGCATAATGAGGAGTTTCATAACTTGCACTCTTCGCCAAGTATAATTAGAATGACCGAGCCAAGGAGGGTGAGATGGGTAGGGCATGTTGTACGCATGAGAAGGAGACTGCATGTGGGATTTTGGTGGGAAATTCAGATGGAAAGATACCATTCTGAACACGTTGACGTACGTGTGAAGATAATATAGAAATGTATCTTAGAGAAACAGGACAGGGTAGTATGGACTGGATTCATCTAGCTCAGGATAGTGATTAGTGGAGGGCTCATGTGAACACGGTAATGAACCTTCGGGTTCCATAAAATGTTTGGAGATTCTTGAGTAGCTGAGCGACTAGTGGCTGCTTAATAAGGACTCAGCTGAATGGAGTTATTCAGTCAGTCAGTCGGTTAGTTAGACGAAGTGGCCTGGCAGAGACCTGGATTGTGAAAGACCATTGAACAAAACATTTCCTCTGATCTGACCACATGCGCTGCAACACGGTTACATAAGGAACGGTATATGCATCATTCTCAGGGGTTTACTGTAGCTATATGCGTGGCTGACCTGATTGTTACAGAACGTCACGATATAGCGTGGTCAGGTCATGGTAATAAAGAGTTAATGACCCACAGTCCAGTGACGAATGCCTTTCGCAATTATAGGGATATTTCCTAGTAATTCTTCAGACATGAAGAAGGCATTTTTTCCGTTGAACGTTGTTCATTGCCTGCCTTTTTATTTTATATGATGTATATATTCATGCATGTGTGTTTAAAGTGCACCTAATCGTAAACTTCATTATAGCAATTTGAAAAGCAGTATCTTGTATGAACTTTCCATGAAAACTACACCAATGCGGTTGACAGAAAATTCGTTTTCGCAAAAGCACATACACAGCTGCTGTTTTGTGCTTTCATAGGATATGTAACGAAAATAATAATTATTTACACCATGCGTAAAATAATTACTCAAAAATCCTTGTAGAATCAGAGGACGCGCAGGGTAAAGCAAAGTTTTCCTTGTGCTCCAGTGTCCAGCCATGAACCTGGATAGCGTACATCGTTAACATGCCAGATCAAATCCTTCCATTTCATTAACGATCCAGCATTTGTTATCACGAAATCTATGTAAAGGAAGACGCGATCCAGGAAAAACCAGAAGAAGATGGCTAGATGGTTTGAAGTTTGAGGAAGGAATGTGCTAAGAAGCTCATCCCATTGAGATGATGGTGGTGGTGGTGATGATGATGATGATGATGATGATGGTGGTGGTGATGATGATGATGATGATGATGATGATGATGATGATGAAGTAGTCTTGTCTAAACGTGAAAGAAAACTCGAAGAAATGAAAAGGGTACTATGTTATTGAAATGAAGAAATTTTGCGTTCGCCACATAAGGGATGATCTATTTTTCACTCCCACCCCATTTTCCTTTTAGAGTTTGCTCATGCCTGACCCGACCCGTCCCCACTAACTCTTCTAGTTCAAGTTTGAAAAGAACCCTTCTTCATCCATCGCCCCTGAAGCTTGTGACGGGGACCGGTTTGTTCTCAGACCACAACACAATCCTTGCAGCGTGGAGCCAGAGCTCCCCCCTCCCCCTGCCTGCCTGCCACCCTCCCTCCGAGTAAATTAACACCGATGAGACGTGTCAGCCTTAACAAAGGAGATTGTTTTGCTTCTTCGCCCCGACGTCATTTATCTAACTCCAACAATACCTGTCCCAGATTTGACACATCTATCAAAGCAGAAAGAATAGGAAGGAGAAAGGGCAGGAGAAGTAGATGATGGTAGACTGTAGAGGATGCAATGCTTCCATGGAAGATAAGATGGAGTGGCCACGCAACTTTCCATGTGCAGCGATCGTAACCACCACCTGTCCGCCTCACTCCAACTGAAGAGGATTGTGCAGATTCTAACGCCTCACTTTCGTGGGGTTCGGCTTGAATTCCAGAAAACTGGAAGATTATAAGTATAATGCTTTTCGCATCCTTCCATGCGGCTGCCTTGTTAACAGAAAACTGCCATTTGGGATGTGATGCCGCGTTGCCTGGAACGTATTGCCTCCATCTTTAAAGCTGAAGAGTAAACCACCCAAGAAAATTAGCAAGCAGAGTAAGATTTTGCACAAAATGAAGATGGAAGAGCTGTGCTTTCCCGACTCGTAGGAAAATTTCTACCAGATCACACGGCTTCACCTTCCAGAAGATAGTATTCTTGATAGTCACCCACGTGGCACATTGAGATCGAAGATCAATACTTCAGTACACAAATGCTTCACTTCCTTCCTCCTTTGCGCCATCATTAAAAGCATTCATTTCTATCTCAAAGGAACGGAGGGGCTTCGTGTCGCAGAAACGCCTGTAATTGTGTCCTGAAAGTACATGCTTTGAATATAAGCTTTGTTACCAATCATCTTCATTCATATTTGTCGTGGCTTTTCTCAGTCTCTTCAGGTGAGCATCGAGTTAAAATAGTACCTTGAAACATGTTTTCCAAATACTTGCCCCATTAATCCTGATGATCCCTTCTACAAAGTTAAAAGAAATGTTACAAACATGACAATGTACAGAAAGGACGTCTAAATCATTTTCCTTTTAATTCTGTTGTCATATAGGCTCTAAATTACACCGAACAATGGCTAAGAAAACAACAATATTACAATGAGACTTACAGTCAATGTCATGTATGATTTCTGTGTGCGGCTAGCCGCTTGCAATAGTAGGGTCTGTGTTGTGGAATACTGACGAAAATGAACTTCCTCCAACAAAGTTTAATGAGAAACAACAATACAGTATTTTATTGCAACCGAGTACGTTCGGTGACCCACAAAGAGCTACACACAATATCATAACAAAACAAGGAGAATTTTACAGTCACGAGATAAACATTAGAACGAAATCCTTTAAAATGTCTTCAGAATAGGAACAGTTCATAGGGCTTTTTAAATAAAGACAAATCAGTTTGTTAGTCTATTTCCGTATTTCATAAAAAAGAAAATTCCATCTACTTATGTGTCTGCCCCAGTCTACCTAGCACCCTTTTCAATCATTACACAAATTTTTCTGAAACTTCGGAAGAACACATTCGTGTTTGTTTATTTTTTCCTCTATAATACCAATAATATGGAGAACATACGAGTATCAGACATCACAGTAATTCTGAAGCCATTTGAAAACCTTAAATTTTGTATGGTTACAAACGTTGCAGAAATCTGATATGGCGATAGATAATGCAAGTTAAAAATTAAAAATATGACTCACTGACTCACTCACTCATGGAGCTGAGCCCTTCGTAAGAAGCCGCCAGTTGTGCAGCTACTCGAGAACTTCCCAGAATTTTATGGAACCCGAAGGTTCATAACAGTATTCACAAGATAACCCTTCACCTGTCCCTATCCTTAGCCAGATCGATCCAGTACATACCATTCCGCCATATCTCTCTAGGATCCTTTTTAATATTATCCACCCAACCTATGCCTTGGTCTTCGTAGTGGTCTCTTTCCTTCTGGCTTTCCAATCAATACCCTATATGCATTTCTCGTCTCCCCATTCGTTCTACATGACCTGCCCATCTCATCCACCTTGTCTTGATCATTCTAATTATACTTGGAGAAGAATACAAGTTATGAAGCTCCTCATTAGGCAGTTTTCTCCAACCTCCTGTCACTTCATCTCTCTTCCCGTCCAGATATTCTCCGCAGCACCCTGTTCTCAAACACCCTCAGTTTGAAAACATGACAAAGGTGGGAAACTGAGATGGCGTACCCTGGGGGTAAACTGATGGAAATTAGGGACAGAAGTAATTGTGCTCATGAATTCGTAAGGGCGATTTCGGTAACAAATCGAGTTCTCTTCACAAATATTGTGTCTATGTAAACTCGGCAAAGCGCAGGAGCTACTACGTTTGTTAAGACGGTCCAGAGCCCTCCTTCATCACACGCGCAAACTTCAGTTTCTGTCAGTAGAGCACGCATAAAACTTCGGTTGTTTCCAAAGAACAGAACTTAATTCCCAGGTGTCTGTCCACAACACCTTTCAGCTTGCCAGTAGCTGCTTTGCAATCCACACATAAATCATACACTCGTCCATAGAGAATATTCTCCATTCTTCTGGCTGGCTATCAGAATCTTTAGCCTGTATTGTGTTAGACAGTTGGTTATAGGCCTATAAACTTGTATGTAGAAATCTCGTGACTTTCCTTAAAGTTTAAATGCTTGATCATTCTTTTATATTTTATCAGTTTAATATAATAAAGGAATTCGATTTAAATCAGATGAATTTACCAGATCAGGTTGAAACAAATGTAATGTTTAAAAGACACAAAACTTAAAGCTTCCAGCTTTTGTAAGGTGATATAAAACGTGTGAGAGATTCAACACCGAAGTGTTCTACACAACGTGCGCCATATACACAAAACTGGCACGAAGACTTATGCAGTTTCCTCCTCCTTAATACCAATTTTTTTTAATTCGCTTAGTGGGGGGTGGAGTCCAACTGGGTCCACTCGGCACAGCGGCCATTGATTGGCCTATTGTAGCCTGCCCCGGGTGATTATGAGAATGGAAAATTTGGTGGATTGGCAGAGGAAACCGAAGTACTAGGCGAAAACCCTCCCCAGCGCCACTTTGTCCACCACAAATCCCATTTGACCAGACCCGGGATCGAACCCGGGTCACCGCTGTGGGAAGCCAGCGACTAAGCGCTTGAGCTATGGCGCGGCCTCTTAATACCAATACAGCGAAACACCGTGAAAGATACAAAAGCAAAATTCTCTTGTACAGCTGTCAATTAAGGACATTCTTAATATAAACTTGGATGGACCTGATGCTTGTTACTAGATAGATTTATTTACATAAATCTGCGCCAGTGTTCTTCTTCTAGAACCTCTATTCTTAAATTCTGAAATGAAACCTTCCCAGAAGACACGAGAAGCCAAACACAATAAAGTTCTTCCATATTTTGTAAATAATAGAACTGATGTTAATGTGAGACAACTTCGCCCTTTCACTGTTGTTTGATATGGCGAACGAGCAGTTGCTTTCTGGAAGAAGGGACCGGATTGGAACAGTGTTTCACAGGAGTTTCCTCATTCCCGCATTCACTCTAGCATATATTGTTTACGATTATAATTGGGCCTCCAAAATAACGACGAAGTGAATGTTAAATTTAGTGAAATGGGACCGCCTGAGTGCAAAGCACCCGCTGGCTTAGTGGTGCCTTGTACGTCGAGGCTCCCACATTTTCTGCACAATCAGCTCACAGATGGCGGTGAGATTGTCAGCCTTATACACCGGTGGCCCTTTACCCCCCAGGAAGATTCCTGGTACTCATTTCTGTAACTAGCTGAGTCAACCAGAGTGCCATAGTGAGACTGGAAGGATTAGGTCAACAAAAAATACAATGACCTCATCGGGAATCGAACCCGCGACCTTCCAGCTTGTAACATAGTGCCTCAACCAACTACGCTACCGCTTGTCCCCCCCACGCGCGAGCGCGCGCGCGCGCACACACACACACACACACATATATATATATACAGGGTGTCCCAGGAGGAATGTGCCAAACTTCGGGAGGGTGTCCCTTATGTTAAAGTGTGCCGATATAACCCAAAACACCTATGTCCAAAGTTGAACGGTTACGGAGATAATGGCCCGAGAAAAGTGTGGTCTTCTAGCGGGTCCACGGATTATACCTATCAGCTGAGAGGAATTATCTCTGTTTGTCCTTGACTGCCGTGATTCATCCTATCCGTGCTTATGGAGTTGGCTTTATCAGAACGCGCAGTCAGCACGTTACGTCATCGCTTACCATTCATGTGTCATGTACAGTGCTTGGAACTCTTAACGACAACTTTGAGATGGCATGCGAGTTTTTTGTACTTCAATTTTATGGCTTCATGTCACTCACAAGTTAGTTTGATGTTACGTACATTATTAACGTTACAGAATCCACATATTCCTGCCAGTTTTAATATCTATTTTGTTTAAGGTCTATTTTGTAATCAACAAATGTGTAACCCCGGTCAAAGTTTGACACTTCTCTGGCCATTATCTCCGTAACCGTTCAACTTTGGACATAGGTGTTTTGGGTTATATCGGCATACTTCAACATAAGGAACACCCTCCCGAAGTTTGGCACATTCCTTATGGGACACCCTGTATATATATGCATATTCATTTTGGGATGAGACTGGGAAAAATTTTGCCGGCTTTAATACGTGACGACATATGTCTACGTCCTAACGGAACTCAACTAGGAAAACATATTGTGACATGTTGACCCCTACCTCCCCAGCGGTGCGTGGCGGTGGCGTAACGCTCGCGTTCTTACGGTAATAGGCGAGTTCCCGCCCCGCCACTCCCCTCCGCGGTGACGTCACCGAGGGATATCGCGGTCGCTAGGCAACGCGAATCAACAGCGGCGACGTTACGATAGTAACAGCGGTGACCTCCGCTAGCGTTACATAGCAACACAGCGCCAGGCAAAAGGGTGCCTATTACGTGGCCGTTTTCCCGTATTGTCCGATCGAGGCTACATAGGGAGAAGCGAAGGCTATTCACAGCCAGTTCTAGTGTGGCTACCGCAGAGTTGTACTGAGTCAGTCAGCGAGTCCTGGACCTATCGTCGAGTTAGCCAGCAACCAGTCAGTTGTATTCTGGCATTTGGAGTGTACTATTTGTGATACTGCAGATAGCAGTAATCGTCAGATTGTAATTTGGGTGATTGTGAGAGCGGATGTGAAATAAAATTCGCTATATAAAACACGCCGTGAAGTTATTTGTCGCGTCATACCCCCGATACGCGACAATATGTATGAATATATATCCATACGTTAATGAGCTATATACAGTACATAGATGCACTACCTGTTACCTTCTTGTAAAAAGAGGCCAAATATACCTGTCGTTTCAAATACGTAACGCAGAGACGGATAGAGAGTTAGTCTGTAAGCGTAACATTTAGATCCGTGATAAATGGCATAATAATCATTGAAGAGAAGAAATGCAAAGTAATTTTTCTTTCTAGAATTTGAATCATAATAACTAGTTCCATAAAACAAAATCTTTCCTGAAAAGCCGTTAATCTCTCAGCTAGTAAAAAAATTCTCATCCTTTAATGGCACCCGGAAGCTGATTATCTTGAGACAGCTGAATCCAGTCCACATACTCACTCACACTTTCTCTACTTACAATCCGTACACATCTGCATCCCTCAAGTGCTTTTTTTTCCGGCTTTTACCTTTCAGATCTCTCTTAGACGTGCTACATACGCTGCTCATCTGTTCAGTTAGTACATGAGTTATATACAAATTAAACATATGCCTTAATACCGATGAGTGGCGTACACTGTCTTCGCTCGCTCGGAAGCCGGGATCGTGGGTTCGAATCCCACTCAGGGCATGGATGTTTAGTTTGTGTGTGTGCGTTTTTCTGTGTCTGTGTACAGGTAGAGGCCTTGCGACGAGCTGATCACCGGCCCAAGGAGCCCTACCGAATATGTAAGGTCTAGAAAAACCGAAGTGAACGGAGAAGTTCATGGAGGTAGGCCTAGGCCCACTGGGCTGTAGTGCCAAGGAAAAAAATACCGATGAGTGATTCAACTTGTCGGGACACAGGGCTACCAACTACAAAAGCTCTGCCAACCTCAGTCTCTGTATCAAGTGAGTTTCATAATATACTCAACGAAAAAGCCATGAATTTCCTACAAATATTTTAGCTCACTTTTGTTTTTAGCCACCATGAATTTTTATGTAATCTGAGAGCGCTGGTGGTTCCTGCATTGCTTCCTTTACTTATTAATTCGTTCTTTGTTTAAAACTTTATCATTTATACCTCAGGTGTAATTATTCACTTAGCGTTCGTCCGCCTGTCCAAATGTCTGTCGCATCTTCCAGCCCATTAAGCATGTAACAAATTTTTAATCTTGTGGAAAACCTGTATTATGTAATATCATAAAACGTTATTTTAAGAAACCCGAGACGCTTTACCTGAAACCAGAAAATGAACTTCAATTCAGGTCGACATCTTAAATATATACTACATATTTGAAAATTGTTCTGAAGAAAGCATTTTCAACCACGTATGGATATTACACTTAGAACTATAATTCAAGCAATGTCTTATAAATACTTTAACAGTTCAAAGGGCATAGATAGATGTTATTAAAATTTCGGTTCCTTCCTTCAGTAAGATGCATCACATCTCCTCTACAAATGTCAGTCAGCGAAGGCTGTACATAAAGACAGACAATATTTACTTTTAAGGAAACCAAACCCATGAATACACTGTGAACGAAGTACTGAGCTATTCAGGTGTCGGGCATACGCATAATTTCCGCCAATAATATCGGCAGACCAACATTCTTCTATATAGAAATACTGTGGGAGTCGGAAAGCTCGGTCGGTATAGCGACGGGCCACGGGCTGGACAGCAGGGGAAAATTTTTTCTCTTCTCCACACTGTCCAGATCGGCTCTGGAGAAGCCACCCATCCAACGGGTACTGGGGGAGGTTCCTCAGACAGTAAAGCGGCCGGGTCATGAAGCTGACCACTCACCTGCATCTAGTGCCGCCTTCAAGAATGGCGGAGCTATACCCCCACTCCCGCATGCGCCTTCATGGCGTAGTGCTTAATTAACTAAGAACAGGGCAACTTTACCTTATCTTTATGCCTCGACCTCGTGTACTCTTGGTAGAGGCGATCAAATTAACATCATTTACGTAACTCCACGAAGGCAGAACAAGATGTTAAATCACACGTCTACTAAACACGGAGGAACAAGATAATGTCCGCGAGGTAAATATTGTCACAGTCATTCTATTTTACGGACCACTCCTAGCTTTGTCGGGACAAGAACAGTGGATTCACTCCTCGTAATGGGAAAACTGGCAAGTTCCAGACCGCCGGATGCTTGGGCTGGCATACTTGAACACGTGAAGAAAGCGACAAAGAGGTGGAGAACAAAAACACAAAAGTAAAGCCGACTGAATGCGCCGTAAGGACAAGGCGAAATATATGTCGACATGTTTGAAAGGGCAATTGTTATGTAGACGTGACTGGATGTTTCTATGACATCATAAGCTTCATGTGTCGACTATACGTCCAATCAGGAAAACACTGTGCTCCCTCCCACCTCTTACCATCTTGCACACTTCTTAGAGCGTCACAATGCGATGTACAAAAGCATTAATTCTAAATAAACTACAATCGACAGTATTTTATTAATATGTATACGGGCTGAACGGCCAGGGTTCGATTGCTGGTAGAGGCAAGATATTTTTCATTGTTCCACAACGTCCAGACCGCGTCTGGGGCTCAACCAGCCTTCTATCCAATGGGTACCGGGAGCTTTTATCACGGGGATAAAGAGGCCAGGGCGTGAAGCTGACCACTCACTTCCATCTTATGTAGAGGTCAGGAATTGTGGAGCTATACCTTCTATCTACGTATCTATCTATCTACGTATTCGTGGCGTGACGCTTAATTAAGAACAGGCACAACTTTACCTTTTACCTCTTAACTGGTCTCAGTGATTGGGGAAACCCACCTCCTCCAAAATAATAATAATAATAATAATAATAATAATAATAATACCTTTACCTCTTAGTTTTTAGTAATGGTTATTAGGGCAATCATATACGAGTAAATGAGGAACGTACAGCATACACGTATGTACAGTATGTATGAATGTATGTATGTATGGCTCTACAGCCCTTCATTGGGACCTTGGTCGATTTTCAGTTTCTTGATCTTTTTACACAGTCGGTAGGACACCCTGGACGGGAGATCAGCCCATCGCAAGGCCGCTACCTACACACAGAACAACACAAACACTGAATAAACGCAGACATCCATCCCTCGAGATGGATTCGAACCCACGATCCCAGTGTTCGAGAGGGCAAAGACTGTTCATGTCTTAGACCGCGCGGCCACTGTGATTAGCATATATATCTGTGTATGTATGCATGTACGTATTTATGGGGGATATAAGAAATGCATACAAAGTATGAGTCAGAAAGCCTAGAAAAAGATGACTCAGGATAGGGACTAATGGCCCTTCTTGCGAAGACGGTAAGGCACTGTCGGGGCTCCACAGAAGGAAGGGATTTTCTTTACTTTCTGAGTGCCTATTATCTGATGGATAAGGATTTTTCTCCGTGGAACTATTTCTTATGAATGATTGTATTTCTCTTTAAACGTGACAATACAGGCCCGCGTTTCAGACTTTCACCACAAAATTAAAAAGGGAACGTAATTTCCCAGGGGGAACGGAAGCAAAGTATGACAAAAAACGCTTCTTGTTTCGGTTCTTTCAAACGAAACCGGAATGGCTTCAAGATTAAATTTCTGCTGGTGAAAACAAATTTGTAAATAATAAACAAAATTTGAAATAAAAGCATGCTCCGTTGAATTACAGAGATGACTTGAGTTAAACTTATCAGTCAATAAGTATCATAACTTTACCGGAAATATCGTTATATTTCATCTTTGAGGTTCATTATATCCGTCCGTCTGTATGCATGAAACAATTCCAAGGGGTATGAACTGATTTTGTGGAATTTAATACGGAAAGTCCATATTCAATTTATCAGTGGACCAGCATAGACAAGAATTTTCGCCACATCATTGAGACCGGCTCTGGGGCCCACCCAGCCTCCTATCCATTGGGTAGGGGAGCTCTTTCGTCGGGGCTAAAGTGGCCTGGATGTGAAACTGACAACTCACCTCCAAGGTCAGAAAAATATGGATCTATACATCCACTCCCTCATGCTCCTTCATGGCGTAGTGCTTAATTATTTAAGCACAGGGACCACTATAACATTTTACTTTTACTCTAATTTTACTTCAACATCAACAACTTTAAGCTTGACAAAGAACAGCTTCAGACCCATTTCCTTGTGCTTACAAGTTGCGTAAATATACTTTCCTCAAAAAGTAAAGTCACAGTAATAATCACACAACTAAATATACTACAGAGTAAGATGAATCTAATAAAATGATTTACTTTTATTCGTGTTTCAGGCGTTAGCGAGAATGTGTTTCGTGTTCAATGCACGTTTGTATCGTAGTTAAATGGAATAAAATGAACAACTATTATAAAAGACACTGTTATGAAATTTTCTTAAACATGGAGGTAAAATATTCTGCGCTATAGGTTTTGCACATTCAGGTGCTATACGAAATCTAAAAATGAGAAACAGCCCAAATGCATCTCGTAGCTGTTTCTGTTTTATTGTCCACAGTTATTTAAACTTACTCAGCTCTTAATTATATTGCTGCTACTCAACCTCTCTGAATGATACATTAAAAGATGTATTCCTATACGATTAGAAAGCTTCTGTAGGAATATGGCCAATGGCGAAAAATATTTCATATGTTTTTATTTTCTTTTATTATTATTTTTATTATTATTACGTGTACAATTACTTTATTATTACCTCAACTATCTTATAGTATTTATATTAGTATTATATTGGAAACTGTATTTGTATTTTAATTATAAGTGTAATTATAATTGTATTGTAATGGTATTCATTGTCTGTAGTGCTTGTCCCTTATTGTTGTGTAGTTTTGTATGCTGTGCTCTGTTCGAACGTGGCGGGTTATTTTGAGTGTTGTGTCTTATTGTATTACCAATGTCACAGGCTAAAAAACCAATTTGCAGTTAAAATAAATAATAATAAATATTTCGTAACCACTGAGCTGTATTTCTTGAAAATTGTATATATATAATCATTATATTCATAATTGTGTAAATTCTATTTTATTAACTTTAAGGTTATTCGCTTACAATCCCGAATCTTGTAGCCTCAAGAGGCATGCATAACTACATCCTCACACAGTCCGACGGTGAGAATATTTAGAACTGGAAGACAAATGAAATCTTGCAACACAGAACACATTTACCTTAGTAACAGCAAAAATAAAGCATTGCTTTATTTTATAAAATCCCGTGATTGTCCTCTATTCATTAACTACTGACGACACCACTACTACTACCACTACCAACACCACCTTTACTACTACTACCACCATCACTATTACTACTACTACTACTACTATTACGACCACTAGTGCCGATCACAGTGACCGCGCGGTCTCAGGCTTGAGGTGTCTTCGCCCGCTCGAGCACTGGGGTCGTGGGTTCTGGTCCCGCTCGAGGCATGGATGTTTGTCTGCGTTTGGGTAGCGGCCTTAAGAAGGGCTGATCCCCCATCTGAGGAGTCCTACTGACTCTCTATGGTTAAGAAACTGAAATGAAACAAACGTTTCACAGATGCGCTATGCTCAAAGTGGGAACAACAGAAGTGGTGGTAGTAGTAGTAGTAGTAGTAGTAGTAGTAGATTGGGGAGGAGGAAAGGGGCAGAAGGAGAAATAATAGCAGTAATTATAACAGCACCACGCCTAATTGTATTTGAGGCGTTATACTGCTGCCAAAGTTAAGAATGTATTCGTACAGTTCTCAAGACAAGAGCGCATGCATACTTTTTCGTAAGAGAAGTAGGAACGTGTGTCGCAAATGCCCGTGCCTATGGCATCTAACTTTAAAATCTTCGCGATTTAAAAGGAGTCTTCCTCAAGTCGTGTCCTATCTTACTGCACATTCCATCCTATGAACGACATCTTGATAGAGAAAACAAGGGTTTGGGGCTTGCGATCAGGATTCCAGCTTGACCGTGCGGTGTCGTTACAACGGTAAGAACTTGTCACCCGCACACAAATCCTAACCATGAACTGGCGCGCCATTTGGTGTCATACTCTGCAATCAACTTATATGCAATCCGTATAGTGCGTCTCCCGCGAACTTGTTGCAACTGAGGCCGATGTGGAATGGCTGAACAGAATGTTCAGCGCAAATAAACAGCGCTTCTCACATGAGGCGTAGCATTCAGTTGCACGAACTTCTGTTCAGATGTTGTTTACAATTGGGTAACAGTTTTCATCTGAAGATCTCCATCTCCGAGCACGCCATTTTGAGTTTAAGATGTAACTGAAGAGAAATATGTTTTTATTATTAAATTGCGGCTGTCATCTTAGGTGTGCCTTACCCATTAAATGATAAAGTGGCCAATAACTAAATATAAAATCCGATATATCGATAATTGCTAATGCATAAACGTTGTATTTAATCCTGACAGAGAATGCTTGAGAATGCTTTATACAGCGAAAGGTGGGATTAAAATTGTATCACCAAAGCGGAGGTTCTGAGTTCTACCTGGCTCGGCTACTGATGTTAATCACCGCTACTGCCATGGCTACACGGTCTGCCGGAGATGTCGTTTTGCGTCATCTTTCAATTCTCTAGGGTCACGTGTTGCGTTGTGACCATAACAAAGTCCGGGGGAACAGAAAGAAAACACCGAATTTGTCTTGGTTATGGCTCCCTTTGAGGGAACTTGACACCATCAATGCGGCCCTTTTGTATAGCTTAGATGGAAAAGAAGACGCTGACAAGACAGAATCGCTCTTCCGGAACTGATGACAGGCGAAGGGAGAAGGAAAGAATAATGACGTGTAATTAATTTAGATGGGAATGTTCGTTACATGAGAGAAAGAAAGAGACAGAGGAAATGTGTTGTAAAAATTACAACACTATACCAAGAGGCGACCATCTTTTGATGCTACATAATGAGGCATCTTATTTTCTTTTTGGCACGACTTTTCAATGGTTTAAATTAAGACCATGCGTGACGCAGCTTGAAAGAGAGAATGATGATGGCGGATCTGTGGACCTCACAAATGGAAGGGGCCGCTGCCAGGTCATCATTACTTCAGATAATTGTGCCAATCAAGGCGCAGTAGGTAGTCCGCGAGGCTAAATTATTTCACATCTGCAGACATTAACACTAGTGCTCCTTCTCAGAAGCGAACGCCAGTCTTCACTGTTCAACCTCACACTCTCGGATATTTTATGGGGAAAGAGGCATCAGATGAAAATTGATCCCTCCAGTATCTCTTGGCTTCTTTAACAAAGCTTGGTCTTCTATCTTGGGTCTGCATGGTTCGACGAAATTACGAAGGAGAGTCAGTAAATAGATGATACAATTCTAATGGATGTAATAGGGTTCCTATGTGTATCACTAGGTAGCAACACAGTTCACCATCACGAGTCTAGGTAGCAGACGCACACTCGCAAGTTCAGCGGCTGGCGTCAGGAGTCGAAATGTCGGCCGTGCATAAGTATACTACCGAAGAGCAGCGTTCTGTCATAAGTTATTTTTTTGTGGGAAAAAGGACTCAGTGAAAACGATATTGTAACGGATTTTCTCAAAGCGTTTCTAGGCAACGGCGTGGTAAACACGATCAGCGTGCAACAATGGAAAATGCGTCTCAGTCGAATGTTATTACGCGTTGCTAGACAACAGCGCACCAATGAAGACGCTGGCTAGGAATCGCGTTACTTTTTCTCTGTGTGGTCTTCCTTATGCAACAGTAGAGCTGGGTTTTCTGTGAGTCATCCGTGCGGAGGCTATATAACAAGGATAACACCAGCAGTTCAGTCCAGTTGTCGGTAGGAGACAGCCGCTGAAGTTCGTAGTTGAAGTGTTAGAATTAGATTACAAGACTTTATTCATGTGTAATACTTCGAGTGCCGGTTACGGTAACCGAGCGGTCTAAGGCATGTACTGTCTTCGATCGTGGGTTCGAATCCCACAAAAGGCATGGATGTTTGGTGTGTATGCGTTTATTCTGTTTGTGTTGTGCTGTGTTTAGGTAGAGGCCTTGCCACAAGCTGATCACTCGTCCAAGGAGTCCTACCGTCTGTAAAATGATCATGGAACTGAGAAATCAGCCCGATGCTCCAAAGTGAGAGCAAGAGTAGAGGAGAAGAAATACTTCTCCTCTCCTCTCGCTCTCACTTCAGTGATACTGTTATAGTTCCTGTGCTTTAATTGTGTTACCATAGGAGGACCAGTGTGTATTAATCAGCGATAGCGCTGTATTTAAGTGTGATTAAGAGAACTTATAACCAAGGTGATAATCAGGGCCCGGATTTTGATGACATGTCATCTTTTTTCCTTGTATCCTATGCGATGCTCTTAACTATATAAATCTCGGATATGAGCTGCTGGTTACATAAATGTAAATTTTATAGGTAATTTTTTGTCATTGTTTGACATTTTTAGGTTTAAGGTCATTTTTTCATTTTGGGAGTAACTTTTTGGTAATTTTTTTTACTTTTAAGGGTATTTATTGTCATTTTTGGCCATTTTAGGGAATTTTTCTTCATATGTTTTCTGAAATGTGAATAACATGGAAGCGAACTGTTCTTTCTTTTCTCCTTTTAGGTCATTTTTCTGGATTTTTTCGGTCCTTTTTTAAATATTTTCAGGTCATCAAAATCCGGGCCCTGGTGATAATAAATCCAATCATCCTAGTTAGAACCCATAATTATTCGCCACACGTACCACCCTACACGTGGTAATATTCATAAATAAATATTTCCTGTTTATAGTTGGAATTGTTTGTCGCGTCTGTTTGGCCCGCTAAAAATCCACCATAGTGTCCAACGTTTCGCTGATGAAGAAGTTGAAACGGAAGTGCGGAAGTAGCTGAGACAACAGTCAAAACACTTCTATGCTGCAGGTTTCGACGCACATATAAAGTGTTGGGACAAGTACATATATCAGTGTTGGTGCAGGACATGTCGAGAAATAAATGTTTTTTTTTCCAAGTACGAATATTACATGTTTTACATTTTATATCCATTTATGACCTATTTACTGACTCTGCCTCGTATAATTATGAACGACGTTTGAATGTGCAAAGAAACGCTTGTGGTCTATTTCAGAGCAATTTCCTGTAATTTTCAATGAGGAAATGGTCCTTATTCATTCTAGTCTTCTCAAGCAGCTTAGTATAGGAATAACGTTCCAGAGATTTCTATTTGTGACTTACAGATTCGAATCTCAACCACATTTTCGCCTATCCTGACATCATTCATGGCTTTCTTCACTCATCCTAAGCAAAAATGGGGATAATACCTTCAAACTGGTCGGGACTACCTCTTACGAAATTCGTATTTACCTATCGCCGTATGCAGCCCCTGACCGTCTCATTTGACGCTACATAATCTCTAGTTTAGACAGCGTTCCTTGTTACGTAAGCATTATTTACCTACTGCTACGGCTCTCTATATTTGCTAGAACGGTCATGGGTCCGGCAGGATGTACGAGTATATTTCTTCTGATATCAAAATTCGTTATTTTCTGCAGACTGACAAAAACCGTCCATTTATTCTTATTTGTAGTAACTAACAGGACTGTATTGAAGGAAAAATAAGGTTTACATTATGAGTTGTGATGATTTTTGCAAGATGGTCTCTTGCTGAGAAAATTCAAAATGTTCACTTGGGCCAATAGTGCATCGTTTACCAAAATTCAATTTGCATTGCAACATTTCGTATTAATCCCTATACTAAACTTACTCGGCATCCATCACGTAGTTTCGAATATGAAATATACGAGAGGAAAGGAACTATATTTTATTATAGATTCGTTTCGTGCGCTATTTTTTAAAGAATACAGTTCATCTTACAACACACAAATGCTGTAATATCCTTCAGAGGATGAATGCGATCGGGAAGTGCAAATGACACTGGTATAAAACTGGCAAATCCATAAAACTGATTGGAAATTAAAAATGGAAGATAAAAACTTCAATAATCATTACAGATAAGGTGAAATATTGTCTTATGAAATAAATTAAACTTAGTCTTACCGCTGTAAAATTATAATATTCAATACAATTTGACGAATAAAGTCCACACTATTAACGTCAGTAAATAACGCCTTTGGAAAATTATATTCTCGTGTGATGTGTTTTGTAACTTTTCATGTACCTCCCATTATTCAATTTTCAATGTTTAGTACTCGCTATCATGGGCTATTTTCAAGTTCCTTTCCCCTTTTAGAGAATGTACGGCGCTCAATAGCTTCATTAGGATTATTTATTTCTGAGACAAATACCTGTTCGTGACTTGTCTCAAAATTAACTAAATCCATCCATTACACTAACGATACACATAGACCATTTCCATAATAAATGACTATACTGGTGTACCAATAAAGTACGAAATACAATGAAATAAAAATTTGCATTTAAATAAATCACGACCTTTGCTTAGAGTGCTTGTTATGTGGAACTATGAAAGATATCCCTTTGCTTGGTTCAGGTTTTTAATGACGGTACAGCTCACTATAGCCGCTACCTAAACCCCAAGCGCACGCAAGTGGAGAGACAGCTTTTCTTTCCCATGTAAAATAACGGACAATACTTAACGATTCGACATAGCCTAATCACCTTGAAGCACACACATGTAAGGATGTAAGAAGGTAGCTGATAAAAACTGCAGCCAGTATTCTTCTTTGATAATGGTTCCGCTATTTAAGTGGGGGACAGCACTGTCCGTGATCCATCATGTGACATCACCCATAGATTAGCTACCCAGCAGACTGTACAAGAAAGGGACCGCACTCAAGACGAATGAAATATCGCCTCACTTGTCAGTAGCAAGTTCTGGAAACTGAGGCCTTTCATGTATTACGCGTAGATGGTTCTCAGTCTTTCGAATCAAGACATATGAGTGATTCTATACTTTCATGTTACACGTACATTTGCTGACCGGTTTACACATTTGAAGAAGCTTTCGAAAACTAAGAAACATACGCTACGGTGTATATGTTCTCCAAGTTTCTGGTAGGAAGGCGACTTCATAACGGATTATTAAACTTATTTGTACGGAAAAATTATTTTCATCGGCAGTTGTGTTATCTATCTATCTATCTATCTATCTATCTATCTATCTATCTATCTATCTATCTATCTAGTTATCTATCTATCTATCTATCTATCTATCTATCTATCTATCTACCTATCGTCTAATCCACATATTTATAAATACACTATTATATACTAGTATAACTGATCTGTCTTCCTATGTGTAGACCTACGAGTATATGTCGCAGAAAGCCTTAAGGCGCGTCCACATTACTCGTGCTCGTGTGACTCGCTATACTCGCGAGTAATATGGACGATATGACAAGTCACGAGACAAGCAAATTTAAAATTTTTAATTTAAAAACTATAGCCAATAAATTAAAATACGACTATACAGCCTATACACACTACGAGTAAATATACGGATCCTCACGAGCTGAAGCCTGGCGAGCAACTGAAGTAGTGTGGACGAAGATTTACGAGCACAAGTAAAAGCAAGACGAGTCTCCCGACGAGCACAAGCACGAGTCATGTGGACGCGCCTTTAGGATGCCCATACCAGGCAGCTCCGGAAGTAGTTAGGGATTCGAAGCCAAGCATCATTAAGGTCTCCACCTTTGGCAAAAAGAAAAAAAAAATCCATATTTGGTGGCACATATATTTATTGAACGGCGGTCACGGTAGCCGAGCGTTCTAAGGCACGTACTGTCATCGCTCGCTTGGAAACCGGGATCGTGGGTTCGAATCCCACTCAGGGCATGGATGTTTATGTGCGTTTTTCTGTGTTTGTGTACAGGTAGAGGCCTTGCGACGAGCTGATCACCCGCCCAAGGAGTCCTACCGAATGTGTAAGATCTAGAAGAACCGAAGTGAACGGAGAAGTTCATGGAGGTAGGCCTAGGCCTACTGGGGCTGTAGTGCCAAGGAAAAAAAATATTCATTGAGCTCATAAGCTGATGTAGGTAAGAGTGAGTTAATGGAGGGATTATCTTTGGAAATTTCAGCTATAGATGGAAATTATTCCAGCCATTTGTTGTATTTGAGAATTCATAGTAGTATGCATCTCTATAATGTTGCATATAAACCCGTTTTTATGCAACGACCGCGAAATAAGCAGCTATAAAACATCCGTTGCTAGGTAACGGCTCAGTAAAAACGGCCGTTGTTAGTTAATGACCGCAAAAGACTCGTAACACGCACTAATGGAGTAACTGCGAATCAGTGTTCTCTGCGCGGTCAGTGCGACAGCTACGTGAGGCAACAATGGAAGATCTGTTAGGAGCGGTGTCGTCTATGCGGTTCTTGCCGAAGTGTTATATGCAAGAGAAGTCTCGAGTTTAGTTAGTTACGAGGCGGTCGCCGGCCAATGTGGACCTGAACATGGAAGCTTAGAAGCTATGGCGTTGGAAACCGTTACCAGGCGACCACTGGTGTATATGCTGTAAACTGAAAAGAGTTAGTACGTGCTGTAGTGAATTGTAAAGTGTGTAGATTAACAATAGCGCTATAGTTACTTGTAGTTACGACCTATAAGCGGTCAGTAGCCTGTCACAGTAGCCGCGCGGTCTGAGGCATGAATTGTCTTCGCTTGCTCGGACGCTGGGATCGTGGGTTCGAATCCCACTCAATGCATGTGTGTTTGGTGTGTGTATGCGTTTATTCTGTGTTTGTGCTGTCCTGTGTTTAGGTAGAGGCCTTGCTACGGGCTGATTACTCGTCCAGGGAGTCCTACCGTCTGTGAAAAATGATTACGAAACTGAATAAGAGGCCTGGGCCCTGAATGAGCTGGAAGAGCCATTGCAAAAAAAAAAAAAAAGTGAAATATTTTCGATTACTCAACCAAACCCGTCTATAATCATACTCATACAAGTGACAGTATTGAAAGTTATGGGTTTGACGGCCAGGCACTTTTTATTCGTGAAGGGAGATGATAACCATAAACATAATACAGGTTTATTAAAAAAGAATGAACCGATTTTATTACGCAATATTTTATTAAAGGAAAGTAATACAAAACTCCAGCCAAGTCACAAGTATTCTACTCACAATCAACTTTTATTTCCTTTCTTACAAGTGTTCAATGTGGCCACCACCTGCAGCACGGGCAACATTAACGCGATAAGAGAATTCCTCCCAGGCGCGTATCAGCATATCGCGATGCACTGAGTTAATCGCTGTTGTTATTCGATGTTTAAGGTCATCGAGGTTAGTGGGTAGCGGTGGAACATAAACGTGATCTTTTACATATCCCCACAAGAAGAAATCACACACGGTGAGGTCTGGGGATCTCGCAGGCCAAGCACAAAGAGCAAGGTCTTGGGCCCCCTTCCGACCAATCCATCGCTGGGGCACTTTTTCATTTAAAAAAGCTCGGACCATCAGGTGCTCCATCTTGTTGAAAAATGAAGTCATGCGAATCTGCTTGCAGTGAAGTGAAGAGCCAGTTTTGGAGCATATCGAGATAGGTTTGTCCTGTAACGGCGTTTCCTTCAAAGAAAAAGGGACCATAAACCTTATCCTGAGACACAGCACAGAAGACGTTCACCTTAGGGTAATCTCTTTTGTGCTCAACCGTTTCATGTGGGTGCTCTGTTCCCCAAATACGCACATTGTGACGATTAACTGTGCCGCTCAAGTGAAAAGTCGCTTCATCACTAAAAATTAAAAGTGAAATGAAGGTTTCGTCTTCCATCATCTCCAGCATCGAATCGCAAAATTCCATCCGCTTCCTCTTGTCGTCATTGGTAAGTGCCTGAACGAGCTGCAGTCTGTATGGTTTCAAATGTAGACGTACTGTTAGCACACGCCAGACAGTGTACTGAGGGATCGCAAGCTCACGGCTAGCTCGATTTGTTGACTTCCGCGGGCTCCTCTCAAACGCAGCACGGATTCTCGCCACTTGTTCCTCCGAGACTCGTGGTCGTCCTGGACTTTTTCCTTTACACAGACACCCACTCTCTTGAAACTGTCGAAACCACCGCCGAATGTTCTTAGGACAGGGCAGATTAATGCCGAATCGCCTTCGAAAAGCACGCTGCACCGTGACAACGGAATTTGTTTTCGCGAACTCGAGAACGCAGAACGCCTTTTGTTGAGAACTCGCCATTCCGAGGGTAAACGAACAACTGAACGTTTCCGGAAGAACGGCGCGACTTCAGCGCCCCTGTGGCAGCGATTCACAACTTAGATAACTCGTCTTTCAAATGGTCACTGACTCATTCCATGACAATGCTCGAGAACTGAAGCAATGTGTCCTGAAATCGGTTCATTCTTTTTGAATAACCCTGTATAATAATTTATCAGTTGAGAAAGTAGCAACTTTGTTTGAAAATAATCTCTTAATGGTTTCTTCAGACCCTTCTGAGAAAAATCAGGATTGCTCTTTAAATATTCCATGATCAATTTCTTCCAATGCACGAATCACGGTCAACCTGTACTTTTTAACTGGAAGCGACATAGTTTAATCAGTTGACACAACATCTTTAAATAAATAAAGAATAAATACATGAACCAAGGAAGCACTTTATGACACCAGAAAGTGGTTTATCAATACGTACTATGGCACACATACCACATACGGCTTCAGTTATATTGCTGTGCACCTAAGGGCTGGAACACACACAGCGACATCGGTCATACTTAATAATGTCGTACGATTCTTTGCCGAACGACTTCATTTTCACACTGGAGTGACTAAATACATATCTTTGCTCTCCAACTGTCGTACGGTAGATGTCGTATGTGGTCACGTATGAAAGCTAAGGTTACATTTTATATTCTATTACTTGATTCGACATGAACCGTACGGACGTCGTTGTGTGTGTTCCTACCCTAGGCCAGGAAGAATGAGGACCGTCAGCCACTACCGTTTATCTAGTATGTCTTACATTAAAAACTTTTACGTTCTGTGGAGTGGCACAAATCATTTACCACATACGTTTCTATAGCGTAATGCTTCTCGGAGCCCCCACTAGCAATCGAGTAAACACAATTGCCCACCCCTGTTCTAGACAGTCTGACAGACATGCAATCAGTTAGTAAGCTGTATCCAGCAGTGCGCACAGTAGTTGCACTTTTTATTGCGAAAGCTGTAGAGAGCTGTTATGTTACGCGGTGACAATGACGAGTTCCTATTAGCGGAAGAGAAATTGACTTTCGGACTCAGGCGACGAGTAATAACAATAATTCATTCCGATTGCTTGGCAGAGGCACGCGAAAGCTGAATCAAGAAGCAATTCGTCACGGTCAACCCCGTTACAATAAATAAAAAAGTGCCGTCAAAAAATTACTCCGGCGTCATTTGGTCCCCTAAACTCAAACCATGATCACGCACACAAAAGGGAAAATGCTGCACTAACGTCTGCATTCACGAACTAACAACAGTTCCGAAAACATGCAACGAATTCTGAGAATGAATAAGGAAGGTACAGAGTTTGAGCTAATGGGGCACTTGCATGACGCAGTGTGTTCGATAGGATGACATATATAATAGCTACATTTCGTTATTTCTCAAGTCCTATGCTCTATGCGATGACGCAAACAATTTATCAGCTACATTCTTTAATACTGTAAGAGATTTAATCAATGCGTTGCCAGGCAACAGTTCGGTAAACACAGTTCAACATGCAACAATAAATGAGGCTGTGTTTTCTATGTCGTCCGCGCCGAGCAGCGGTGGAACTACAGGGTTATGCAACCCGTTTCTAAGCAACGTCTCGGTAAACAAATTTCCGCGTAAGCAGTGACGTCAGTAACAATAGAATCGGCGTTTTCCTTGAGGTCTGTGCAGAGTGCTATAAGAAAAGTGAATATAATGACAGTTCAGGGGTAGTTCAGAGTCAGCCGTAAGCTGGAGGAGTGAGTCCAAATGAATTTTTAGTTCCGAGGTTCCAGAGTGATTGAAGACGAAATAGCAAGAAGACTCCATAGTGATTTGAAGTGCTAGTTTCTCTGTTGAGATCCGTTGCCAGGAGACGACTAATGAAGACTAGGAATCCTAGTGCGTGTTCACCGGTGATTGGAAAGTGTGAAATCAGCAATAGCACCGTATTGAAGCGTGATTAAGAGAACTTGTGACCAAGGTGCTAATAAATCCAATCATCCGATCTAGAGCCCGTTATTTTCGTCACGCGTACCACCCTACACGTGACAGTATGTGCAACTTCTACAAGAATATGCAGATGTACCATTCTTGGGCACTAATCATTTATCGCTTAATTCTTTGTTTCTGGATTGTAAATTGCTTATACAGAAACAGTTCCGTTCTTGCGCAAGCACATGACAGAATTGTAGTTGTTACTCTTTTCACTCAAACTCTTTTATCAGCTTTAACTAATTAACATACTCCACAATTCAGCGTCTTCATTGAGAAGCCAATAATTGATGCATATAGCGATGATGCCCCATATTGAATCATATCCTCCCCTGCCCCTTATGTATGACAACCAGAAACGCTTTACATATATTTATATGTATTTGTGTAGTGTAGTTGAAATGAGAGAGTATAATTTGTTATAAAAACACTAATTTGCGGAAACAACGAGAAAATTTATTGTTCGGAAAAACTTAGGCTATTAGATGCGCCTGAACTACAAACAATAGCTGTTAGAAAAGTCATATCTCCTGGGGTATAACGCCATGCAGTCCGTCGAAAGCTAACCAGCGTTTCGGAGGAACATGTCACCTATATTTCTGGGTCGAAGGATAAGCCAAGCAAGAAATCAGCATGGAAGCAGATGGCAAGCAGAGTCGGTTGACTTTCGTCGGACTACTTAGCGGTATATCGAAGAATATAGAACTCTTCATAACCACGGCTGTGTGAACACCAAATTCTGCATTACTTATAAAGTGCTAGACTAGAAATAATATTGAAAACGAAATTCATATTTGTTTATTTTCCATTCTCACGAGTTTAATTTTCAGTCCATATAAATGTAGCTGTTAAGTACACAGTTCATTTCAAAGCTCACTTCTTACAAATATATGATTTTGAAATGAATGATAAGAAAATGTGACATGACGGCTCAAAGCCAGAAAAGACTTCCATGACTAGAGAATGACTCTGTAACCACGTTTTCACGGCAACGAGTCACGTAACCGCAGCAGTAATAACTCCGTAACAGGAGGCTCATAGGGTTGTGAGACGTCGAGACTCGCATAATTTTTAGACAATTAACTCACAGATGGCGGTGAGATTGTCAGCCTTACCTGCCGCTCTTTACCCTCAAGGATATTCCAAAAATATTCCTGGTACTCATTTCTGTTAAGAGTCTGAGTCGACCCCAGGGCCATAGTGCGGCTGGAAGGATTAGGTCAATTGTAAAATCCAGTGACCTCATCGAGAATCGAACCCGCGACCTTCCGGCTTGTAGCATAGTGCCTCAACCAACTACGCTACCGCGTGCCCCACAGCAATAATAATATACTTAATATAATTAAAACACCACATTGTAATATTTCAAATGTAATTTGAAGAATCATATTCCGGTTAATTTCAGATATACAAACGTTTATTTTATTGGTAGATACTACAAGAGAATTCACGTTTGCTATGACACAAATAGTCTCCTTCGTTTACCGTGACAAAAAAATTATATGATAAATATCCATATAACCCCCAATTACCCGTTTGTTTAATATTACAAATACATTACGTAACCCAGCTTATCCGGGCAAACTAATCTAACATGAAACGTTACATCTTCTGGGATGTAACGCCATACAGTCCGTTGAAAGTCAACCGACCTTTCGGAAAAACACATAGCATCGATCATCAGGGCAGAAAAATAAGCCGAACAAGAAATCAGCGCGAACGCAGGTGGCAAGCAGAGGCTACAGTCTGGAAGACCGAGGTTCAATCCCTGGCAGGGACAGGACTTTCTCTTCTCCACAGCGTCCAGACCGCCCCTGCGGTCCAGTGGACCTAGTGGTTTAGTGACGTAAAATAGTAAAAACTCAGAAAAGTGGTTTCCTGCTTAATACCCTTCTTCAGTTCTACATATGTATGAGAATCTCTCTTCTCGGCTTAGGATGTCATCAGGTGAAATTATCGCCCCTGTTTCACAGGCAACCATTTCAGCTCGTGATTAAGGTTAGTAGCTGGCAATTATTCACTGAATTCCACAAAATAAATGCACTCCATCCAGTGTCAGCCTACTTCATCTTATTGTAACATGTATATCTGTTGCTAGGAAACAGCTAGGTAAACACATTCTTGATAAGAAAAAGGGCAACAAGCAATTAACAAGTTTCGTTAACAATCCATCCATCCATCAGTAATCTGTCAGACGACAGGTCCACAGTCCACACCAACGAGGGGGTCGTTAACAATACAGGCCTTGTTTTCTATGTGGTCAGTGCCGAGACTATATTAGAAACAGTGAAGACTGTTCGAGAGAATTTGTCAGGAAGACGTCGTTCAAGGTAGTTCAATAGTCGATGTGTTAACTTTGAGAGTGTTATAATTGTTTGTGTGTCATAGATACAGCCATCTTGAAAGCGTAATAACGAACTGTAGTTACGACGTGTGAAATTATCCAATAAATCGAATTATAAAATCCGGGAACCCTTATTTACTGTCGCGTTACCAGTATAGACGCGACACTACTAGTATTAATTATCGTTTTACATTAATACAGAATTGCTTATACTTTTAATATGCTTGTATTCTTTATTATTCACGTTAGTAACATTTTACAATACAAATAAGTTGTGTAAATTCTGAAATGAGAATTAGTATTTGACTTTTCAAGTTGTGAACAAGTATTTCATGTGTATTTAATAAGAAAATCTATGTTAAATAACATAGGCCTAAGTAAATGGGAGGCAGAATTTTTGGCAATTTGAAAACAACGCTCTCCAACCGAGGGAGTCATGATACCTCAGTCGGAAGAGCGATTGAATAGGGGTTGGAACAATTCTGGCGAGACAGACAACACCTGATGATGGCCGTCTACGGTCGAAACATGTAGTATTATAGTAGTAGGACAAGATAATAAGTTGCACTTGAGAAGGAAATATATATACATGCAAAGGAGATGAACATGTTGTAAAAAGAACCGAGGTCATCAAAGCGTACAAAACATCCATGAACTACGGGCTATTCAACTACAGTCAATCTTTTGTCTCTTATTTCTACAGAAAGCTGAAAATCATGACAGATTCGTGCATTTTATAGAGAGAAATGAAAACAATATGCTGAGTCAAGTTTCAGAATGTAGATGTTTCCCGATTTCTATCTAATTTGTTTGGGAGAGAAAAGACCGAAAGCGTTGGAACACTATCACACCTCATCTATCATCATTCAGTTCCAAAAATGTTAGAGGGAGACAGCCATTGGCGTCAGCAATGAGTTAGAGGGTAACTGATAATGATCGGGTTGTATGATGAGGAACTTGGGGGGGGGGGGATGGATCGCTGTGCTCTGCTGAAAGAAACTTGGAAACAAATGGATAGGGCTTTCTTGGTTGTCTACCCACGAGGAGCTGAGGAACATTTGTCATTTCTCTCCCACACATCTCTTCTCTCTGCCTGTCACGCCATCCTACCATCACCATCCAAGCAGCCTCTCTCTTTTGGGCACTATGCCACAGAGAAAATGTCAGGCACTCACAGTTCCAGACTACCACAAAACTGTCATAATAAATTCATGAGGCTGTGAAGTCGCGTATCAGTATCTCACCTACGCACATGAATACACTATAACGGACGTGAAGTCGTGTATCAGTATCTCACATACATAAATACACTGAAACAGATGTGAAGTCGCGTATCAGTATCTCACACACGCACATAAATACACTGGAACAGATGTGAAGTCGCGTATCAGTATCTCACCTTTTTTTTTTCCTTGGCACTACAGCCCCAGTGGGCCTAGGCCTACCTCCATGAACTTCTCCGTTCACTTCGGCTTTTCTAGATCTTACATATTCGGTAGGACTCCTTGGGCGGGTGATCAGCTCGTCGCAAGGCCTCTACCTGTACACAAACACAGAAAAACGCGCACAAACATTCATGCCCTGAGTGGGATTCGAACCCACGATCCCGGTTTCCAAGCGAGCGAAGACAGTACATGCCTTAGACCGCTCGGCTACCGTGACGAGCCAGTATCTCACCTACGCACATAAATACACTGAAACAGATGTGAAATCGGGCATTAATATCGAACTGTTTGATCGTAATAACAAATATAAAATTACGTTTTAAACAAATGTAAAGTTGACCCTGTGCTTAACTAATTAGCACCACACCATGAAGGCGTATGGAGTATGGATGTACAGATCCACGTTTTCTTGACCTCTGTACTAGTTGGAAGTGAGTGATCAACTTCACGCCCGGCCGATTTACTCCTGAAGAAAAGCCCGATACCCATTGGATAGGAGGCTGGGTGGGCCCCAGAGCCCGTCTGGAAGCTGTGGAGTAGAGAAAATTCTTGCCCCTATTGGGACTCCAAATCCGACCCTTCAGTTGTCCAGTCTGTATGAAGTCGTTACATCGACTGCGCTATCCCGACTTCTGATCCAACTTGACTAAGAAATTTAAGTGAACTCTTATATTTTTAAATAACATTTAATGTAAAAACACGCTCCTCTTGGATACAGGCTTGTGTTCTTTGGTAGATGGTATAAATATTTCGGAGGAAAATACAGTATAAGAGTACCGATGCGAGAACTTCATATCTTAGCATATAATCTAGATGTTCCCAAATATGTAACTCCATATGACAAGGTCACACATTATGTAGCCTACCTTTTGAAAGGAAACATTTACAGGCCTAGACTGCAGAGTAGGCCAGCGCAGTTCAGGAACTGATGGTAGTAAACAATGAATAGGAAAATATCTGGAAGGAAGCGATCGTGGCCTTATTTGAGGTAAATGTGGAGTTCTCTCTGTCAAAATTAAAACATCTCCTGATGCTCTCACCCTCTTCCACTGTCATGAGAGCACCAGCCAGAATGACTCTAACCATCTGTTACCCGTTGTCAGCATCTCTAGAAGAGTGGAAGGGAAACCGCAGGATGAAGACGAGACACAGATATTATGGTGGTCTAGAGGAAATACACAGACGCATTAAAGCAAAGGTCGGTGGTTCCTAACCACTAGGATTTTTGGGCTGCGCCATAGCTCAAGCGGTTAGTCGCTGGCTTCCCCCCGCGGCAGCCCGGGTTCGATCCCGGGTCTGGTCAACTGGGATTTGTGGTGGACAAAGTGGCCCTGGGACAAGTTTCCTCCGAGTACTTCGGTTTCCCCTGCCAATCTTCATTCCACCAATTGCTCCACAGACACCCTCACCTATCATCTGGGGCTAGTACAGTAGGCCAGAAGTGGCCGCAGTGCAAGGGACTTAGTCCCACCCCACTAGCAATAATAAAAAAGAGGAGATAACATCATAACTCATATTGCCGTATCAAAGATACTGAAGTCGAGAAATGCATCGCAGATTCTAGCGAAAAACATCAAAGGAAGAAGTTACATAGGAAATGTAAGCGTAGATGGGTAAATAATATTAAAATGTTAACATTATGATGCAAATATATGGACCGTCTTATTTAGTTCAGCATAGAGTCTAGTGGCGGACTTTCTGAAAAAAGGCAATGAACACTCATTTCATAAACTCGGAGGATTTTTTTTAGTAGTTAGGTAACTAGTGACTTTTCGAGAAAGATTTTTCGCCGTCGAATTAGATACCTTTTAATGAACCAACATCCGAAATTATTTGTTCAAGTAACGACAGCTGTTGAAGGAAATTCTCCACGCCAATTTAACTTTTTGTGCAATCGGGCTTAACAATCATACATCAGGAAACTTGGAAACATTTAATGATTACCTCTAAAGATCAAAGTAATTCCGCTTTCAGTTAAACAAAGGAACAGGACTCAGGAACACGTGGAATGTTGACAGTGTTGTGTTTTGTTTCTTCTTTCCATTCGCCAAGAGATTTCGGAATTGGCTGTCTGACTGTTACCTTTTAAGAACCACCATGTATATTATGTAGGGTCGGTTGAGAGGGGTTGGTGAGGGGGAGAGGAGTGAATTCAGATACTCGCTGTTTCCACACCGCCATTCTTCAGAAAACTACCAACCAACAGCGGTGTGCATGTTGTTTGCCATTTGTCTTTCACCCAGCAAAATTTGGAAGGGAAATTGGTGGGGTCATTTTTATCGACATACGGTGTGGCAAACAAAAAATTCTTGTTGAAGAATAAAACTCTTAATTTCTTTACGGCTATAACACTATTTGTAGGTAGCTTTTCAACATTAAACATAAACAGGCTTATGGAAAAACCATTTTAACTCGGTCGGTTGAGCACATTATTTCTGAAATTGTATTATAAAGTTGGGGGCACGTGGTAGCATAGTTGGTTGAGGCACTATGCTACAAGCCGGAAGGTCACGGGTTCGATTCCCAAAGAGGTCATTTAATTTTTCAATTCACCTGAACATACCAGCCGTACTATGGGCCTGAGATAGACTCAGCTTCTAAGAGAAATGAATACAAGGAATATTCCTGGCGGGTAAAGGGCGGCCGGCGCGTAAGGCTGACAACCTTACCGCCATCTATGAGCCGATTGTCTAGAGAAGATGTGGAAATCTCGACTTCTCACAACCGTATGGGTCTTCATGGCATAGTACACGGATAGCTTTACCTTTTATGTATAACAAAGTCGATAAAGATTCTTTGTTTCGTTTCTATTACGTGTTTAAAAGTTTCGCTTATAACATCCGCAAAAACCCGTTTAACTCACCTGTATTACGGTTTCTAACCTTAAGACTTTGTAGCTGATTTCGAAATGATAATAAATTAACTCCTTCCTTAAAGAACAAGAAATGTCTTAACTAGGAGCATTCTTTTGTCTTCTCATGAGGGTCTGCTCCACGAAACTAGCCACAATATAAAATTAATATCTTATTAGTCCCGTACTAGCGCTCAAGTTGGAGAGCAAACTTTCGCAGTGATGACTGTTACGGATGCCCAATAAAAGGACTTGACTAAGTGTGGATCGACTTTTAGGAAAGTTTCTGTACTGAGGAGTTTGATGCTTAGCCCCTGCTTGAAACAAAGTGAACGTTCTGCTAAGCATCACAACATGGAAGCGTGTCGACTAAAGTAACCCCCCAAAATGTTTTCGATTTTGGTGCTAAATAGCTTAACATGAAGACAGTAACAATGATTAAGAAGCAATTAGAAAGAAATAATATTCAGTTGTACACAAAAATAGGGCAGATCCCAGTGGCCGCTCTGTGTAAGGCACGCCGTTTTCGCCAGCTCGAACTCTGGGATCGTGGGTTCGAATACCACTAGAGGCATGGATGTCTGTGTGCGTTTATTCTGCGTTTGTGTTGTTATGTGTGTAGGTAGCGGTCTTGCGACGGGCTCATCCCCCGTCCAAGGAGTCCTATCGACTGTGTATAGGATTAAGAAACAAAAAAAGCAGCCAAGATCCACAAGGGCTGTAGAAGCCATAGACTGATAGATAAGACAGGCTTTTGGGGGTGCCCTATTACCGGGATTTTTTCTTAGATGTTTTCATTGGTCTTTATATTTGGAAATAAGAATAGTACTTTAAAATTGACCACAACTATCTCTTTCCAGATTGGTTACTTATCTGTCATTCATGTTCACCCACGCTTTATTCGACGTCACACGGCATTCGGAGTTCAAATCGCGACGTTAAATCAATCTATCTTACGAACGGGTCCAAAATCTGAATAAAAGACAGGACCGCGAACAGCGCTTAAGAATTCCTCACAGAGGAATCATTTCCATGCAAATATTCAATAAACGTGTTCTTTTGCCTTGGTGTATTTACATGGTACCCCGGAACCTGTACAGTCGAAGAGCCACAAATATTCAGTACGTTAATCTGAAATGTTTTCGAAATGTGTCTTCCATTTCATTTCACTGATACCATTAAGCAAGAAACAAAATTGAAGCCGAAAGCAATAAGGTTTCTGTATGAGATGTTTCACTTTTAGCACTGAGTGATTATACAGTATCTCTAACCATGAAATAATGAAACTCTTGTTAGCAATCCTTGGAATAATATCTTCATGAACACATCCGAAACCGAGAGATCCAAGGCATGACTCCATCTCACTGTAGGTTTACATCTAGGCACTTACAGAGCTTCCGTTTGTGCCCCCTCTCAGTTCATCTGACAGTCTGAGTATGGGGCCGGGGCCTTGTGAGGTCGGCTACTGGTTTTCGGAACCACTAATAAGTTATCCTGTCCGCTGCTAACAACACAGCAGTGTGGTTATACGAAGTTGGGCATGACAGCAGAAGAGGGGTTACACAGACAAAGAAAAGACAGCAAGAAATATGTAGGATAAAAAAGAGGGGGAACTGGTATGAGAGAGGGGTACACAACCCCTCAACTTACGACTCTGAGGCCAAGTTCCTTTTCTTTCAATAGAGAGATAAGGGCTTGTATGTTTTCTCAGCTGCAGGGGCACGCGGTAGCGTAGATGGTTGACGCACTATGCTACAAGCCGAAAGGCCGCGGGTTCGATTCCCAATAAGATCATTGAATTTTTTTTTTTTTCAATTTGCCTAATTCTTCCAGCCGCACTATGGTCCCGGGGTCGACTCAGGCTCTAACAGAGATGAGTACCAGGAATCTTCCTGGTGGTAAAGGGCTGTCGGCAAGTAAGGCTGACAACATTACTGCCATCTGTGAGCCGTATATAGAAAATATGGGAGCCTCGACGTCTCACAACCCTATGGGCCTTCATGGCCACTTACAGGAATAGCTTTATTTTTTTGTGTTTTCTCACTCCGTCCAAGGAAAGCTGACTCCATGGAAGAGAGCTGTTGTCGAGGGTGTGGTAGTCGCTCAGTTGCTTGTCATTATCAAGAAACAAAAAAAAAAAAAATACTGTATTAAAAAAATCAACAGTTCTATAAACTATATTAAAATACAAGATTTTTCAAAGGAATTGTAACCTTTTCGTTAAGGTACGCGTAATATGGACTGGACTCAACTATCCTGGGATTGGATCTAGTGGTTAGTAGTGGTGTGACTGGTACTAAACCTTCGGATATTCATTCCTGACAAAACCAATATCGAGATAAAATTGTTAGTATTCTGGCTTCATATTTAGAAGGTACGGGGCTCAATTGAAAACCAAGGGCAGGCTATGCTGGTCCAGATTTCTTTTTTTTTTTTTTTTCTCCTTAGACTTCTAGATAAATATTGGGCAGTACCCAAAACTAAATCACAGCCGTTCATTTTGTTATTCTTACCATTTCATAATTCACGATATTCTGTGTCATCCAACGCTATATGAGTTTTGCAACTGATAAATCATGTCAAAAATGCAATAATCAGTTAATTGTATTGAACAGTGCTTCATGCTTGCGCATGTACTGGCTTCTCCTCGGTTCTCGACCTCCTTAAAAATGAACCTGTCCTCTTTGTGAGTTCTGTTATTCTTAGACAAAGGGTAATTTTGTCCTGACATTTTATGCATCGCAACATTAATAATTAATTATATTTCAGACATTCACTCACTCATGGAGCTGAGTCTTTGAGAATCTGCCAATTGTGCAGCTACTCAAGAACTTCCCAGCATTTTATTGAACCCGAAGGTTCATTACTGTGTTCACAAGAGCCCTTCACTGGTCCCTATCCTGAACCAGATCAATCCAATCCATACCATCCTACATCTCTAAGATCCATTTTAATATTGTCTACCCACCTCCGTCTTGGTCTTCCTAGTGTTATCGATCATTCTAATTGTACTTGGAGAAGAGTCCTATGAAATATTCAGACATAGTTTGATACATTTATACCAAACCGAATAATGTTACCAACAAAACAATGTAACAGACATATGCTTTCTTTCTTTCAGACACATACTAAGGCAATTCTGCCATCTGATATCTACTGAAAAATATCCCGTTTTTCACGCGTTGCTTGTACGGTAGGAAAGGGAACGCGGGTATGGGAAAACGTAAAACTTTGTAGACACACTTTCGTTATTATGAACACTAAACCGTCCACAGGCCGATCACGGTAGCCGAGCGGTCTAAGGCATGTACTGTCTTCGCTCGCTTTGAAACCGGGATTGTGGGTTCGAATACCACTCAGGACATGGATATTTAGTTTGTATGTGTGCATTTTTCTGTGTTTGTGTACAGGTAGAGGCCTTGCGACGAGCTGATCACCCGCCCAAGGAGTCCTACCGAATGTGTAAGATCGAGAAAAACCGAAGTGAACGGAGAAGTTCACGGAGGTAGGCCTAGGCCCACTGGGGCTGTGGTGCCAAGGAAAAAAAACGTCCACAGAGAAGGCAAGTGAAAGAGATATTTGTTGATATACCGTATTAACGTATCCAATTCATTCTAGTCATAATGCTGAAGGGATAATCCGAGTATGGAAAGAGTCTAATTCAAACTACTCAACCCCATGCGAATTGCTGAAGTGTCCGGCCTCGCAACAGCCAAGCGACCATTAACCGCTAGTTTCGCTCAGCCACTGCTGTTTATAATTTACGCTAGTCAAAGGAAACCCGAAATGGAGCAAGAGGTGGCTCGCATCCAAACGCGCCGGAACATGGCGGTCAGGGCGATATATGTGATTGGGTGGTCGTCCTGCGTAGCCGAGCTGACATCTACCTTCATCTGGAGCAGGTCCCCTGCTGCTTATTCCAAATTCTGGAATGTATAATCACACAGATTATTGTTTCAAAATTCGATATTCAGAGGCTAATTGCATGCTGTTCAATCCTTGACGTCGTGTTTATTGAAGACAAGAGATGGAAATGGAAAATCATGAAAATTGGACAGTAACAGGGACGAAGAGATCTATCTTCTGAAATATATGGCCGTGTAAAAGTTGTCCCGGTGCTTAACTAAATAAGCACTACGCCATGAAGGCGTATGGGGGAGTGGATATATAGATCCACATTTCCTTCACCTCGGCACTAGCTGGAGATGAGTGGTCAGCTTCACGGCCCCGGCCGCTTCACCACCAGGGAAAGAGCCCCCGGTAACCATTGGATAGTAGGCTGGGTTGGCCCCAGAGCCGGTCTGGAGGATATGGAGAAGATAAAATTATGACCATACCGGGACTCGAACCCCGACACCTCGGTCGTCAGGCCCGTACAGTCACTATACCGACTACGCTACCCCGGCTCACTATAAGGCCGTGTAGTCCAGTGAAAGTCAACTGACGTTTCGGAGAAACATATCGCCTTCATCTTCAAAGTCGAAGTTTAAGCCGAACAAGATATCAACGTGAAATCAGGTGGCAAACAGAGTAAAAGGGAAAATTGTCTGGGGACACGTGGGAAATTTGTGGAGGAATCTTGTGTGAAACACAGGCTGAGAATGTTCCCATGTTCTCTCCAATAGATGAACAGTAAGTCACAGCAACGAGACAGACTGATATCTCTCCTGGGAGGAGAGAACTGGAAGGTGTGGATTACATTCTTCTAGCTAAGGATCTGAACCAGTGGCGGGCTCTCGTGTACATGTTACTGAAACTTCGGTCGCATATAAAGCGGGGATTTCTTGGCCAGCTGGCCTACTGGCCAGCTTCTCGGGAATGGCTCTGGTGCGAGGAGGTAGTTATGTTGTTTATAGGTTGTGGAATCCGGGTGCAAGCCGCAACATAGTTGGTTGAGATAATATGATACAAGCCGGATGGTCGCGGGTTCGTGTCCCGATTAGATAATTGGATTTTTCAATTGATGAATTTCTTCCAGTCGCACTGTGGCCCTGGAGTCGGCTCATCCTCTAACAGAAATGAGTACCAGGAATATTCCTGGGGGTAAAGGGCGGCCGGCGCATAAAGCTGACAACATCACCGCCAACTGTGAGCCGCTTTTCTAGAAAATGTGGGAGCCTCGACGTCTCACAACCCAATGAACCTTCACGGCCTGTTACAGGGATAGCTTTACCTTTAGGCTTAATGTAATTCTGCAATCCTAGAAGAGAAAGCTTATCAGTTTTCTAGAGAACTTTAATGTCACCTGAGCAGCTAAATTGCATTTCTGGAATAATATTAAGATTGTCCATTAGAGACAGTGGAAAAGAAATTGTTAAATGGTGTTGATTTGATCATAAGAAGCAACGTTTATCCGAAGCGACTACACATTCCGGTATAAATGGGTGGTCCACCGCTAGACAGCACTGGCTGCGCGTGATTGATTGATGGCGACCCCATCCATCTGGGCTGTCACGTGCTGCGAGTTGAGGCTGATTGAAAAGCAAGGCGGCCCGCGGACTCTTGCAAACATACCGCCCCGTCAGATAACATCAACAATCAACATGGGATCAACAAGCGATCCCATGGCTGCTGCAGTTATAGTTCGACATTAATCAACTGTTCCCTCAGAGAAGATACTACTTTCATACGGTGATATAGTTCGAAATTATACTTATGTCATCATACAGGCTTTAGCGGTTCACAGTTATTCAGCTTCTCAAGAAATTCCTTCTCGTGAAAACTAAAGTTTATCAGTATCAACACAACTCCCTATAAATTGACCGTCTCTAGCCAGATCAATTCACAGCCATTATCTAGATTCATTTTAATATTATCCGCTTATCTAGAGTTCCGTCTCGCAAGTAATTGCAGAAGGAATGAAGTAGGATTACGACATCACCATATTGTCTGTCTGTCTATCTGAGTTTCCCATTTCAATTTTGAACCACGGCAAAACTTAAGTCGTTCCATCCATTGTCGCATGTCTGCTGGGGTTATCATCAGGGTAATTTTTAAATTTAAATGGCTTATACAGTCATTCGTTACGCCACAAGCACATGTAGCCAGTGATCGAAGGTGTTCTTAATGTCACGTATACAGGGTTGTCGTGACTAATAATACTGGGTTCTGGATTTGATGATTGGGTTTATTGGCACTTCTTTACAATTACAGTTAATTGTAAGATCTCACACACTGAACTCCTTCTTAACGACGTCTGACTGACGAATCTCTCCGAAAAGTCTCTCACTCTACTAAACACATTCACGAATCCACTGCCTTTCATAACTTACACGCGGCCCGAATAGAAGTCACCGCCTCCAAGTGTTCCATTGCTGTTCTTCTTGAATTCGCTGTCTTGGAAACCGTGTGTTAATTGCCAAGCAACGGTTTGGTTTTCTAAGTTTTCTAAGCAGCTTGCTACCTGGCAACAACTCGTTCACTGCTATTCGTTATAATTTGAACTTGATTTTCGATCCGTTGCTGAGCAGTTGACGTCTGCTCTGGATCCACCATTCGGCGTTGAGCCATTAAATAAACTCCGTGGCCTGTAGTCCACAAGAAAACTATATCGATCGAGCGACCGCCGTTTGTCGGCGAAGTTAATGCCAAATTTTTGAGGACAGAGGGTGCCGCGTGGCCAGCGCAACGGACCCCCACGGCCATTACTCTGGGTTTTCTACGCCGGAGCTCAGACATCATGTCACAATAATAACAACTGCAGTACGATACCGAATATAAGCCAACCTCCATGGGCAAAAATGGCTGTATAATTTAGTTCAGAGTGTTGTAAGGAGAGAGAATTAACAACTGTATAGATAAGAAATAATTTACACAAAATCTAATACCTTAAATATAATTCTAGGAATTTTCAAATATATTGTAGCATATAGACCCATTGCTAAACAGTGGCTCTCTTAACAGCTGACGTTGCTTTATAACGCCCGCAACATACAAGCAACAATAGAACGACGGAGTTACACAATCCATTTCTAAGCAACGGTTCGTTTAAAACGGTTCCGCGGAAACGGACATCAATGTAACAATAGAAGAGCGGTATTTTCTGCGTGGTTCTTGCTAAAATACTATAAGCATGGTCAGTCGAGTTCCGGGACAGTCAGTTGTCAANAAGTTGAGTGAAATAGTGTTAAGTAGCCGGTTGGTGAGTGAGAGATTTCAGTTGAAAGACTGTGAAGAGAAGACCAGGAGGTTGGTGTGTAATGGCCGCCAGCCTGGGACCCAGTTAGCTGAGTTGTCAGTTGACAAAAGTTCTGCACGGGCGGCTGTGACAAGAAGACCTGAATGCGGGAAGCTGAAGAATCTCCACTGTGTTAAATCTGTTGCCTGGAAACGGCTAGTGGAGACTGCAATAGACTGAGGACACTAGTGATCTGTAAAGTGTAGTTCCGGGTGGTGTATGCAAGGTCAATAAATCCAACATGCAATTCATACACCGTCTATAGTCACACACTCCAAATACGTGACAATATCATTAGAATTAGCAATTAGAACTCCTCGTAATCATCACATTTATTTTTAAGGACCGGAAAATAAGGCGACCCCTTTTCTTCCTAGAATCAGTACTTGGAGAAGAACTTGCGTTAGAGTCGGGCTAATACAAACAAATTCCGCGACTTGAGTCCGCAGGTGAACTGTATCGACCAACCGAGCGACCGCTGCTTGTCGGCGAAGTTAGTGTCAACTTTAGCGGGTAAAGGGTGTCACGTGGTCAGCGCAACGAATCCCCATGGCCGTTAATTTCGGTTATATATCCTGGAGCCGCTATTTCCTTGAAATAGCTCCTCAATTATCCTCACGAGGCTGAGTGGACCCCGTTCCAGACCCACTACTTCTCAGAAAATCTGGTAGCACCGGGAATCGAAACCGGGACCTCTGGATCTGTAGCCAGGAACTCTGACCACTAGACTACAGAGGAGGTCGTCGGGCTAATACGGCAATATAAAACAAATAAGTAAACAACAAATCAGTTTCTTAATCTTGCTCTAGGATAACACTGTGCCCTTGATACGGCGGTGGTGAAATGGGCCTCTCGCTTGAAGCGGATGATAAAGAGCTCTGGTTGATTGACAACTGGCAGAAGCCTATGAACGTTAAAGAGAATATATGTTTTTTCATTGGCGCTACAGCCCTCATTTAGGCCTAGGCCTACCTCCATGAAACTCTCCGTTTTCACTTCTGTTTTACTAGATCTTAGAAGTACGGTAGGACTCCTTGGGCGGGTGATCAGCTCGTCGCAAGGCCTCTTCCTGTACACAAACACAGAGAAACGCACACAAACATCCATGCCCTGAGTGGGAAAGGTGAATATTACCTTTCCCATAATTTCATGCTTTTAATTAAGTAATGCAAAGCTGTCCAGGATCACCACTCTAAGACGTATGGAGTAGTGGAGATATAGCTCAGTGCATACATAACATTGGCACTAGAGGGAAGTGAATGGTCAGCTTTACACTCAGGCCGCTTTACCCCGTGGAAAGGATCAGTGGTATTCATTAGAGAGAAGCTGCTAGTGCCACATAACTGTATGAATGCTTTGCCCAAGCCGAGAATCGAATCCAGATTCCTCGGTCTTCCAGCTCCTGTCGTGGTCGGTATATGACGAGTTATCCTGGCTCCTCGCCATATATATCATGTGTACCATAAAAGGCTTATCGCAAGAAAATAGTTATATCTTGTCATATTTTAAGGAATAGACCTGGTACAACTTTAATGTAAACTATTTTAGGTATAATAAACATTTCATAACGCTCATGTAATTTGATTTCAATCCCTGAGCACAGTACGGGCCATTCCCCAAAATCTGTTTTTGCTAGTTGCTTCACTCTGTGAATGAAATTTAAAACGCAAATGCCCTATATACAAATTTCAATTAGGTGAGTGGTAAATTAATTTTTTTTTCCATTTATTCGTCAATGACTCCACTACAGCCCTTTCTTGGGCCCTGACCTCTTCTTCAGTTCCTTAATCTTTTTTACACAGACGGTAGGACGCCCTGGATGAGTGATCAGTTCTTCGTAAGGCCGCTACCTACACACAGGACAACACAAACACGGAATAAACGCAAACACTGATATCCATACCTTGAATGGGATTCGAACCCACGATCCTAGCGTTCGAGAGAGCGAAGACAGTTCATGGCTTAAACCGCATGGCCACCGTGATCGGCAAATTAACCTATGATCGACGTATATTAAACTATAAAATGCTTTAAAAAGATAAAGTACAGATAAAATCATTTTGAAATGAAAGAAGAGTTGAAAAAATTAGACGATGGATGCATCAGGTTCATTTCAGAATCTGACCCCAGCCGCTGCACGGATGGAGCTTTATCCAGTTTTATATCTTTCACTCACTTAGAGAATAGAAAAACGCCTTCGGCTTATGCAGATGTATGGAAGGGACATGTTGATTAAACCTACTGATCGTTAATCAACTCGCGGCTTGTAATTATGACGTACATTAGAGCTACTGAATGTATCAATAGTGAATGGTAAAAACATGGGCACACATCAGCCACGAAAATAAAGAAGTGACTGTCTTGAAAGGCCAGTCGTTTAAACTGATGCAAGAGCAGGATAAGTTTTTTAAACCAGTACCCCGTGATGCTCCAACAGATAAGTAAGTTTCAGGTGAAGTTTCAAACACGGACATAAAGTAGAAAAATACATCATTTCCTTTTTAGTTAAGTGTGTCTTGTAGTATGAAACTAAAAATCAGAAGAAAAAAACGTAAATATTCATTGATTTTCTGCACAATCTGAATAATGATATTAACATCGCCGTGTTTACTAACTTACAAGTTTCGCGTTAGAACTACATAAGACCGGTATCGAGACTCGTGGATTCGTGATTACAATTTATGTACAATGCTTCAGAGGGCTGAGTAGTCTGACTTGCCTTCCGACCACTTTGTAGCCAGGAAAAATTAATTTAGTTTCTTTGGATACGAGATTGACCTCCTCTGTGGTCTAGTGGTCAGAGTTCCTGCTTACATATCCAGAGGTCCGCGTTCGATTCCCGGCGCTACCAGATTTTCTGAGAAGCAGAGGGTCTGGAACGGTCCACTCTGCCTCTTTAGGATAACTGAGGACCTATTTTAAAAAAAAATAGCAGCTCCGGTATAGAGAATAGAAATTAATGGCCGTGGGGTTTCGTTACGCTGACCACGCGACACCCTCTATTCGCTAAAGTTGGCAATAACTTCGCCGACAAGCGGCGGACACTCGGTCGGTATAGTTCGCTTGCGGACTACAGGCCACGGAGTTTCTTTGTTTGATTTTTGTATTTGGATACGAGATTGGGTGGGATCCAGAGCCTGTCCGGATGTGGTAAAATACTCTCACTTCCTCTCTTGGGAATTGAACCGTGTATATCATAAAACCTGTAACCAGTTAGCATATTAGTCTATCTATTATTCTTAGGTTACTCTTCGGGGTAAAGGGCGGCCGGCTCGTAGGGCCTCAACATCTCACAACCTTATGGGCCTCCAAGACCTGTTACAGGGATACCTTTACTTCTTTACTTTTTTTATCTATCTACCCATCCATCCATCCAATTATCTATCTATCTATAGCTCTACGGCCCTTTGTTGGGCCTTGGCCGCTTTTTAAGTTCCTGGGCACGCGGTAGCGAAGTTGGTTGAGGCACTATGCTACAGGCCAGAAGGTCACTGGATAAAATCCCGATGAGGTCATTGGATTTTTTCAATTTACCTAATCCTTCCAGCAGCAGTATGGCCCTGGGTTCGACTCAGCCTCTAACAGAAATGAGTACCAGGAATCTTCCTGGGGGTAAAGGGCGGTCGGCGCGTAAGGCTGACAACATTACCGCCATTTATGAGCAGATTGTCTAGATAATGTGGGACCCTCGGCGTCTCACAACCCTATGGGCCTTCACGGCCTGTTACGGGGACACCTTTACTTTTAATTTTACTTTTACTTTTTTTATCTTTTACATAGTCAGTAGGACTCCTTGGACGGGGGATCAGCCTGTCACAAGGCCGCTACCTGTTCACAGAACAGCACAAACAGAGAATGAACGTACACAGACATCCATGCCTCAAGTGGACATCGAACCCTCAACCCCAGTGTTGCAACAGATGGAGAGGTTCATGCTTCAGAACGCGCGGCCACTGTCTTAATAGTCTGCTTCCCTTACTTTCACAAAACATGTCTCATAAAGGTTGGTTCAATCAACCGAAAGGAGGTAAGGAGGGGATTCACAGTCATACAGACAGCATGGAGATAGCATAAGCCTACTGTACCCACCCTTTTGAGGGATTCCCTCCTCGGTTCGAGTCAAGTTGAATCGAACTAGAATATTCACTCTACAATTGTTTTGAACAAGTTTTAATAAATGCTAGAAGCAAGCCGAATCGGGCGGTATCCTCTCTGTTTATCAGAAGCGAGTTGCGGGACATACACTGCTCTGGTTCAGAACTGAAGATGTTTGTCTCACTTTGGGGTTTATGGCTGGTTTCCGAGAGCTACCAAATTGTCGCCTTGAAGGATGCCGTGCATCACAGAGGGAAGGGAACAGGAACGCCACCTTTTTGTCCTTCAAGACGAGTCTTCAAAGAGATTCCGAGGGGAAATGACAGCAAAGGACTTGGACACCGCCGCGTGTTCAGTATTGCTTCGGACCCCCGTGTGCAGTGCAGTGCAGTGCAGCTGGTCAGTGGCTCGGATCTGAAGGAGCACATAACGTTTCCAAATTACGTTGATTACCGCGAGGGGAATGTTTTACGTAAACACTGGCCTTAATTCTAAATCAATAAATTCAATTCGTGACGTTTCGTGATAACCGCATCGACTTGGAGTGTAATAATTCAGCAGTGTTCCTTTATCATTCAAATAAATGCAAACTGTGACTCTTTCTAAGAGTGACTTATTCGTGACTAATTAACCGTATACACTTCACATTCTCCCCACAGTTCCAAAGTTTACGCTGCTATCCAATCCCGTTTACGCGCCCTGAGAACTCCCGCCTACCTCTTAGCTAGACGACAATCTCCGACCCTAATCACTGAAGGTTAATTAATGACATCGCACCATCAAATTTCACCCTCCTTGAATGAAGAATTTACTGGACGCTACCTGATTTACTTCAGATAGCGGGATAGGTTAGGTTATATGTGTGAAAGTGAGGGTAAACTAGGGAGCCGGCAACGTGAGACATTCAGGTTTAACTTTTGCGGGAGCAAGTCGATCCTCGGAGAAAGCAGAATGAGTCCGGATTTAATCTTGAACGGATATTTATTGAACAAATCATTAATATGGTGAATTGTTTAGTGAACTGAATTGTGCCGTGGTCTGACAGCTACGTATCTTACAGGAACGGGTATCAAACACACCTGAATCATTCCGAAATATGTCTTCAAGTGGCTTCGGCAGAAACGTTGCCTGGTCACTCTGATGTTATAGAAAGAAACGTTCCACTCTCTCACATGTAATTCCTATTACGTTTCAGGTTGTGTGAGCTTGGAAGCCCTGGTAAGAAGACTAATGCTTTCCCGTTACTGACAAACAGTCGACTGGCTTTCGCCAGTGAACTCAAGAAAATTCCCGAAGATCAGCCTATTAAAAGTCTATAACACTGCAATATCCTGTTATGATATCTCACCTCATTCGTGATTGACGTACACGCAAGTAAAGAAAGCAAAATAAATAAATGTTAACTAATGGCTTCCATCTGACTGTAAGATAGCACAAAAATCAGTATCACTAAACTAAGAAGGAAAAGTTTTAACCTTTAAGCTAAAACTGAAAGTAGGCTTGTGAGATCACCCTGTTTATTATGCAATTGCATATTTACTATAGCCTTATTTCAGAAAGACGACAGGCCTACCGTCACGAGCAGTTTCGATATCGGTATAAAAATACATTTCTTTATCGGCACAAGCAGTGTTAATAAGAATAAAGAACTACATATCGACAGAATTCCGTCTGAAATATTCATAGATTTAGTCGTATCTATTGTCAGAGTGAAAAATCGACAATTTTTAATTTTGTTTCGTATAAGTTATTAAGAGAGACCACTGGGAAGACCAAGGCGTAGATGGGTTGACAATATTAAAATGGATCTTAGAGAGAGAGAATGGGATGATATCGATTGGACTGATCTGGCTCGGGATAGGGACCAGTGGAGGGCTCTTGTGAACATGGTAATGAACCTTCGGGTTCCATGAAATGCTGGGAAATTCTTGAGTAGCTGCAGAAATGGCGGCTCTTCAAGAAGGGCTCAGCTCCATGAGCAAGTTAGTAAGTAAGTAAGTAGGTAAGAAGTTATTAGGAGGGACCAGATATACAGATGGACACGCGGACGGGGAAACTCAAGGACACGCAATGCTATGAGCTTCATGAAAATAGAGAGAATTTGGCTACAAACCTCCGATCGCAAAAGAAACACGTATTTTATAAACGAGCACATGCATGGCAGAACAAGCAGTTTTATGTAAATGTTATAAAACTGAATTCAAGAGCCTCTTGTAGTTTCAGAACCAAGAACACGGTTTATGTGCAAAAACAAAAATTATGGAGAAGGTATTTTAATTGATAGAGCAAAGCGATGGGGGTGAGCACATATCACGCAGGAGATATAGTAAATAGGTGAAGCAAAATCAGCCACAAAACCCGCAAGGGAAGAGACCTAAGCGAGGGTCCTAGTGATTGACTGAGTTTTGTTAGTTAATTTAAGAACGCACTCTCATATCCGTAATTTATACAGCACTGAATAAGTTGGAAACATAATCACGAACAGTAAACGCGTACGGATTTTGAACAAGGTGTCCTATGTAAGATTTGAGGTTTTCAGGGCGGTGACTATGAAGAGAGCAGTCTTCTGGGATGTGGCACTGTGTAGATGTGGTATTAACCGACGTTTCGGAGGAACGTATCGCCTCCATCTTCAGGGTAGAAGGAAAGATAAGAAATCCGCAAGAGAAGAGACAGTGAGAACAGGAAGAAGAAGATGAAGGCGATACGTTCCTCCGAAACGTCGGTTAACATCACATATACACGGTGCCACATCCCAGAAGACTGCTTTCTTCAAGGTGTCCTATGTCTGTTTGAATGCTTAACTCGGCTTCTCTTGGTAAAATGAGACATCCGGTAGACCACAGAATCGAACCGAGTTCATCCCTAATAGACGTCTATGCAATATTAGTGCCTCACAAATCTTCTCAGAGAAGATAATATTAAAACAGATATTTTGGAAACACAAAGTGAAGGTGTAGAATGAATTCCGCTGGCCCAATGATAAGGTCCAGTTGCAAGGTTTTTGTGAACTTGGTGATGAAAAATCTGGTTCAAAAAAGTAGATAATTTATAGACTAATTTACATAATCAGATTCTTGACAAAGCACGTGTACAGTTAGTTAATGGTACTTAAAGAGCAAAATTACTGAAGCAGGATTCATTTGCAGGAAACTATGCCAGATATCCTGCCATATCCGGTCACTAAAGCTTATGACTTAATTCACATGCTGTAAGCGTTGTGTTGTAATACCAAAAGTATTACTGCTTTTTTTTCGCGACAGCGTTTCATTCAAATATGACTTTTATTACTTGGAATCCCACGCGATTTTATTTATACTTCATTCTGCTTGCAAGCCAACAGACGTGAAGACAACTCTACAGGAAGAAAATAAATAAAAAAAAAAGGACAGGAGAACGCCGCTTGAATTTAACCATTCTTCAATGTCGTTACGAAGACTAAGTTGGAGACGTGATGCAGGATCGTGCGCATGTGACCATGCCTGTAACTCTGTAGTGACAGTCTCAACGGCGAAATTGTTAGGCCTAGCTGCATGTCCTAATTGAACGCCAGGGGTGCAACTAGAGCAGGTCATCCGGAAGCTTGTAGCATCTCGAAGTAAATTACTCCGTGGCCTGTAGTCCGCAAGCGAACTATACCGACCGAGCGACCGCCGCTTGTCGGCGAAGTTAGTGCCAAATTTAGCGAATAGAGGGTGTCACGTGGTCAGCGCAACGGATCTCCACGGGCGTGAACCTCGGTTTTCTAGACCGGAGTCGCTATTTCATTGAAATATCTCCTCAGTTATCCGCACGAGGCTGAGTGGATTCCGTTCCAGACCCACTACTTCTCAGAAAATCTGATAGCGCCGGGAATCGAACCTGGACCTCTGGATCTGTAGTCAGGAACACTGACCACTAGACCACAGAGGCGGTCTGTCTGATAGTAAATTAAGAAACAAAAAATATCAGGGGATAGTTTCGACGAGTTGGGAATATTTGCGACGTCACAGGGGAAAATTCACACCCTCTCAATTAGCGGAAAAGATACACCGTAAGAAGAGAGTGTATCAAATTGACACGCTGTCTGCAGCCCGTGGCCGCACAGTATTTCTGCTGCCCCCGTACTTGCGCGACTTGAATCCCAACGAGTTAGCATGGCGTGAAATTAAGTACCACATAGAATCCTATAATACGACTGCAGATATGCCACTAACAAGACTGCAAGAACTTGTGCAAGATGGGATTAAGGTTTTGACAGAAGAAGTTTGTGTTAGTGTCGATACATAACAGACACTGCAGCCGCACTAGGCCCTGGGGTCGACTCAGCCTCTAACAGAAATGAGTACCAGGAATTAATTAAATAATTTTGCTGGGGAGTAAAGCGCGGCCGGCTCGTAAGGATGACAATCTTACCGCCATCTTTGAGCCGACTGTCTAGATAATGTGGGACCCTCAACGTCTCACAACCCTATGGGCCTTCACGACCTGGTACAGGGATAGCTTTACTTACTTACGTAACGGACAATGAAAATTCCTGCCGGGGAAGAACGCAGTTATGGTAGGCTTTAAATACAGATAAAGATAAATTAGGAGAAGTTCATGGAGGTAGGCCTAGGCCCACTGGGGCTGTAGTGCCAAGGAAAAGAAAAAGATAAATTAGTCTCTGTGCTTAATTGATTACGCATTACATCATGAAGACGTATGGGGTAACGGAAGTATGGCTTCATCATTCTTGACCTCGGCACTAGACGGAGATGAGTGGTCGGATTCAAGCCACAGTTGCTCTATCTCGAGAGGAAAGGGCCCGCAGCACCCATTGTATGGGCTGGATGGGCCCCAGAGCCGATCTGGACGTTATGTAGTAGAGTAAAATTGCATAATCGCATACCTCTGCAAAGAATCAAACTCGGCCGTTCAGCCCGTAGCCCGTCGCTATACCGACAGACTTATCCCGGCTCCAAGTCGTTAAACATGTCTATAATTAACTTAGACGACACTGACAGCAGTGATGTTGACAGTGGCAGCAGTAGTGATACCGAATCTGTGAAATTATTTATGTTTGATTTTACACGTAAGTGGAGTAATGTTTTTAGGAGAGAGTGTAGCGTAATTTTCTACCCGCCCTTAGTATGCACCAAGCTTTCAGCAACAGAGGAAAGGTAAGGTAAGGTAAAGTAAGGTAAGGTAAGGTAAGGTAAAAGGTAAAGTTGTCCCTGTGCCTAACTAATTAAACACTACACCATGAAGACGTGAAGACGTATGGGGGAGTGGATGTATAGACCCATGTTTTCTTGACCTCGGTACTAGCTGGAGGTGACAGAAACAGAAGAAGACCTCTACAAATTCTAATGTCAGCAGTCATATTTGTCTACTTAAACCTATGAATCATGAATTTATTGTAAATAATGTATAAAAATTTAGTTCACACCTCACAGAAAACACGCTGCGTGTCTATTATAAAGACAAATTAACTAATGCTGTTGGGGAAACAATCCCTGCTTATTACGAGAGACACGGATGCACGGAATACTCCTGGTTATCAGTCCACAGACTCTATTGTTTGTAGTTCATTTTTGTGCCCTTTTAAGGACGTTCACATCACTCAGTGCGTCTGCCTCTCTGTCTGTACGTATGAATCATGTCAAGAACCACTGAAAAATTTTCACGGAATTTCATAATGGAGAACTTTGCGACGAATTATCAAGTCACTTAAATTCTGCCTTTCTGGTAAGGGAAACTGAAATACTCGGAGAAAACCTACCCCCAGTGACACTTTGTTCACCACAAATCCCACATGACCTGACCTGAGTTCGAAGTCGGGGCCGCCGCGGTGGGAAGCCGGCCTGACATGAATGTAACTTCACGACACAAATATCGTATCAATCACTTTCACAGTGACTGCTTTTGTGGCGGTTGTGTGATAATTAAGAATCGCAATTGCTAATTAAATTTCTCAGAGCTGACGCCCGTTAATTGCAGAGTCCATGCGAACGGAGAATTAGCCTGGAAGAAAAGAAGCGGAGCGTTACATCCGAATAACAAACATGAAGTTGGAATATCTGAGAACTTGTCTCCTGTGGGCAACTATTCTGCACGCAACGAAGTCACGATACTCCACTGATTATTTCCACTGATTTACGCCGATTCTGGGAATGGCCTACTGACAATCCCCATTAGGTCACTTCAAAGAACACATTTTGGAAATTATTCTTTGTGGAAATAGCTAGGATAATGACCGTATATGTCAACAATCTGACTGTAATTATGATTAATTAGTAGGCAGGCTGTAGTCAAAATATAATGTTAGTGTTTTACAAAACATAGTCTCAAGTTTGTTAGAAAATATAATGAGAAAATGCCACTTCATGAGACCTAGGGGCACACTGGAGAATAATATTAAAGCGAATCTTAAAGAAATATGGTGTGAGGTGGCGGATTTATCTGAACATGCTATGTCCGCACACTCTTCGGCTCCTGTAAGAAGCCTGGGATTATTGTGCCAGTGGCGGGCTTTTGTGAACTCCATTACATTCGAAACTATTACATCTAAAGCAGTGTTTCTCAATCGCCGGGCCGCGGTCCGATACTGGGCCCTGGCATCAATTATACCGGGCCCTCGTCTTGTAGAAAAAAGAATTTTTGAAGCAACATTTCTATAGCAGCGAGCGGAATGAACCCTTCGAGATGGTATTCTCTATTGAGTCCTCTTGTAAGTTATAAGAGTCCAACTGCAACAAGAGACGAGTTCAGTTTGCATTTGACCTTAGAAGAGTAGTCAGTCTTCAGTTTGGCAGTAATTGTGACTGTGAATAATTGTATTTGTTACTGTAAAAGTAAGCGACCAATAAACATAGTAAATCCGAAACCCGTGTGAATTATTTTCGCGTTACGTAGGCAACACGCGACAGTATCTTCCGAAAATGGGTTCTAGATTGGATTCAAATGGCTCCTGAACGAAATTCGATGACAGAGATTTATGTAAAAGTGTTCATACTTAGACTTCTAATACTAGAATTAATTGGTTAAGTTAGGTGTATTTCTCAGTTGTATGAGGCAAACATACCGACCGACCGAGCGACCGCCGCTTGTCGGCGAAGTTAGTGCCAACTTTTGTGGATAGAGGGTGTCGCGTTATCAGCGCAACGAATCCCCACGGCCGTTAATTTCGGTTTTCTAGACCGGAGCCGTTATTTCCTTCAAATATCTCCTCAATTATCATCACGAGGCTGAGTGGACCCCGTTCCAGACCCACTACTTCTCAGAAAGAATCTGGTAGCACCGGGAATCGAACCCGGACCCCTGGATCTGTAACCAGGAACTCTAACCACTAGACCAGAGAGTACTTTTGGGGACTAAAATCACAGAATTTGTTTGTTTCTTTTGTGTGAGGGAAACATAACAAAAGTTTTGCTCCAGACCTAATTAACGAATTCACCTCTACCTGCAGCCAATGTTATAAATATGCGACACGTAACCTTCACTCCTCAATACGCTATCATTCTGTGGTTCCTAATTATGATCAGGGATAACTTCATGTTTATCTACTTAAAAGTACATAGAATCCAATTCATCATTGAATCGGAGACTAGCAATTTGTTCATGCAGACGCGTCCCACCGTTTCCCGCTGACTTTCAGCTTTGCCACCAAATAACTGCTCCCTTATCTCGTCAGCGTTGCCTGTTTAGTATTTACTCGTCCTTCAGGTACGTGCAAATACATTGGCAGTGCTTTGAAGCGTATTGTTCAAAATGAAACATAATTTTTGACATAAATTATTCATATACGACAGCTTTGCATAACATTCTTCATGAAGAAAACGCCGGAGAAAGTTTCATAGAAAGTCTCCTGACAGCACAGTGCAGTGTAAAGCAATGATTTGCAATAGCGCAGCAAAATTACGTGCTACAAAATACGAGCTGGACAGAAATAAATCTCGGAAGGGGTTGAACAAAAACTTGATTATGTCCGTACTCGATCACAAGCAAGTACGAAGAAGTCGTTTCGCCTTTGGCTGTCGATTGTAGATCTGCAAGAAGTGCAGCTCACACTGGTCCAGTCATTACAAAGTTACAGTCGTATATAGCCTTTCGCCTCCAGACTTTAAAGAAAGAATTCGACACTAGATGGTTTGAAGAACGGCATTCAATGGACTTCTTCATCCAAAACTGATGTTTCATTCTAGGTAATTAGGTAAAGTACCAAAAAAAACAGATTTTAGAGTATGGAAATTACTCGTGCTGCTCATGAAGCCATTTGATGACTTAAAAACTGAGGGTTGCTAAGCAATTAGTATGCGGAGGATAACTGGGTCAATGTTTTTTCACCAATTAATAAATTCTGAAAGTTATGCGAGCCTGAACATTACCATTCTTAGATCAAGTGATTGAGGAAAAAAGACTCTTGCGGATAATTTATTTGGGATATTGCAACGGCACACACTGTGAGCAATTCTATGAATGCACTAGATGAAATCTTGGATAAACGAGTCATAAGTCGGGGATTGTGGCCACTGCGGACACCCTATCTAAAACATTTTATTTTCGTTATGGGGTAAGCTGAAATAAAAAAAAATGTGAATACTCCACATTCTTTGAAAGATATTTAAGAAAATATTACTCAATTCCCGTAGAGCAGCTTCGATGCATGTCTGGAAATATATTATGAGGGTATGAGGGTAGTACTTAGAAACTCTGGTGAGTTACACTCTGAAGCGGAGAGCTTACCTTGAATTTCCGGCTACCGCCCCAGGTTTAAGAGAGAAGAGTGCCGTGCCCACTGCGCGAATCAGTCTAACGATAAACTGTACACCCTGTAATATTCAGAGATGGAGCGTCGCAATGTGAAGTCGAAAAATGTCAAAGCTGATATATCTTTATTAGCAATTCTCCTGGATGACAGCTTGAAGACTTAAGCTGACACAACTACGTGCTTATGCTAGCAGTAGGCAAACCAGTCGCCCAAAGTAGTACATAAAGAAGACACAACGTATCATAACGGATCATCGAACTTTGACAGCTGTTTCAACCGGCTCCTGTGTCGAAAATATAGTACTAACTGCCATATAAATTCCCCTGTAAGATAATAATTTGTACTACTACAAACAATGTAATTATGGACGCGATATCTAGCAATATTGATGATTATAGTGACAGAAGCCATAGTGGCTTCTCATAACATCCACCTGCCTCACTCGAGTGGACCATCTGTTGTACCCCTACCGTCTGATTAGCTGTAAGATAGCACAAAAGGAAGTAAATTCAACAGTACAATCCACAGACCCCCTTTGTGTTTCTCTTTATGGAACCTGAAATTGTGGCCACCTTTGTTGCATTGCCAGGGTGGCAACCTTACCTCACAGGACGCAACTTAAGGGGCGGAGAACACCTGGTGGAAATTGATATCCATCGATTTTAACCAGATTGTGAGGGTTACTGGTTTAGTTAAATGAAATTCAGGCTCCAATTACAGTAAGCCCTCGCTAATCCGGATATCGGATAATGCGGATTGAAATATGAAAGAATGAAAAATGTTGTTCAGTTGAAAGCGTTCTTTAAAAGACATAGGGCATTTAGGAAGGCAGATGAATTCCGGGTCTGTTCAGAAAAAAAAAAAACTTGACAGTTTCTTCAAACCTGCATCATTACATTAAAAAAACAAGTGAAACTTCTGAGTCTTCTATCGATTAATAAGTGTATTGCTTTTATTGTTTTTAAATAAAAGTTCTACTGTATTTTTTAATTTATTTTCATCAGCACTACTTATATCATTAAACAGTCCACTGATCTGTGTTCTGAGTTTTTTTAGGGCTACCTTTTGCTTCACTAATTCGGATCAACGTTTAATCCGGATGACCTGTCTCTCCAGTTACTCTGGATTAGCGAGAATTTCCTGTAATTACGAATGTATAAATTTATTTGTTTCGTCTCTAACCCCAGAAAGGGCATCTACATGACGATTCACTTGAAAGAGTCCCAGAATAAATGAATTACACTCCAACCTGAGTAGCTTCATTCTAATTCCTATCACCATAACGCACTTCTTAGATCAAAATTAATTTATCCTTCCGTCACGCTTTGCTTTTATAGGAAAATTACCCTCGAAATCTGATATGTACTTTCCTATGTGTACGACTTGTACAGCCTCTTAGGGGGCCCATACAAGTAGGAGTCTGGCTCGCGCGTCCGACTCGGCTCGGGTTCCAATGAACCAAACTCGTCCGTGTGTGGGTCGCCACGCTCATACGTGTGTGGTGAAATTAATCCGAGCCCGGTTCCTCGCCGAGCCGGACTCGCGAGCCAGACTAGTACGTATATGGGCCTCCTTAGACGACTGTCTCATGACAACACACTATTATGTAGCCACATTGCCGCACACCCCTGGAATTCCAGAGCAAAATCATGAAAAATATAATACCAGGTATTCACTAAGGAGAGGCAGAATATGTTTCCGTTCACTTAATTTGAATGCTGAGCTGTGCAAGATATTGAAATCTATACAGTTGAGTTGAAGGCTGAAACACTAGTCTCCTATGTGGGCTCGGCTAAAAGAACATTAACAGTATGCAGGAACTTGTTATTCCCAATCAGCTGTCTATCTCTCAGCCTGTCAGTGCTCATTCAAATCAGATGTCCTTCATGTCACGTTCGTAGACAGAAGACCGAAGCCAACTGTTTCTCTGCACAGCGCATTACAATATACACTTCTTTTAGGTCATGAACGACAACAAGGAACGTGTATTTTGAAATAAAGCTGTTTTGGCATATCACTGAGTAAATGTACCGATTGCCAGTTAGAAGAAAAACAACTGATTCAAATGTGAAATATTAATATTAACCAACTCCATGGAGCGCAGTTCCTTTTTATGAAACGAACAGTCTTATCAGCTAGTCAGAAAATATCCTGCGTGGAAATCGAACATCGATATTCGCAAGAGGCATCCACTGGTCCCTATCCAGAGATAAATTAATCCAGAATACAGAGTCGCGGTTCGATTGCCGGAGGGAGTAAAATATTTTTCTCTTCTCTACAGTGTTCAGAAGAGACATGAGGCCCACCCAGCTTCCTGTTCAATGAGTATTTCCCCTGAATCAAATTAAAGCTAGGAAATCAAAATGACAGATCACAGCGGCCGCGGGGTCTAATATATGAACTGTCTTCGCTTGATCGAAATCTGGGATCCTGTGCTCGAATCCCAACTGAGGCATGGATATCTGTGTGCGTTTATTCTGTTTGTATTGTCCTGTATGTAGATAGCGACCTTGCTACGATTTGATCACTCGTCCAAGGAATTATACCGACTGTGTAAAAAAGATTACGAAACTGAAGAAGAGGCCAATGCCCAACAAAGGGCTGTAGAGCCATTGATAAATGAATAATAAGGGAATGAAACTGAATATTTACGTCCATCATGTACCAAGCTTATGAATTTACAGAGGTATACCTCTATTCCTGCATACGTTTTCATGATTTGGTGCTTGATTACGCACGGGAAATTTACCTACACGCAGTACCGCCAAAAAATGTAACTATAGATCACGTTTGTTGAGATCTGAGTTATTTTGTTAGCAGAGACGCGGGCAGAAGAATCAGACGCTTCTACCGTGAAGTCGGGGCCACTCATAACGTGTAAGTTTCTGTACTCAGTCTAGCATTACATTTCACATCAACTCCAGTCAGATGCGTAGGTCTACTATTGTAACAGCCACAAGCCTGCAAAACCCAAGTCCCTCTTCTTGAAACATTAAATGAGCCACAGATGCAGCTGAGCGCTTGATGTATCTGATGTGCTCTGGTCACATGACGGACAGCTCCCAGTAGATGCATCCGACGAGAATAATCAAGTGTCAATCTTCTGCATTGATGGTTTCTCTTTACAAAGGATCGTCCCGCAAAAGAGGTAATTTAAAATGTACAACCTTCCAATTGAAGACACCATATAAGGCACGCCATCAACTTTTAACAGAAGTTTATACTGGCGCAGGCCACTCGTGTTCAGCCTGAATGGTACCAATACAAACAGGAAGGCGCATCTTGCTACAAAGTCATCTGATCTTCCATCTGTTTGCTATCTAAGTGGTTTCAGTAACGTCCAATTCCTTTACCGACTTCAAGTACCAAGACGGGTTCACACCACCACAACACCGACAAAAGTATACACAACTACATTGTTGTGTAGACTGCATACTTTGTATACTGTTGAATATCTTATTTATAACACACAACAGGATGCACACTATTAAGACCGAAATCCGATGCTTGCGAAAGTGTTCAAATCCTCCATCGAAAACCTGGCAATTGGTCGCCACCAGGTACCACTTGGCCATCGTATAAGCCGTGACTGTCTTAATATTGTCACGTGTATTAATGACTATAGACGGAGTTTGGATTTGATGATTGGATTTATTAACACCCTATACAATCAATTAGTACTTAAAAGCAATACAGCGGTGTCGCTGATTTATACAATTTACATTTCACCGTTACACATGCACTGGGATTCTCAGTCTTCACTAGCCGTATCCTAGTAACGGAATTAAAACAGTCTCAATGTGATAAAATCTTCTACTCACACAATAAGTCTTCACAGAGCGACTTCTAATACTTCAACTACGAAATTCCCGTGGCTATCTCCTTCCGAAGCTGACTGAGTTGAACTCCCAGTTCCAATTCTGGTACTTATAGTGTCGCGGCAAGGCCCACGCAGCACAGAAAACACTGCTTCCCCTATGCTTTTAGAGGCGTACTACCACACAGTTGCTTAGCAAACACTCTATGCGCCGACCACACAGAAAACACTATTCTTTAAGAATGACTGTTTATTTGTTCGTTACCCAGCAACAGATGTCCCACTCCTGTCGAGAACCATTGCCTAGCAATAGTCATAAGCATCAAATTACAATGGGGAACACGAGAATAAGCGAAAAGTCAGTCAGCTGATCTTTAGGGAACTGGAGGGGTTTGTTGGTGTCTCACAAGACAAATGATTCCAGTCCCCATATTCATGCTTAATACTTTAAAATTCATTTAATATTATCTTCCTACCTCAGCGTATCTCTTCGAAAACATTTTTTTCCATTCAAGTTTCGTGACTGCAATTTTGCATTTTATCCATCATTTCTGCATGTTTCATCCATTTAATCCTCTTGACTTGATCTTGACAATATCTGGAGAAGAGTACAAATTATAAAGCTCCAAATTATGCACTCTTTTCCTTTTCCTGTTAAATTCTCAGGCATTCGAACTAACTTCCAGTCTTTTGCTTTAACTCAAAAAGATGAAAATAGTTCTGCTTCTAGTAATCTCTGTCAGACATTTGTGTTATTGAACTGTTCTGGTGGAACTGTGGTTCGAACTGTCGATCGTTAAGGCGCTACAGTTTCCCCTTTTACACCTTTTAATAATGTATAGCAATATTCCGTCAAGGAATATCTTAATTATAATTAAAAATATATACAATTATAAAAAGTTTGTCAACACTGCTTATCAGTATACAATGAATTACAAAAAAAATTTAAACTTTTTAAAAATATTGTCAAGTGTAAGGGGTTAGCGTGACGAATAACAGTATGTTCTAGATTTTATGACTGCATTTAATGGCACTTCTTTACAATTAATATCATTTATAATAGCTCACACATTGGACTCCTTCTGAACGACGTCTGTTTGACGAATCTCTCACTGCTTTCTGAACCACGGACTGGTCTCTGTTCTCTCGAATTCACGAATCCACTGCCTTTTATGATTTCCACGCGGCCGGGATAGAAGTCACTAAGTCTCACATTTCCTAAGTTCTGTCGTGCTGTCGCGGGAATGCCTTTGTTAATACTTGTTACTGCGGGACTAAGTGTTTACCTGGCCGATGTCTAGCAGTGGACGTCTGCTCCGGCTCCACCATTCCTGCTTTTAGCCGTCATATCACAATATTAAGATTTATTCTTCTTTGACCGTTACTTTCTCCTAATTTCATTGTCAAAAGATGTCCTAAAAGACTGCCACCTTATGACTGTATGGTCTCTCCTAGAATTCAGTGTAATATACCAGCTTACCATCAATTAAATGAAAATATAATAGCATATAATTTCATGTCTAAGTCTATTACTAAACATCACTAAGACTAAAGGAATTGCAAGGGGCCAAGCGGTTAGTCGCTGGCTTCCCACCGCGGCGGCCCGGGTTCGATCCTGGGTCTGGTCAAGTGGGATTTGTGGTAGACAAAGTGGCGTTGGGGCAGGTTTTCTCCGAGTACTTCGGTTTCCCCTGCCAATCTTCATTCCACCAATTGCTCCACAATCACCCTCACCTATCATCTGGGGCTGGTACAATAGGCCAGAAGTGGCAACAGTACAAGGGACTCAGTCCCACCCTACTAGCAATAATAATAAAAAAATAATAAAGGAATTGTTTCCTCTCGAAATGATCCTTTTTATATGCCCATTACCACGGTATCGAGTTACACTTTAACCTTAGCAGTTTCTAAACAAGCGTCATTGTACTTGAAGTTAGGGTGACTGATGATTTTACTGAGACAGAAGGTGCGTTGTGAACTGGCCTCTGTACCTGCTGACAATGCTGAAGAGGTCATGTGTAGAACTTCTCGTCAGCTGTCAGTCAGCCGCTGGGCTGTCTCAGGCGCATACATCAGTCCTCCTTACAAGTCGGGTTGGGACCACACAATGCAACTGTTGTTTATTCAATACATGCTTCCCATAATAACTCCAGCAACAACTTACCAAAGCCTCCCGTTTAACTAAAGAGACCGAGTAATGTACTCTGCATGTTGCTGTTAAACATATGATTATAACTGATCAGTCTGTTCATAACTTTTGTACCTGACAGCACATTAATTTTAGAGCCGGGATAGCTCAGTCGGTATAGCAACAGACTATACGGGCTTCACGGCCGAGAATTTTCTCCAGTGTCCAGACCGGCTCTGGGTCCCACACAGCCTTCTATAAAATGGATACCGGGGGCTTTTTCCCTGGAGATAAAGCGGCCAGCGTGTGAAGCTGACCAGTCACCTAATGCAGAGGCCAAAAATGCTGGAGCTATAACTCTACTCCCCATAAGTCTTCACGGAGTGGTGCTTGAAAATTAGGCCCAGAAGCGAAGTTTAGTAATTTTCATTTTCGGACTGAGATTTATTTAAATGATTAGTCTCATACTCTCACTACGCCATGAAGTCGTGTGGGCGACGGCTTGCGGTCGCTCATCTCCTCGAGGGAGACAGCCGTCTCATTAGTTAGGCCTTCAGCGTGGTGTAGGGGTCTTCTTCCGGTGGAGCCGTCTCAGTTTCTCATACAGTTTAGGGGCCTCGCCCCCAATGTGCTTACCGAACTGTTAGCTAATACGCAGCCGGAGGTCCCACTGTTGACTGCGTAATCTCGAGGGTGTGTTTCCCGAGTTGTTTCCGCGGATACCTGATTATTGAGCCGTTGCCTAGCAAATGTACTTCTACTTGAATGAATGTGGGTGGCTCCCACAGACTTCTCAGTGCTTATTCTTCGGATTTACATCCTAGAGTCAGAGTGTGATAACACTAAGATAGAGCTATTAATGTGATATCAATTCTTTGCATTTACGAAAATCAACAAAGAACATTCATTTTAAAGAATCTTCTCTTTGATTTGTAATGCTCTGTAGGTCGGGGCGTTTCGGAGTAATATATCGCCTACATCTTCAGAGTGTAGAAGTACGCAAGGAAACAACAGAAGCAAGAGGTAAGCTGAACAATATATTCCTCCAAAACTTTCAGACCCAATGTTACAGCTCAGAACACCACACTCTTTGTAGTCTATACCGTGAGAATCTCAAATCCAATATTAATTCTCTTCTGTACGTTTTATATTCTACGTGCCCGTGAGAACTGAGAAATCATGACCTCATATTTCGTAGAAGGCTTTGAGGGAAAAAGGTAAAAAGATAAAACTATCCCTATAACAGCCCGTGGAGGCCCATAGGATTGTGAGAGGTCGATGTTCCCACATTTTCTAGACAATCGTCTCATATGTAAGATTTGAGGCTTTCACGGCGGTGACTATGAAGAAAGCAGTCTTCTGGGCTTTGGCGCCGTGTATATGTGGTGTTAACCGACGTTTCGGAGGAACGTATCGCCCCCATCTTCAGGGTTGAAGAAAAAGTATAGGTAAATCTGCAAGCGACAACACCGTGAGACACGGTAAGACTGCTTTCTTCATAATCGTCTCATAGATGGCGGTTAGGTTGTCAGCCTTACGCGCCGGCTACCATTTGTCCCCCAGGAAGATTCCTGGGCTGAGTCGAAGTTAGAGACTTAGTCGACCCCCGGGCCATAGTGCGGCTGGAAGGATTAGGTAAATAGAAAATGACCTAATCGGGAATTGAACACGCGATCTTCAGACTTGTAGCATAGTTCCTCAACCAACTACGCTACTGCGTGCCCCGGCTTTGCGGAAATAACAGAGAAATCTCTGGCGAGGTCCTTTGAGCTTGATGGGAAACTGAGGAAACAAGTGAACAGGGTTCAGGGAGTGGGAAATGAAGTTTATGAAGACAAATCCTGCCACTAAATACGTCACCGAACGAGCGCTCCATACCACATCCTTTCTCTCTCTCTTTTTTTCGTGTCTACTATCACATCTTTTCTCAGACTGTTTGTGGTAGTCTATCTATATAGGCACAGTTACGGGAGCCAAAGGACTAACAAATTTACGCTCTGGTGGAACTTAACCACGCTCGTGTCCGCATCTCCTCCCCTCGTACCCCGCAGTACTCGCTCGCATAGAGACCATCAGTGCAATCCTCTGTTGGTGACGAGGCCGGCCTCAATGGAACCTGAAAGATGGACGCTTATCACAATGCAGTGGCATAGCATCTATGGGATCTGAAGGGTTGCTTTGATAACCTGCTGGTGTGACACGGTGTGGATACTGGACTGACTATTTTAAGTAGGCCACGGTTCCGTGGTTAGAAACAGGGACAACTTTACCTATTATATCAAAAGCAGTCACTATTAGAACTGTTGACAATGATATTTGTTATATTAGAGAGAAGTACGACATTTGTAACATTGTAGCATAAATATTAAGTTGCCTCTTTCAGTCTGTTTTGTTGTTAACGACAGAAGTTTCCACCATACTAACCATGAATCAAAGAGCCTGCACGTCTATACGGATTTATTCACTTGTCTTTAAAAGTGAGTTCACTTCCCCAACTTTTCGTCAGAACTGGAGATGTCCCACCTCTTGTAAGGTAACACCAATGTAGTGTAGTGGTTACGGTTAATTAGTCATACTAATGTTAATATTGTAACGGATTTCCTCAAAGCGTCAATAGGTAACAGACCGGTAACACATATCACAGCTATGAATGCGTAACAATAGGGCGTCCATTGCTAGGCAATGTAGGGGTGGACATGCCTGATAACAATACAAGATATCCGTTTATGAGAAGTTGATATGTTTTCTGTGCGTGGTCGGTGCGGAGGCTATATAACCACAGTTAGAAGTCCCCGTATGGAGGCGGGGTTCAATACCTCCACCGTGACCCTGCGAGTCGTAGGAGGCGACGAAAAGGGAAGTCTCAAATCTGAGACAGTAACGTATGGTCTCGAATTCCAAGGGGCTCGGACCCGAGAAAGACTGCGCTGGCAAGGCCCAGTAGCATGCAAAGAAGACAGACCCGTCCTCTCGTCAGTGAGGGCTCCCCACAAAAACAAGACAGAACTGCCAAACAGTAATAAATATCAGGCCATGAGTCCCAGATACGGCTCGGCACTAAGACTTACTGACTGACTGACAGTCAGTCGCAATGTGACTTCGACTTGAAATTAATAATAACTTTATAGTAAGTATTGTACTTGCTTGTATAAATAGAAGTCTGTTCTTAGATACTTAACAAAATCCGTAGCAGTAATAACATCATTAAGGCTCGAAGGTACATTGGGGTTAGCTCCAAGCATTAATAACCTCAGTATATTAAGAGATTAGTTATCACCTAGGTCATCCAGAATTCACGAAAACTCAAGGTGCTGAATGGAATTACCAGCCAATCATGACGTTGCTGTGAGGGAAGTTTCCAACCCCACTGTCAAGAAAACCTGCCCTATTCGTAACCTTACTACAAGCAAAAAGCAAAACAAACTCCGTGGCCTGTAGTCCGCAAGCGAACTATACAATATGCTTCATAAAAGGAAGCTGAAATTCTGGTACAGTCACTCTGAATTCTGAGGGCCAAACTTCGGTCCGTCCTTAAGAATGAATGACGTTTAATGGATTTTAAATGAAACTCTTCTCATCACAGCACGGTGCGCCCTAGGCCCCTGACATAACGGTGGCTGCAACTGTACTGAATAAACAGTGGAGGACAACTGCCAAGGGGTGGTTCTCTAGCTTTAGGGTTTGACTGAGGAACTGCTCACCGTAAAAGAACTACAGAAGCTTCTATGGAAGAAAGCATTTCTAAGCTGAGAGAGAGAGAAAGTTGTTCCCGAAACTTACAGTCACTGGATCCTATTCTGAACCCGACGGATTTAAGTGAACCTGTTCTGTAGAGGGTCCTGACGTTCCAAGCTTCAAACCTCGTCAAATAATCCCTATAATTTGGAGGCCTTTCTTGACATTTCGTAACGGGGCATTTCTTTTAGGGCCAGTCTTTCAGCTCCCAGTGAAACCCCCTGAAGTGTAGGACCACCCCTTACCGGCTGTCAGCGACTATTCATTGAATATATCTTCAGCCACGTCCATGCCTGCATGCCTCTTTTATATCCTCATCTTTAGGATGAGTCCCAACATGCTGATATGGGATTCGCCTATCCTGTCAAAAAAAAAAAGGGGGCCAACAAATTGTTGGGGTAAGATTGTACCATATATATAGGACAAACTGGAGAAAATTTAATACCAGATATAAAGAACACATACATGACATAAGACACAATAACAACAATACAGGATACTCGGAACACATATTAAACACAGGACATGCATATGGTACAATAGAAACTACTATAGATATCATAGCAACGAATAAGAAAGGACAATATTTAAACACATTAGAAAACTATCATATATACAGAACAACAAAGAAAAAACACATATGAACAATATAAATAAGGCAATATTATAACCCAATATTTCAGGAATTACACAAAATTTACACAGAACAACATAACACAACCCCGCCACCTACCACCACCACATCTATCCCTACCACGTCATAACTCAATCAATACGAAGACGCACACACATCCAACATTACAACACTCGCAGCTAAAAAAGGGAACACACATCACAAGACACGGTGAGTACTAAACATTATAATACAACACATAACAAATAGAAGCCGAAAGTAATAATAATAATAAGTACCTTTTTTCACGTTGGAGGTTTACACAGAATATAAGAAAAACGACCCCCATAGTGGAAGAACCACATTCAAGTTTTAATTATGACACATAAGATGAATAATCTTAACAAGTTTTAGTGTGTGTAAATTTATTATAGTTGACGAATACGCACTTTTTAAATAATTTTATAAATACATATAATGGCAAGCAATGCAATCGATTAGCGTAATTAGGGCACCTGATGATGGCACTATGTTGCCGAAACATGTCGTGAAGTAAGAGGTGAAATTGAGTGCACTACAAGACGGCAACTGTATACATATCATGACCCAGGAGAAGTTAAATAAATGAAGCTGGAAGAGGCTACGAACCTCACCCTTAAAGGGTTCCAACAAAGCATAAAGTAGGACTTGTTTCCCATGAACTGAAACTATGGAAAGTTGAAGTTGGAGTTACACCATTCAATTCTTTCGACCAAAGGCTAATCAAATTTGGAGAAAATAAATGTAGAATTTGAACGTCGCTGTGACGATAAAAATTTTTGTTTTAAAATCTGTTCCGATCAATTTAGCTCAAGTAATGACGCTTCTGACATGTATTTAAAAGGTGCGCGGTTCGAGTCTAGGCCAAAACACTCTTGATAAAATATTTTTCGTGGCTTTCCTCAGTCCTTCTAGACAAATACCGAGACAGTACCCACGACACAGGCCACGACCACTATCTTCCGTATCTTTACTGTATATTATTAACCTACCCTCCTACCATTCGAAGGTAAATCTGACATACTGACGTCGTAAATAAACTACAAATAAATAATACCTGCAGTTGATGTAGCATCAGTCAGGACTTAAAGAGATGAGGCTGTCACATGATAAATTTAAATTCTGTTGGGCCCATCCACAATACCAAGCAAATATTTTCTTCAAAGGTTTAATTAAGGGCCGTCAACACAACAATTAATTATAAACCGACGTTAAATTTTTAAAAGGTTATTTTATTTCGACCTTTCAAGATCATCATCAGATGGTTCTTATGAATTAAATTTCATTAAAAATAAGGTAAAGCTGCCCTTGTGACAGGCCTTGAAGGCCTATAGGGTTGTGAGAGGTCGAGGCTCCCGCATTTTCTAGACAATCGGCTCACAGATGGCGGTGAGGTTGTCAGTCTTACGCACTGGCCACCGTTCACCCCCAGGAAAATTCCTGATACTCATTTCTGTTAGAGGCTGAGTCGAGAGGCCATAGTGCGGCTGGAATGATTAGGTCAATTGAAAAAAATCCACCTGATCGGAACTCGAAACTACGACTCCCTGGCTTGCAGCATAGTGCCTCAACAAACTACGCTACCGTGTGCCCCCCTTACATGTGTCGTTACTGAACTGAATCGAACATTTTAATGTCCGTTTATAATTAACTGCTGTGTTGACGGCTCCTAAGTATACCTTTGATACACGAAACACAACTGGATGCAGAAAGTAAAGATAAATATTTTCATCTCATTGCCTGTCTTAAATTGCTGTTGTTTTTTTATAACCTTTAGCAAATATAAAACGTAACAAATCAAAGCTTTCTGTGCTGTCTTGATCCGATGTAGGATTATAGGTTGAGGAAGAAAAATGGCAACTCCGCAGTTAGCTTGGCATGTGACGGCCATTGCAGACGCCATATTTTATGTGCTGCCGAAGCCATTGAAGAGAGAACAGACCTGGACAGGCATTACAGGTCGACTGCACACACCAAAGATTTACGACACTTTTACGAGCTGTTCGGCCATCAGCCCTTCTAGCTCTCTTCTCTCTTTGGGTTGACTCCGACATGTAAACCATCCAGCCAATAGGGGATCCCCCGGCAATGCTTTCGACTACAGTTTGTACAACGAATGATAAACTGGTTTAGTTCCAGTTCTGTTTGAGTGATAGTTTGCTGCTTTTGTCTTTTGTACCCCTTGTTGAATGGACAGAATTCAAAGACAGTCTGATGTAAAGCTAAAGTTATCCCTGTACTAAGGGTCGCACCATAGCTCAAGCTGTTAGTCGCTGGCTTCCCACCACGGCGGCCCTGGTTCGATCCCGGGTCTGGTCAAGTGGGATTTGTGGTGGACAAAGTGGCGCTGGGGCAGGTTTTCTCCGAGTACTTCGGTTTCCCCTGCTAATCTTCATTCCACCAATTGCTCCACAGTCACCCTCACTTATCATCTGGGGCTGGTACATTAGGCCAGAAGTGGCCGCAGTACAAGGGACTTAGTCCCACCCCACTAGCAATAAAAAAAATATCCCTGTACTTAATTGTGTAATTCAGCACTGTGCCATGAAAACATACGGGGGAACTGAGGTATAGCTGCACGATTCTTGACCTCGGCACTAAATGGAGGTAAGTGGTTAGGTTCGCACCACGGCCTCTTTACCCCCGGGGAACAGAACCCCAGGCTCCCATTGGGTGGGAGACTTGATAGGCCCCAGATCTGTTCTGGACACTATAGGGAAGAGAAATGCCGGCAATCTAATCATGACTCTTCGCCAGTCCAGCCGGTTGACTAACTAGACTCTGCCACAATAATAAAAAAGTCCTTGTCTGTTACATCACACTACTTATTATACTCTTGCTCCCTCTAACTACGCATACACTTTGTGACTTATTCCCTCAATGCAATAATTATGGAGTCACAACTGTCGGCCGTTACTAGGCAGCGGCCCGTAAACAAGTAACGAATGGTGTTTTCTGCGCGGTCCTTGCTGATGGGTGAGCATGCAGCAATGGAATACGTCATGCCACCTCTAAGCAACAATTGCACTGCAACAGAAACGGTGTTTTCTATGTCGTCCGTGTCGAGATTTTATAAGCAGAACAGTTAGCGTGTTAGAGAACTGGAGTGTCCCGAGTGGAAGTGGGTTAAATAACTCCACCGTAGCCCTGCGAGTCGTGGAGTCTCGAATCTAAGACAGTATAATACGGTACTGTATGATCGTAAGTCCCACGGGACTCGGACCCGAAAATGACTGCGCTGGCGATGACCAGCAGAAATTATAAACGATAGACTCATCCTTTCGTCAGAGAGAGAGCCACACATCAACAAACCCCCACTGTCGGACAGTAATAAAAATCTGGACGTAAGCCCTAGATGGGTTCTATATTCCAAGAGACTGGCAAAATTATACTTTTGTATAGACGAGAATACAAAAGGTTATGGACTGAATTGTAGCAAGCATCACTCGAATTCAATCTCCTCTTAATTTCCTCCTGAATCAAATTTTGATTTGTTACCGTCGTTCCCAAATATCTGAACTGTACCACATTTTCAAAGGATCTGTTATATCTCTTTTTTCCTGAATTCTGGAAACTAGACACCATATATGCTTAGTTTCCTCTGCTTTCACTTCGAGACCAGCATCCTTACCAACGTCAGAGAGAAACAAATTTCAGAATTTAAATATTGTAATAAAACATCTGAGTGACTGTCTTTCATCGGCACCGTATTACGATTCAGCAGCCATAGAAATGAATATTTACAAAGTGCGAAAGGATATTGTGGGAAGGGTGAAAAGAAGGAGAAAAGAGAGAAACTGCGAGAGCGGAATGGTTTTACTGTATGTTTATGACCGGTCCCCTGGCTACTTTTGTGTAACTGCGCGTGGAGGCACCGGCTGCTGCTTACCTTCAGAAGAGCTGCTTACACCAGAAGTGTTCGTGTATAGGTGGACAGGGAAGAAGGCTGGATTACGAGAACGACCCCGCAGAGGCGCGCTCCCCTGCCTGAGACACAGCAAGAGGAAGAAGAAGAGCCCTCTAGAATGGTTTTTTGTCGCCGCCAGAGTCGCATAGGAAAGCTTATATAAGGATGAAAAGAAAAGAAAACTCTCTTTGAATGTGTGAGGTGGAGTTAGAAGTGTGATGGTTTGAACCCAGAGCTGCAATCAAATGGAGATCTTTCCCTTCTTTCTTGTCCCTTATGGCGAGTCAACCAGGAGGAAGGAGAAGGCCAAGAAAAGGGTCAGAGCGGGGTGAGGGTTAGAGCACTGCATGTCACGTCTTCAAGAGATTGCAGGACTGGCCTCTACTCACCATTGTCCGCAATTGCCTGTGTGGGCTTCAAGTCTTGTGTGTTTTCAAATGGCGTTTGAAAGGAAAAAGACAGTGGGGGTGAAGGGTGTATGATTGAGTTAATGGTCGAGTGAGTGCCTGTGGTGAGGATGATGGGGTTGATCGATTTCGTTTCCTGTCGAACAATTTTAAAAATAACAAATGATACCGACGGTTAGACCTGTACAGATGAATTTACCTGGGATCATTTATAACTAACTCTAGCGAAACAAGTCCTCCTTGAGAAGTCGTCAGTCGCTTAGATACTCAAGAGTTTCACATTACATGTAACTCTGAAGTTCATTACCGTGTTCACAAGATACAGTCACTAGTCCATATCCTGTGCCAGAAGAATTCAGTTCACATCACCCCATCCTATTTATCTAAAATCCACTTTAATATTATTCTCGTACCAATTTTAAGTCGTCCTAATGGTTTCTTTCCCTCTGATTATTTAACTAAAAGAGTAAACGCATTCCTCTTGTCTCCCGTGTGTGCTACATGCCCTGCCAATCTCATCCCCCTAGACTTGATTATTCTAATTACATTTACAGGTATCCTCTACATCTCGAGGTCGTCTTCTCCATCCGCAAGGCGAGGACGCACCATGCCGTGGGGACTTAACATGAAAATAATTCTTTATACGAATATTAAGTAGAATACTGAGGCGCGTTTGATTTACATAACGTATTGCCAGTTAGCTCTTCTCTAGCATTCGGGTGATCAGTTGTCACTCGGTGACAGACTTTTACATAGTTAGATTTTGTTTCAAATGTGGTCTAGTGGTCAGCGTTCCTGGCTACAGATCCAGAGGTCCCGGTTCTATTCCCGGAGCTACCAGACTTTCTCTGAGAAGTAGTGGGTCTGGAACGGGGTGCACTCAGCCCCGTGATCATAATTGAGGAGCTATTTCAAGGAAATAGCGGCTCCGGTCTAGAAAACCGAAATTAACGGCCTTGGAGGTTCGTTGCGCTGACCACTCGACACCCTCTATCCGCAAAAGTTGGCACTAAACTTCGCCGACAAGCCGCGGTCGCTCGGTCGATATAGTTCGCTTGCGGACTAAAATCACGGAGTTTGTTTTGTTTGTTCAGATGAGAGAAGGCGTTTGGGCTCAGACCGCAGACCACTACACTCGTGTATTGACCACTAGACTGAAAATTATGAAATACAGATAACATGTAGCATGCATGGGAGAAATAAGCAGGGGTAATGTAGATGAATCGAACACTTTCGTCTAGGTGTAACACCCTAGAAATATATTTGGAGTTTCTCGGTTAGAGGACACAGGCTATCATGACTGAGTCTTTCGGTGGTTTTCGTCAGTCCCTCCAGGCAAATTCCAATATAGTACCTCGATTAGAGCACTACCATTTCCTTCCAAACCCATTCCAATTCTTCATCATCCTACCACTTTATGGTTATAATCTTGATACTGAAAGAGTCGTTATGTATGAGGGGTAGGCCTTCTCGGCCCTTGCACCGCGACCTACAGTGGTCTATTGCGCTTGAAAGAGTCGTTAAGTAAGTTATGAAAAAATCTAGTCTCCAGTAAAATGACATCGGCTAGAACTGAACTGATCCTTTTAGATCAAGTCAATAGTTTGAATAGATCTGATCTATATGTACCAGTAACTACAAGTACTTGTTGCCATTGAACATGCAATGGCGCGTTTGTCAATTAGCGATTGTTATGTTCAGTGAAAATTGCAGTACACGGAAAATATCTTGCCATTTCTGTGAATGGGTTTGTTTACTGATCATCTGCGTCATAGTAGACATAGACACAACAGAATATGATATATTATATGGGTAACAATAATAATCTGTGGTGTAATTTCAGACATCCGTACATATTTGTACTACCTGTTAATGGTTATGATTCAATTTATTCCGGTATGAACTCTAAGAGAAACCAAACTGCATGCCAATGTATACACGTTACTTGACGTATATCTCGAAGGGCATGATAATCGGACAAACACAAGATCTGCCAAGATGTTCCACTTTATTTATAATTATAATAAAAAATTACATAAAATTAATTAGATTATTGTAAGTAATACTTAATAAAATGCAACCACGAACAACAGAGGAATAGAAATTCGAATGTTCGCCACTGGTACAGTAATTGCAAAAATGTGCCAGCTATAAATCCACTCCAGCATACGCCTTTATGGTGTGGTGCTTAACTAATTAAACACGGGGACAACTGTACCGTTACCTTTCACCTGACCATCAAACTGAATGTTGCTACTCTACATTGAACTAACGGCCTAAATACAACAGAAAGTAAAGACCTACATCTCGAAGAATGATGAAAAGGGCGGTTGACTTCACGCTGCAGACGTATTCACTCGAAGTACCCACTGTGTAGCAAAGTCCATGAACCCCAGGTTCATTCTGCACAAGGAAATCATAGAAGAATCACAAATATTATTGCTGTGTTTCGAACCCCGAACGTATAGTTCTGTCTCTTTTTCTCCTTCTAGGGTATAGGCTATAGGGACGTTTCAGTCTTCAAGTGACTATGTCCTCACATCTAGTGCTGGGTCGTCCAAAACTTCGGACGCCTCTGGGTAATATTTTCTTTCTTTTGAGAGTGGGTGGTCTATCTGTTGTAATTCTTTAAACATGTTCCCACCAGTTTTATTTTTGCCTTCCTAATCTCTCAGTTAAATTGAATATTAGGTCGTGCCATAGCTCAGGCGGTTAGTCGCCGGCTTCACATCACAGCGGCCCGGGTTCGAGTCCAGGTGGGATTTGTGGTGGACAAAGTGGCACTAGGGCTGGTTTATTCCGAGTACTTCAGTTTCCCCTGTCAGTTTTCATTTCACCGACTGCTCCACATTCACCATCTGCAGTCCGGGGCTGGTACAATTAGGCCAATTAGTGGCTGACGAACCAAGTGGACTCAGTTCCCCCCCCCCAAACAAACTAAACTAACTAAATTGAATATTTGTAATTCCGAACATATGTCTGTACTGCGTTTTTGATCCAGAGTAGTATATGCAGTTGCTGGACGTGGAAACCTCATTTCACCTGACACTATTTCCGTTTGTATGATTAATTTATTGTCCAGTTTCCACTTGCGTAAGTAAGCATAGGAACTGTTACTGCCTTATAGAATTTTAGCTGTGTATTTTGTAAGCTTTTGTCTCAGTGTTCATTGTAGCGTTCCACACATTCCCTGAAATTTACTTAATTTAATGTTTATATCGGCATGTACTGTCTTCGCTCGCTCGGAAACCGGGATGGTGGGTTCGGATCTGTTTCCTCTGAGGTACGAACTGAATTCTTATATTATTCTTATAAATCTTGTATTATTCTTATACACTGCCGGTAACGGTAGCCGAGCGGTCTAAGGCATGAACTGTCTTCGCTCGCTTGGAAACCGGGATCGTGGGTTCGAATCCCACTCAGAGCATGGATGTTAGTTTGTGTGTGTGCGTTTTTTCTGTGTTTGTGTACAGGTAGAGGCTTTGCGACGAGCTGATCACCCGCCGAAGGAGTCCTACCGAATGTGTAAGATCTAGAAACACCGAAGTGAACGGGGAAGTTCATGGAGGTAGGCCTAGGCCCACTGGGGCTGTAGTGCCAAGGAAAAAAAAATGTTTATATCGTTTTTCAGGCAGTACGATACATTAAAACCCAATAATTTAAACATGATACCTGTACTTTTGCTTTGTTATATATCGCTATTTTACATATTATGTGTTTTCTAGTTCTGATCTTATTTTCTGAAATAACTGAGTTAACATCGATCGTGAGTTTAAATTAAGCTGGAAATAAATGTGTTAAAAAGGATAAGAAATTTACATTCAGACAGTGGGACCCTTTCCGGATCCGTGCAGAAAAATATAAGCATAGACAAAAGGAGACGAAGCCATCTTGCAATGCAACGTCATCTAGTATGGACCTGCCCACTGACCCATGGGACTCCGCCTACTTTTACAACCCAAACTCATCTGTATGACTGGAAGGAAAAAGAGATGGCAGGCATATAAAGTGGAGAATGACTTGAAGGGCCCCACGAACAGTTTGTCTTCTTTATGTAACGGGCGGTGAAGAATGAGGGGTAGGAGTTTGCTGCCTCTACTTCAAAGAGACTGCGCCGACAGATGGTGATGGGCAAAAGTGGCGGCTGCAATAAATCCCGAGAAAGAGGGCGCTATTCATAAAACATGCAGGCTATATCACATTCATTATCCGAGCGGTTCTTGTAGCAGCTGATCTCCGCCATGACGCCCCCCAAGGCTAAATTCCAACGACCCCAATCTTTCAGCTCATGTCACTCCTCATTCACGCCTTCTCCTTAGCATAAGCCGGTGCCGACAGATCGCGAAGCTTGGGGAATCAACATGCTGCAGATTTCTTCACGAAAACGTCATGTCTTTACTCTGAGACTACCACGTTGTTTCCAATTACTTGTCCACGGGAGTGATGCGTTATTTAAACATGCTTTAGCAATTAAGTGACTAGTTAACTTCATAAAACTCAATTATCATGTGACCAGTTACGTAGAAAATTTCCAGAAGAGGAAATAATGGAGTAGAATGCATTTTATCAGGGTACAGTCACAACTAGATTGACTAATTGTTGTACCGGACACACTAGTTAATTAATTTTATAAATAAATATATATATATATATATATATGGTGGGCACGCGTTAGCGTAGTTGGTTGGGGCACTATGCTACAAGCCGGAAGGTCGCGGGTTCAAGTTCCAATAAGGTCATTGATTTTTTTTCAATTGACCTATTCCTTCCAGCCGCACTATGGCCCTGGGGTCGACTCAGCCTCTAACAGAAATGAGTACCAGGAATATTCTTGAGGGTAAAGGGCGGCCGGCGAGTAAGGCTGACAAACTTACCGCCATCTGTGAGCCGATTGTCTAGAAAATGTGGGAACCTCAACATCTCACAATCATATGGGCCTCCACGGCCTGTTGCAGGAATACATTTACTTACTTTACTTTATATATATATATATATGATTGTTGCTGTACTATTTCAACAGTGACAACTTTGCTCATTATGTTCGGTTGGCAAGACTGGAAAAAGGAAGCTGTAGCTGCACAGAAAAAAACGGAAGAAAATCATAAAGACCTTTTAGATGTTGTCTGATTGCTATAATCCACACATGCTCAAAAACCCACGTACAAATGCAGACAGTAAGGGCAAAAGTCTGTGCGAAACTGAACTCTTGCAAATATAATTTACATAACTTTTAACGGCCGTGGGGTTCCGTCGCGCTGACCATGTGACACCCTCTATCCGCAAAAGTTGGCACTAAATTCGCCGATAAGCTGCGGTCGCTCGGTCAGTATAATTCGCTTGCGGATTACAGGCCACGGAGTTTGTTTGTTTTGTTTTTATGTTCCATGTGTTTGAGTGGATCCATAACACCTTGCTTATAACAGGTTGTTTCCTGTGGGAACTGATTCAGCCACCTGTTTCCCTTGTGGGCATTTGCAGGTAGGGGATTGAAGCTAAAGCCAGAGTTCGGAAAGAGCCCGATGTTTCGAAGAACATGTCGCAATCAACGTCAGAGACGAGGATTAAACGAAGCAAGAAATCAACAGAAGCTGGGAGCAGATTGAGCGTGCTCCCTCCGAACTACACGGTGTTAGATGCCAGAAAACTGTACTCTTCATAGTCACAGCCGTGAGAACGTGAAAACCAGCCTCCACAAATATTTGTTTCACAAGTTAAAAACAACACCGTGGGAACAATGCTCACATTTAATGTCGAATGAGACATTACAGTGAAAAAGAAGAACGGGGGATGCAGGCGGGTGAGACGATCATGATGTACTTTATATAAACACTGGTACAGTCCAGGAATTCTTTGAAGAGCTTAAAAACTGTGTAAACATCAATCAGACCAGTCCCTCATTTTTCCTCATTTCTACTTGGTATACCCAGAACACATTTTGCAGGACATTCCACGGTATTCTGTTTTTATCGTAATTAACACTCCGGTAACAGAAATCAAATAATATCAAATCAGCCATTCGTCACGATCCAGAAACAGTTCACACGACATATCGCCATTCGACGCTATATAGTCTCGATAAAAAAAAAAACTCCGTGGCCTGTAGTCCGCAAGCGAACTATACCGACTGAACCACCACCGCTTGTCGGCGAAGTTAGTGCCAACTTTAGTGGATAGAGGGTGTTACGTGGTCAGCGCAACGAATCCCCACGGCCGTTAATCTCGGTTTTTTAGACCGGAACCGCTATTTCCTTGAAATAGCTCCTCAATTATCCTCGCGAGGCTGAGTGGACCCCGTTCCAGACCCACCACTTCTCAGAAAATCTGGTAGCACCCGGAATCGAACCCGAGACCTCTAGGTCTGTAGCCAGGAACTCTGACCACTAGACCACAGAGCGTCGTTAAATATCCAACTTAAACACATCTCTCTTCCTAGTCCATATTAATGTTGTCCATGTCGGGCTTCCATGGAGTCGTTATCTAAAATTTCTCCCCAATAAAATTCTATATGCATTTCTCGTATGCTGCTCTATCTTAGTCACACGTTGAGCTCACCGCAACTTCATGGATTCTATTGCCTAGAAGCACGACTACGAGTTGACTTGCAGAGCCTTCAAGATGAAAAGTTCTTCGCAGAGTTTCCAACGAAGCAATAAAGAACAGCTTATACACCAGCAGTGTATAATTTCAAAATGGAATAATTAAGACGGACTATAATCACGTTCATACAATTATTCTGCATAATTCTGTTGACTTGAATATGCAGAATATCTGTATTATTTATATTGTAACTGAAGAATATAAGGTTTCAGCGTAAATTGTTACTTGCTCAGAATTGTAAACAACGCTGGAACTTCGCAGATTTTCTCTCAAGTAGTATAACAATTAGGGGCAACATTGATTCTCCACAGTATGAAAATGGAATGAACTTACTTTTCTCCTGTCTGTATTATGAGTATATTTATCGTATTGTTTTACCAAATATTTCTGTGCTCATCAGTTATTCCTGCGACATATCTGGTTCTACTGAGAACCCCTTTCACACATTTCCCACATATCCATCCATCTATCTATCTATCTATGGCCCTACAGCCCATCTGGACCTTGGCTGCTTTTCCAGTTTCTCAGTCTGTACACAGACAGTAGGACTCTTTGGACGGGGGATCAGCCCGTCGCAAGGCCTCTACCTACACACAGAACAACACTAACATATAATAAACGCATACAGACATCCATGCCTTGAGTGGGATTTGAACCCACGAACCCAGTGTTCGAAAGGGCGAAGATAGTTTATGCCTTACACCGCGCGGCCAATCGGCCATTTTCCACGTCTGCCTACGTAAAATCTCCACGTTCTATGCTTTCTTAACGGTCGTCAGCAGAAGTATTTTCTCCTTTACTGACTTACATTTGCCGTGCAGGTTTTAGTTCGTCAACAAGAGCTGTCAAATGAATAGTTTACAGTTTACATGTACGTCAAGCTACTACTTTTACGATTGTGTAATACAGAAACGAAAGAAGAGGTAAAGAGTTCTAGGAAATGGAAACCACACAGATTGCAGGCCTAAATGCTGTTGCGGTCAGGGGCACTAATATTTCCCTGTTTCAGTATGACTGTCGCAAGGCCTCCACCTGTACACATACAGAAACTCGCGCGAACGCACATACCCATGCATACACTGAATATCCATGCTCTGAGTGGGATTCGAACCTACAATCCCGGCTTCCAAGCAAGCGAAAACAGTGCTTGCCTTAGACCGCTCGGCTACCGTGACCGACAAGTTTCTTCTTAGTGACGCATACTGTGCACCCGTTCGCTCCCTGTTACTGGCAGGAAATCAGTTTTTATGCAGCGCGGTTAGTCGCTGGCTTCCCACCGCGGCGGCCCGGGTTCGATCCCGGGTCTGGTCAAGTGGGATTTGTGGTGGACAAAGTGGCGTTGGGGCGGGTTTCCTCCGAGTACTTCGGTTTCCCCTGCTAATCTTCATTCCACCAAATTCTCCATCATCATAATCACCCGGGGCAGGCTACAATAGACCAATCAGTGGCCGCCGTGCCGAGTGAACCCAGTTGAACTCCACCCCCCACTAAGCGAATTTGAAAAAAAAGAAGTTTTGATTAAAAAAACACAAGATTTTCTGTATGCCTATAATGAACGGTGATTATTGAATATTAAAACTGATGTCTAGCACCACGATCAAAATAACTTTTGCCTTCTACGTAAGGAAAACAAATTTCTTACGTTGATTCTACAGATCTGAATACTAGGATTCTGGCAGTGTTAAAAGGTACATTAGGGAATAGCGCTTTCATAGGATAATTAAACGTAAGAAGTTAGCAACTCAGGACATTGTATGACAGGGAATTTCTGGACTTGAAGGCTCTGCAAATTACCAGGTACTCGTAATTTCAGGACCTGTGACTATGAACGAGGATATGAGAAATGCATATAGAATTTTTCTAGGGAGGAATTTTAGGTGACGTCTCCATGGAAGACCGACACGGACAACATTAATATGGACTAGACTGAGAGATGTGTTTAAGTTGGTTATTTAACGACGCTGTCGGTAGCGAGACTATATAGAGTCGAGGGGAGTTTTTGTAGGTGCAGAGCTGTTACTACGCAACGACCGTGAGATAAGCAAATATACCAGAACCGTTCCTATGCAACGGCTCGGTGAACACGTCTACGTAGCTACATAATAAGTATGCAAGAATGTGGAAATTTTGTTTAATTAAATCGTTCGCTTTTTTTTTTGGCCTTTTATCGATATTCTTTCGCATTGTAAAACACTATCAATATTTCATATTATTTAATTTAAAAAGCATTTTAGTAAACGACTAAAAAATTTATTTTTCAAGTATTTGTTACATATACCCATTTGACTCCCACATTCTTGAATGGCCCGGGCTCGCATCTCGCCTACCTTAGGCTCTGATTATATTTAATACATTTTACGTAAAGATTTCATGCATGCGCTGAAACATGTACTCTTAAAAAGAAATTCTGGAAATAGTGTTTTGTTTTCAAAGAATGCAATGAATATGACTTATTGTGATAACTATTTTTTATTGCTAATGGGGTGGGACTAAGTCCCTTGTACTGCGGCAAATTCTGGCCTATTGTACCAGACCCAGATGACAGGTGAGGGTGATTGTGGAGCAATTAGTGGAATGAAGATTGGCAAGGGAAAGCGAAGCACTCGGAGAAAACCTTCCCCAGCCTCTCTTTGTCCACCACAAATCCCACTTGGCCAGACCCAGGATCGAACCCGGGCCCCCGCGGTGGAAAGCCAGCGACTAACCGCTTGAGCTATGGCGCGGCCAATTGTGTTAACTAAGTAATAATATAAATCATCAAATATATCTTGTAGAAGTTAGAAACTACGTATATTTATAGGGACTAGCTCTATCGATTGGGCCCAACTGGGTAGTTTTTACCAGAGGACGGAGACAGAATCCAGTTTCCGAAACGCTGTATTTTGAAAAATAAACAGGGCGGGTTTTAAATATAGACAAGACAATGGATAATATCCAAAAAACATGATACTTGTAACAATGTACCATGGTCACAAACTTTTAGATCTTATAAAATTATGTATGCTTTACATATTTAGCTCTGCAAGGCCAACATCAAAGGCCTTCGTGTTAAATAATAGATTGCTTAGCATTAGTTCATTATTTCATCTTCATTGTAAATTGTAACTGTCCCCTATAAAACTATCTACAATGATTTATACAGAAGGATGTAACAAGGTGTGAGTACAGGGATAACTGTACTCTGGCTTTATTTTTAAATCCCGTACCTGCAAATGCCCACAAGGGAAACAGGTGGCAGAATCAGTTCCCACAGGAAAAAGCTTGTTATAAGCAAGGTGTTGCAGAGCCACTCAAACACATGGAATAAGCTATATAAGTTATATTTGCAAGGGGTCCTCTCTTTCTTCTATTCCGCATTTCAATTGCCTTTACTGTCTGCATTTGTACATGGTTTCTTGAACCTGTGTGGATTGTTGCAAGCAGACAACGTCTAAACGGTCTTTATTACTGTCTTCCGTTATTCTCTGTGTAGCAGCTGTAGTAGTATACTTACCTTTACCAGTCGTGGGAATCGAAAATAATGAGGGAAGTTTTCACTGATGAAATAATACAGGAATAATTAAATATATATTACTGGTAACTATTGCCAAGTAGGAGAATTAATCAAAACGATTAATCTAGTAATCACAATTTTCTAAATACCAAGAATAAGCCTTCAAAACTACTAACATACTCCAACAATTTCTTTTCAATCAGTTGATAAAATATTGCTTTATCATTGAAGTTCGCGGGCGACTGGATAATACTTCTTCGTGTTCAGAAGATTCCCGCTTTAAATTTCGTTCTGGTGGCAGAATAGCAGAGGGTTTAGTTGTTTTCTAAATGGTTTTAATCAGATTCCGTGATATTGAAGTTATTTTAACAAACTACTTAACTATATAGAGTTGAGTCCTTGAGAAGCTGCCAGTTGCCCAAGCAGCTCTGCTTGCTACTTGCCTCATAACGTTTTCTAGCATGACGTATTCTTCGACCCTGAAGATGAAGGTGACATAGACTACAGGGTGTTATGTCGCAGAAAATAAAACTGTTCTTACCATGGTTTGAATAGCTCAAGAGAGACAGAGCTAACTGGAGTTGACTCATCGACCGATAATTTATGTGAAACTGTTCAGAACATATTGTAAAAGTACGAGTAATAAACTGAAGGTACACATCTAAATCTGTTGTGAACATAATGAAAATTATTTTTAGGATTTGTTGATAGTTTGGAGAGAGGGCTCACTCCTTAATAAATATCTGAGAGTCCTGACTGTGACTACAATTCCTGCTTTGTGTTAAGAAGATTCCGGTCACGAACCCCGATCTGGACAGTCATAATATGACTTATTTTCCATGGTTTTCCTCACTTCTTCCAACAAGTGCTGAGATGTTACCTTAAAATAAGTCGTGGTTGTTTCACTCCATTATCCACAAGCATCCTATAATCCGATCCTTCAAAACCTCTGTAGCAAAATATCGTCTTTAAACAACCACTATTTTTTTTTGTTCCAGTCTATTGGACTGACGAGATAGTAGTTTTTTCTCGTGGAATAATCGACTTAATTTTCTGCCGAACACGTAATTAGTTTAACTGAATAAGCACATCATTACAAAGAATAACAACATGTCTCTACCTACGCTTACCGCCATATGTGGTAGAGAAAGTGTAGGCTCGCATGCCAGCTGAGGGGCAGACAATGACGAAGAGGATGATGTATTGCCGCCATCAATCATTTTTTCTCTGGTCTGATAACAAGCGGGATGACTGCAACGGGAGCAACGAACACAACAAAGAATAAAGAGAAAGCTGCTTGTTCAAGTCTGGCAGCCCGTCACCAGAGGGTGTTACGGCAAGATGTTCCTCACATTAACAGTCTGAAAGGTCTGCACCTCGATTCCATTTCCTGAGAGGTTTCCTTTTATGAAATGTTACACCGGAGCTTTATAACTTTGCTCAACATTTAATAATATTAGGGTGATCATCATCATCAGTAATCTGTCAGACGACAGGTCCACAGTCTCTTCCAAAACAGTTCCTCCACTTGATGCGATCTAGAGCTTTCTCCTTCAAATGACAGTATCCTCTTCTGTCCCCAAGGTCATCCAGCATCTTCTTACGTCTTCTTCCTCGTCTTCTTGTCACTTCTATCCGCCCCTCTATCTTTCCTTCGATAACTTCTTTTAGAAGGCAGTTTCTGCGTAAAACATGACCAATCCAATTAGCCTTCCGTTTTCTTATTTCGTGTAGGATATTCCTCTGCTCACTGACTCTAGTGAGCAGAGGAATCAAGAAATATATGGTGGGTGGGTCATGTAGCATGCATGGGAGTGATAAATTCCTTCGAGCATCTCCTCGGGAAATCTAAAGAGAAGAAACCATTTGGGAGACCTAAGCATATGCAGGAAAGTACAGGGAGGATCGTAATTTCGTTGGCCGATTCACGGTGCTGCGCTTCACGGCGAGCGCTGCACCGCCGGCTGCGAGGCTCACACGAATTTGCCGATCAGTTAATATGCCTGATTGTAACGGACCTTAAACAGAATATAAGGAAGTGAGTAAGTGGAATGGATTAATCTGACTCAGATTGAAATAAAATGGTGTGTCCCTGTGAACACGGTAGTACAGGGTTCCAAAAAAGGTAAAACGGTACAAGGTTTACAAGCTGGAACCACCGTGAAGTTATGGAATTCGGTGTTATTTGATTTCAAAAGCACATCCAGGATTTCACTCTCTGTGAATTTGAAAATTCAGTTACTTAATGCTAACGATTTTTAAAGGAGAGTTCTATCATGTGGGACATAACGCCGTGTAGCCAGTTGACAATTGCTGCCTGCTTCATGTTGATTTCCTGCTTGGGTTACTCTTCGACCCTCAAGACAATGGCGACATAAAAGTAAAAGTAGAGTAAAGGAATCCCTGTAACAGGCAGTGGAGGCCCATAGGGTTGAGATGTTGAGGTTCCCACATTTTCTAGACAATCGGCTTATAAGTGGCGGCAAGGTAGAAAGCCTTACGCGCCGGCAGCCCTTTACCCCAAAGAATATTCCAAGAATATTCCTGCTACTCATTTCTGTTAGAGGCTGAGTCGACTCCAGGACCATAGTGCGGCTGGAAGGATTAGGTCAATTGAAGAAAATTCAATGACCTCATCATGACTTGAAGCCGCGACCTTCCGGGTTGTAGCATAGTGCCACAACCAACTATGCTACCACGTGCCCCCTGAGACAGTGGCAACATGCAGAAGGTAAGCTAAATCTATGTCTAACAGAATTTGGAGGTCCAGAAGGTTGTGAGACGTCGAGGCTCCCAAATTCTCTAGGCAATCGACTCACAAATGACGGCGAGGAGTGGATGTATAGACCCACGTTTTCTTGATATCGGCACCTTTTGTAGGTAAGTGGTCAAATTCACGCTCCAGCCGCTTTACCTCGAGGAAAGAGCCCCCGGTACCCATTGGAATGGAGGTTGGGTGGACCCCAGAGCCGGTCTGGACTACATGGAGAAGTGAAAATTCTTGACCCTACCGGGACTCGAAATACGACTCCTCGATTGTCCATCCAGTATCCAATCGCTATACCGACTGCGCTTTCTCGGCTCCCTTTTCTTTCGCCCATGCCTTTCGAAAAGCAAGACAGGTGTTCTTAGCGGCGGACCTAAATTGGCATGGCTTTGAAAAGAGGAACATCTGTAATTCATTACAAGAGGGTCATAACATTAGTCCTGTGCCTTAATACTTAAGCACCAAGTCATAAAAATGTGTGAAGGAGTGGAGGTATAATTCTGTTTCTCTTACCTCGGCACTAGATAGAGGGTAGTGGTTATCTTCAAGACCCTGCCACTTTACGGGCGGGGTAACGGCTTCCGGTACCCAATGCACCGGATGCTATGTGGATCCCAGAGATGGTGTGGGCCTTGTACAGAAGAGAAAGATCTTTATTGCCCGTATCGGTAATCGCACCACGACTCTTCGATCGTATAGCCCGAAGCCTAGTCGGGCTGAAAAACCAAAGAGTCAGGGATACATAGGCTGATATACCAGAATCCATGATATTCGCAGTTACCTCAAGAACACACTTGAATACGTAGTGATACTATCTTGCCAGTTTATAAAAGCTGTATATTCTGCATGAAGTTATTCTGCAGTTAGATTCCTGACATGTGGTGGATAGAAGAATCGAGCTAGCTTGGAAAGGAAGGTCGAGAAAATGTGATTTAGTGTGCCCGTCGCCTGACCCAGGTTAACACATCATCCTGAGGGCAGCTATGCCACCTCGACACAAGTCTCTGTTCCTACCGTCAGACTGCTTATAAACGCTTTCTCCGTCAGGTCTGTTCGATAAGGACAGCTAGTGCAAATATTTGATATAACTGTGGTCCAAATGTTTTTAAATGTAAATCAAATTGAAACTGACTAGCAGAATGCACACTAAACCCTATATTTTGGGCATACTAGTACGCCAAAAAGTGCGAGTATCTTCGAGCTGGCCTGTTACCGAATGTATTTCCCATAAAAACTACTGTAAATCAAATGGGATTTCTAATGGAAATTAAATTAACTAATTCCGTAGAACATAATTAAGAAGCTACTTGAATTGAAAAGTAGCGTTTCAGGTCTAGAAAATCGAAATTAACGGCCGTGGGGATTCGTTGCGCTGACTACGCGACACCTCTATCCGCAAAGTTGGCACCAACTTCGCTGAAGAGCGGCGGTCGCTCGGTCGGTATAATTCGCTTGCGGACTAAAGCCACGGGGTTTGTTTGTTTGTTTGTTTGTAATTCCATAGAACAGTATCTTTCTTTGAAGCTAACAGCTACTCGGCTACGTAAGAAATGTCCCGTATTTTGTGGACCGGAAAATTCGTGCCTTGACCACAAGAGATTGCCACTGGTTGCTATGCTGTGGTAGAAGTGTCCATTAGATAATTTTCCACTCTATTTACTTAAGATTCATTGTAATACTGCTTTTCCATATACCCTTAGGGCTAGAGATTTTCCGGCCACAATTTTGTAGGGACTTCCGTACTCTCTCGCACCCCACAAATCTTATACATTATTATTTCGTCACCCTAATAATGTTTTGTCACGGAGGCAAATTATGAAGTTTTACATTATGCAAATTTTTCGGATTTCTAGTTACTTACTCTCTCTTAGGTCTAAAATTTTCCTCAGCAACCAGTCTGGGTTCTTCCACTTAATTTGAGAGACCACGTTTCAAATATATACAAAAGCAAAGGTAAAACTATAACTTTCTCCCGCCAGAAGAGCAGCAGTCACAAACGATTTCAGTGAACATGCCAATGTTTTCAACACGTGTGTCGCTACTCCATGCAGTAAATAAAACATTTTCATCACAGAAGATACACGTCTCTGCTATTATTCTCTTTACACTTCCCTGACCCATTAATTTAATGAAGCTGCACTTGAAGTAATCTGGCCCCTACAAGAGTCTACATTGCCCCCCTCTTCGTCACGAATTCTCTTATCAGCCCGAAAAATTCTTTGCTCTCCTTTCTGACTAAATTATTCCACCTTACACTAAATCCCCCTGCGTCTGCGTACTCACGACCCTCTTGATAATTGGTTATAAGTTACGAGACAGCCTTCCGTATTTTAACGTTATACAGACGACACGGTGTGCGTGAAGTTTGTTACTTGAAGTAAATATATTCTACTTTCAATTATGGCAAGCATTATTCTTGTGCGTAAGTAATGTTAGTGCCACTAATTAGAGTACAGTTTACCATGCAATAAATACATCGGCATATTAATGAGAGCAGAAGAAGAATATAAAGAATTAAAAGAGAATTGGGTCAACAGCTGAGGAAGAAAAAAATGATGGATTTATGAGCGCACATTTATGTATAATGTAATAAATCCAAATGTTGATATACCATTATTCAGCATAGGTTTTAATACAGAAGTGTAAGTTACGAACAGCATAGGGCGCCGCGCCATAGCTCAAGCGGTTAGTCGCTGGTTTCCCACCGTGGCGGCCCGGGTTAGATCCCGGGTCTGGTCAAGTGGGATTTGTGGTGGACAAAGTTGCAATGGGCGGGTTTTCTCCGAGTACTTCGGTTTCCCCTGCCAATCTTCATTCCACCAATTGCTCCACAATCACTCTCACTTATCATCTGGGGCTGGTACAATAGGCCAGAAGTGGCCGCAGCACAAGGGACTCAGTCCCACCCCACTAGCAATAAAAGAAAATACGAGCAGCATCGTTCAATAAACTATAAAAATTGAATAAATAAGCTACAAGGTGGAGTCGAGATAGAACTTCAGGTATAGCGACTGGAGTTAGGGTCCCGGTAGGGGTACGATTTTTCTCTTCTCCGCGACGTCCAGACCGGATCTGGGGCCCACCCAGACTCCTATCCAATGGCTACCGGGGGCTCTTTCCCAGGGGGGTAAAGTGGCTGAGGCGTGAAGCTGACCACTCACCTCCAACCAGTGCCGAGATCAAGAAAATGTGCATCTATACAACCTCTCCCACATACACGCGTATGTTTTCGTGGCGTAGTCCTTAATTGGTTAAGCACAGGGACAACTTTAGCTTTAGCTGATTAATCTGGAAAATACAGTCACAACAACAAACTCCATGGCGTATTGAGCTTTTTCAAATGCATCCAATCAAGAAATTACCGCATTCTATGAAAACAGAAGATTACGTTCACAAGAACTAGACGCTGACCCTACCCAGAGCCCTACCTTACATTCCATTTCGCTGAGATCCATCTTAATATCAAAAGTATGCAAATGGGCTAATTTAATTAATGGGAATGAATGGAGAAAACATGAATATACAAAATATATCTCTGTTCTTACCAATGCACACCATCTATTGGCGGATTTAAGATCTTAAGCTCCATCGGCATAGCGACTATGCTACGGGCTGGATGATCGAGGGATCGATGTTCGATTCTCTCGGTAGGGGCAAGAGATAGATTCGTATGTTTTGTTTATAATGTGTAGACCGGCTCTGGTGCCCATTCAAGCCCATGTACATACAGTGGGTACAGGGGGCTGTTTCGCGGGGCTAAAGCGACTGGGTCGTAAAGCTGACCACTCACCTCCATTTTGTGACGAGGATAAAAATGGTGGAGCTATATCTCCATTTCCCAATAAGCCTTCAGGGCATAGTGCTTAATTAATTAAGCCCAAGATAACTTTAACATTTTAGTAGCATCAGTGCAATTCTTCAGAAATTACAGTAGCAATTTTTTCTTTTTATTCTTCTGCTTCAAGGAGTACAGCCTCTGCTCCGTGTTATCTTCAAGAAAGTTTTCTGTTACTACATCTGCTCAAAGCTATCGAAGTTGGACACAGATGCTTCTCACGCGAGTTTCATAATCGTATTATATGGGATCCGAGGCAAATGCATTATATTATCTCTGTCTATCTCTCTCATACATCACGTTAAAAGTACAACGTCATTCGCGGGAGATTGATGACTCAGGATGGATGGTGCTTGGAGAATTAGCGATCACTTTTTGACTGACAGGCTTATATATCCATTGTACGAGCCGACCCATAAATTAATGACCCTCGCTGTGGGGGTGGAGGAAAGGGGGTGGTAACTAAATATGTTTACATATCTGGGTGGGTGGTTGTGTTGGCGGCATACCTCAAAATACAAACTCGAATTCTGGCCTTGGATGTAATAATTTCGCCCGACAGTTTAGAATAATAATATTGCACCGTAGAAAAGATATATGAGTCCCAATATGGGATTCGGGTGTTGCTAATTGCTGCACAGTTTTATGAAAGAATGTTCTAAGAGTTTCTAAAATTGTACTTACTAGCACAGAAATATGGGATAATGTTATTAACATATTTTACAGGTACTTGTCAAAATGTTGTCACTGTTTTAGTCAGTAAATGAAACTAGAAGACTTAAATTCAGTTCGCGACGGAGACATCAGAATTTCCCTATTCAATGCCTCGTGTAGAATGTTGCTGAGACTCCAATGACCTCGTATTTATCAAATCAGGTACGAATATGCAGGTAAGGTAAGGTAAAATTGTCCTCTGTGCGTAAATAATTAAGCACTACGCCACGAAGGCCTATGGGGGAGTGGCTGTATACATCCACATCTTCTTGACATTAGCACTAGTTGGAGGTGAGTGTCACCTTCACGGCCCTGACGCTATACACCTGTGCCTATTGGATAGGAGGCTGGGTGGGTCCCAGAGCCGGTCTGTACTCCGTGTAGAAAAGAAAATTCTTGACCCTACCGGGACTCGAACTCGACCCCTCGGTCGTCCAGCCCGTAGCCAGTCGCTATACTGACTACGTTATCCTGACTCTTACGAATATACAGGGGGTGGACAAAATAATGGAAACATAAAAATGAGTAATATGATATGATTGTGTTGACCACATTGAAAGTATTGCAGTTGAAAACGTTGAATGTTCTTTTCATTTTTCATCAGTAATCTGTCATACGACAGGTCCACAGTCTCATCCAAAAGAGTTCCTCCACTTAATGCGATCTAGAGCCTTCTCCTTCAACGAGGAGGGGTATTTATGTGGGCCGATCCCGGAGGTACTGCAATACCGGGCCAACCCGTGACAGAGGTTCCGTTTGTTTACATTTTGTAGTGCTCGTGTAAGTGTACTTGTGAGCGTGTTGAGTGCAGTCCTTGTGAAAAAATCGGAAAACGGGAGATTTGTCTGATTTTGAAAGAGGACAGATCATTGGTGCGCGTTTAGCTGTGATATAAGTTGCCACATTATTCGGTGTATCGAGAGCGACAGTGCTTGTGGTTATGTCGGCATACACGAATAGTGGGAAGACAACATCAGCGAAGAGGAACAGTGGTCGGAAATCGACACTAACAGAAAGAGATCATCGTACATTGAGAACAATTGTTTCGAAAAATCACAGAACTACTGCAGCAAAGGTGAAAGCAGAACCGAATATTCATCTTGAAGACCATGTTTCCACAAAAACAGTGCGACGTGAGCTTCACAAACCCAGCATCCAGGTTAGAGCTGCAATTGCTAAACCTTTGATTACTGCAAGTAATGCTCAGATGCCTGAACGATGGTGTCACCACCATAAACCTGGACATCAGACAACTGGAAACGCGAGCGTGATTTGGTCAGTTGAGTCGTCCTTCACGCTGTTCCCTTCATCAGGAAGAGTTTATTTTTGGCGAACACCCAAGGAAACCTACAATCCGGAATGCCTGGTTACAACAATGAAACACGGGAAAGGTTCTGTGGCGGTTTGGACAGCAGTATCGCGGTACAGTATTCTGTTGGTCCCACTATTACCTTTCATGGCCGAAATACTGTAAGGGAGTACGCGAACAGGTTGGGTAACCAGGTGCCTCCCCTGAGTCAGACTTTATTTCCGAACAACGATGCAGTCTTCCAAGACGGCAATGCGCCTATTCACACAGCTGGAACTATTCAGTCATGGTTTGAAGAGCGTGAAGGTGAACTTCAACGTCTTCCGTGGGCAACAAAATCACCAGATTTTAACATCACTGAACCACTCTGGCCAGTTTTGGAGACTAGAGTGAGGAACAGATTCCCAACTCCAATATCTCTAAAGCAACTTGAAGAAGTTTTTCAAGAAGAATGGCATAATATTCTGATAGAAACTGTTCAGAACTTGTAAGAATCCGTCACCAGAATGACTACGGTTGTACCGAAGGAAAAAGGTGGTCCAACACCATATTAATAAAGAAATGTACATAATATCAGTAATGTTTCCATTACTTTGTCTAACCCTTGTATATTGCAGAATTGTTGGATATTAGTAAATAATGAATTGAAAAAGATATGGAGGAAGCAGGCGTTGCATAATTCAAAGCATTATCTCAGCATTTGCCTGGAAGGGCTGAAGAAATTAAAGGAAAATATAAGTGATGATAATTAACGTTCCGGCTGATGTTCGAAACGGCTACTGCCAAATGTAAACCAAAACTTTGCTACTTCAGCTTGCTCGATGATGTAACATTTCTTTTTTTTTTCCTGTGGCGCTACAGTCCCAATTTGGGCCTAGGCCTACCTCCATAAAACTCTCCGTTTCACTTCGGTTTACTAGATCTCACACATGCGGTAGGACTCCTTGGGCGAGTGATCAGCTCGTCGCAAGGCCTCTACCTGTAGAGGAACACAGAAAAACGCACACAAACATCCATGCCCTGAGTGGGATTCGAACCCACGATCCCGGCTTCCGAGCGAGCGAAGACAGTGATGTAACATTAGGACTAATAAATTAAGCATGAAATTCAGCTTTATTGTAGTAATACACTGCTCGTGTTTGAATTGCAGAAAATAACGAATTCTCGGTTCTAGTGCTTCGTGGTTATGAAATACCGTAGCAGTAAAAGTAAAGCTGTCCCTGTGCTTAATTAATTAAGCACTATGCCAGGAAGGTTTAGGAGGGAGTGAATGTATAGATCCACATTTTCTTGACCTCGGAAACAGCTGGTCAGCTTCGCAACCCGACCGTCTTACCCCTGATATTCATTGGATAAGATGTTGGGTGGGCCCCAGATCCGGTCTGGGCGACATAGAGAAGAGAAAATTCATGACCCTACCAGGATTCGAACTTCGCCCCCCCGATCGTCCAGCCCATAGCCAGTCGCTATACCGACTACGCTATCCCGGCTCCCACCTCAGCAGTAATAAATGAAATTAAATGAATGGAAGAAAATAAATCTAGTGGATTTATTGCTTCAGAAAGCTCCAGAGAAGTTACGTTCCTACTGAACCTGACTTTCCTCTTAATTACTAGTCGGCCAGTTTCCTGCGAGCCGACAATATCCCCACTTCCCCCAAGCTATCGAACCCTATCTAACTCTGAAGCATTGGCTATCCCATCAAAATTGGCCGTTCTCAACACAATGGGAGGTGAACCTGGTCGAGTCCATTAACAGAGGTAAGGATCGCAGGATGTGTATGGGGCAGTTACAGCGTGTGACCGTCCCTCCCCCAATGCAGCTGCAACCACTGCTCTGCAAGTTCTGGTCAGTTTCCTCAGAAGTAACCCAAAAGCCAGACCTAAAAACACTGTGAGATCCGCAGAACAGCTAGGCAATCTCTGACTGCAAAACGAAGACTCTCAGGAGACGGTCGTGTTGCCATGTTATTGTTTTTGTTCTTTAGGCCTATTTGTTCAAGATGTTTTATCAACTAATTTGTTTCCAGATTTCTGAGGTCACAGTTTTCTTAAACAAAGGGCATATTATTTTATATGCGTGTGAAACCTGAACTCACACCCCAAGGAGGAAACAAATTCTATATAATGTTTGAAAAGAGGGGTAGAGGTAAAGTTGTCCTTATGCTTAACTAATTAAGCACTACAACATAAAGGCGTATAGGGGAATGGATGTATAGATCCACATTATTTTGACCTCGGCACTACGTGGAGGTAAGTGGTTAGTTTCACGTCCAGGCCGCTTTACCCCGGGGGAAAGAGCCCCGTTACTCATTGGGTAGGAGGTTGGGTGGGCCTGGAAGACTTGGAGAAGATAAAATTCTTTACTCTACCGGGACTCGAACTCCGACCCCTCGGTCGTCCAGCCCGTAGCCAGTTTCTATACTGACTGCGCTATCCCGGCTCCCCGTTTGCAAAGAGAGAGGTGAGAGTATTCGAATCCAGAGGAGATATAAGGACAGTGGTTATGAAAGACAAACCTAAAGAGGAGTTTCAGAATTTCTTTAAAGATTAAGTTTGCTGAACATGTGTCAATAATCAGAGAAAAATAAAGTCATAACAAAATGTATTTAGGAACCTTCTTGAGAAGAGACCAATTAGAAAGCACAGGAATGTGATACTAAAATGAGCCCCGGAAAAAGAGTTTTGAGAAAATGTAAACAGCACTGAACCGGCTTAGGATAAGGTCTAGCTACTAGAGCTTATTGTAGAACTTAACAGTGGACCCTGTCACGCTCTTGTGGCAACGGAGATATAACTTATTTCCATAATAGAAAGAATTATCAATCAAGTGAATAACCCAAGTGCTCAAAGATCAAACGTGGTCAAATGCACTTACTTAATCAGGCTCGCCCATAACTAAAGGAATACAGAATAAAACCTAATATCCTGAATAAATTAATTAAGCAGTTAAATAAATAATTATCTAACTCTTCTTCTTGTTTAGCCTTCATAGATTAGTTGGTCTATTCTGCTTCAGAATTGATTTCAAAATCTCTGAATCTATGAGACATTTGGAAGGTATCCTTGGAGAGGGATCAGCCCATCACAACGCCTCTACCTACAGGAGCCAATAAAAACAGAGAAGAAAGGTGGAATAAAACCAAATCCGGTATGGGATTTAAAGCTACGATCCCAGCGTTCAAACCGTCGCAGATAATAAGCTCATTAGGATACAAATTATTATTATTACCGGTATTATTAAAGGTAAAACTGACCCTGGCCGATCACAGTGGCCATACGTTCTAAGGCATGAACTGTCTTCTTTCGCTTGAAAGCTTGGATTGTAGATTCGAATCCCACTCAAGACATGAATGTCTGTGTATAAGTTTATTCTGTGTGTAGGTAGAGGCCTTGCTGCGGGCTGATCACACGTCCAAGGAGTCCTACCGGCTGTGTAAAATAGATTACGAAACCGAACTAGAGGCCAGGGCCCAACAAAGGGCTGTAGAGCCATTGATGAATTGAGGAAAGGAGGTATACGTTCATCATTGTTAATTTCGGTACCTAACGGAGTTTAGTCGTCAGATTAATGCTCCGGTTGCTTTTTCTCCGAGAAAAGAGTTTCCATTTTGTATCATCCACAAGGTAGAAAATCTTCAGGTGTAAATATGCAAATGGAAAAATGGATTATGAATTATAATACATAAATTAATAGCATAATAAGACATTAACCCTAAATAACTTAGACCTGACATCTGGGGGAGGGGGGTGATTGTGTCAACACCGATCAAAGGACATATAAACATTCATTTTCCACCCACCATTAGGTGCAGTAAATTGTTGTGTTGAACTGTTAGACTGATTAATGAGAATGTACTTAGTACAGACCATGTTACGTGAGGTTTCCTTGTAACTGACGGATGCTGGTTGCAGTGCCTACAGTAAATGGGAGAGGAGCTTGTTCCTATATAAGCATATATGCAAACCAGCTTTAATTTAGGCTCTTGGACTCTTTCATCTTACACATTTTGGGGTAAGTAGACTCCACAGCCCCTTGGATTCAGCATCTGCAACCACCTCTGTAATACAACTTGTTCAGCAGTAAAGGCGATACATTCTTCATAGGCAAGCTTCAAGTCTATTGAGGCTGTTACTTTCAACTTTCCTACGCACTACAAAACCATTATTTTTCTCCAGCCAGCCTTCAGACGACAGGGCTCGTTCGCCGCTTTGGATAAGCTTGGGCATACCAGCTTTTGGGAATTAGGCTACTACAATTGGATAGGAGGCTGAATGGGCCCCAGATGCAGTCTGAACGCTGTGCAGAATAGGAAAACTGTCTTGCCCCTGTCGGACTCCAGCACCGGTTACTCAGCTTCCCAGAACATAGTTCGTCTCTATACAAACTAAGCTATCCCGGCTCCAATAATAATAATAATAATAATAATAATGTGGCACGAATGGGGGAGAAAATGAATGCATATAGGATATTGGTGGGAAAGCCAGGAGGAAAGAGACCACTGGAAAGACCAAGGCGTAGGCGGGTGGACAATATTAAAATGGATCTTAGAGAGATTGGATGGGATTGTATGGATTGGATTGATCTGGTTCAGGATAGGGACCAGTGGAGGGCTGAACACGGTAATGAACCTTCGGGTTCCATAAAATGCTGGGAAAATAATAATAATTGAATTTAATTATTTTCATATTACGTAATGTCTCAAGATTTAGACATACAACAAGGCGCGTCACAACTGCAAACATCTGTAGATATCCGGACATTTTCAATAAACATAACCTCTTCATTCAGGGCACATTTTCTTTTGCTTAATCCTACTGAGTTACATCATTATCGTGTTATCTGTGATATTTTATGGCTTAGTATTAAATTTAAATCTAGTTCTGTTTCTAGTTCTAGATTTTGTTATGAATACCTTCAGTGCTCGCCTGTTACAGGCCATTCAGTGCTAGCAAGAGTTTAAATAAAGGAACTGAATTGAATTATTATATTTCTATAGAGGTTGTCCGTTTTAGGCTATATCGTTTTCTTTTTTTTTTTTTGAAAACTGAAGGCAGGCTTATGCGGTCTCCATGCTGTCTGTATATCTGTGTCTGTGAATCCCCCCGTGTTAACTACTGAATACCTAAACCAGTGTTCATAAAACTTGTTCTTGTTATTTTTGACTAAATGACACGAGTTGCCTTTTTTTTTTGCCCATGTGTTTGTTCCGTTTCTCTCATTGTTCTTATTTACTTTATAATTGGCACTTCCACGTCGTCCAGACCGGCTCTGGGGTCCACCCAACCTCCTATCCAATGGGCACCGGGGGTTCTTCCTCCGGGGTTAAAGCGGCTGGGACATGAAGCTGACTACTAATCAACAAGTGTCGACGTTAAGAAAATGTGGATCTATACATCCACTCCCCCATACGCTTTCATAGCTTAGTACTTAATTAGTTAAGCACAAATAAAGCTTTATATTTTTAGTTTTCACTTGTGCTGTTCAGTATAAACACGCAGACTGATCTAAAGAGAATTATTTGAACAGCTGTTCAAGTAAAAATTGTCTTTCTGCCAGGTGCGCTTCAGCTGCTAATGTTGTTTGCAGGGGCTTTTCACACGTTTTAAACCAAAACTGGGCTTTTTAATCGAATTTTATATCGGTACATTCTTAATTATTAAAATATTAATTATATTCAACATGAATACACGCATAATTATTTCTCACCGTACAACGAATGGCGAAATTGCATGTTATTGACTTTTGTTATTGTCAGAAGAAGGTTTCTTCTTTTTCTATTTTGTTTCGTTCTCTTCTTTCGCTCGCGCTTCCTTTATAATTGCATTTGGGCTTCTGAGTGAGAACATAAGTTAATAATGTATTTAAATGAAATGTTATTACCTAATTACTTGGTTAAGCACTTTAACTTCTTTCTTTTGAGAGAGAGGATGAGATAGTACGGAATGGATTGATCTGGCTCAGGATAGGGACAAGTGGAGGGCTCTTGTTAACAGGGTAATAAACCCTTCACAACCGGCGAGTTCTTATGAAGGGCTCAGCTCCATGGAGTTAGGTCGTAAGTTAGTTAGTCAGTTGGTTAATTGGTTGGTTGGTTGGTTATTTAGTTAGTTAGTTAGCGTCTTAAGCACAATAGACCACTGTAGGTCGCGGTGCAAGGCCGAGGAGGCCTACCCCTCATACATACATTCATAGTTAGCGTTTTCCTGAGGATCGCTATTGAAATAATTATTTATTTTCGTAATTAATGAGGACTGCAGTTAAATTTGTTACTTCCATATTAAGACATGGCGCTCCCACGGTTCAAGGGTGAGCAAATTGACTGCGTATATGGAGGGAATGTTAAATAAATAGTAGCAGACGGTTAAAAAGCGGTGGTTCTAAGATTTAGAGGTTGGGTGGAGTTCTAACAACCACTCACCCTAAGAAACTTCCATTTTACGAAATATTACACAGGACTTTGGGCATGGACGGTTTCTTTGACATTGTGTTCAGTGGCGGATTTGTTCTGAACACGGTAATGAATGAAGAGTACTGTCTTCCATGTTGTAATGTTGACTATCTAGGAGAAAGCCTGACGTTTCGGAGGAATATATCTCCAACATTTTCATGGTTGAAGAGGAAACCAAGCAATAAACACCCATAAGTTTGTCATCTGCTTTTGCTTGTCAACTTCTTCACGCTGGTTTCTTGCTTGACTTATTCATCGACCCTGAAAATGGAAGTGGCATGTTCCTCCGAAACGTCGGTTGACTTTCAACGGACTACATGTCGTATCCCAGAATACAGAACTCTTCATAACTATCTCCGTGACAACCTTATATCCTGCAATAAAATGTCTTGAATTATAATTAATTTCACTAACAACTAAATTTATCTGATTTTCGGAGCTTTTCGTGCCGTCTATGTGCAACGTCGTTCACTATTCTTTCTTCGTAATTGATGGTAGCCCACATAACCAAAATAACCAGAGGCAACTACAATAGGAAGAAAGAAAACTGCTTTACAGTGAGCATCAGAATCCTTAACAATAACCTGTACACCTGAAGATGGCCAGTTAGGCCGAAAGTCCAATAAAGGAATACGAAAAAGAAATAGTGAACGACGTTGCACATATATGGCACAAAAAGCTCCAAATTCAGATCTATACAGTGCAACAGAATGCTCATATACAACATTATGAACTAAATTTACTGATAGAAAAAAATCCTTTTGCGCGTAAAAATGTTTCGATTCTACTTGTACATTCTGTAGACTGTGACATCCCATTCTTTTTAACTATCCTTAGTGAGAATAAAACATAACAAACAGGGTCGGTTTCAGCAGTAGCAGTCTTCACTATGTCATAACTAGGCAATAAACCGGTAGCGCTGCATTTGTAAACAGCGCTTACAAACAAGGGGCTTCCGGTCCACATACGGGACACACCACACTCAGCTGCTCACGGCGCCGCCAGTACACGTCACGTCCGCAACTTAATTGCTTCTCGAAATGTGCCTAACCCTCTTAATTAAACTGGTAAATAATTAACTAAATAACTGATTGATAAATTAATTAAATGAACAAATTTTATATCTAGGATCTGAGCTTCTGGTTGCTAACTGCTTCACAATGGTCTCTTGCTCGGCTTATTCTTCAACCCTGAAGACGGAGGTGAAAATTTCCTCCGAAACATCTGTTAACTTAACTGATTACACAGTGTTATATCCCTAAGGATAGAACTCTTCAAACATTTTATTGTTTAAAGCTACTTATTTGAATTTTGTTGATCGTTCGAATTCCTTGTAGGAAAACCACAGCGTTTTGGGTATGGGTTTTATTTCCATTTTTTGGTTGAGATATGTCAAGAAATTCCTATTCTGTAGGGTCCCTAGGTAGTAAGTAAGTAAAAGTAAGTAAAGCTATACCTGTAACAGGCCGCGAAGGCCCATAGGTTTGTGAGACGTTGAGGGTCCCACATTATCTAGATAATTGCTCAAAGACGGCGGTAAGGTTGTCAGCCTTACGCGCCGGCCGCGCTTTACTCCCCAGGAAAATTATTTAATTAATTTCTGGTACTCATTTCTGTTAGAGGCTGAGTCGACCTCAGGGCCATAGTGCGGCTGGAAGGATTAGCTCAATTGAAAAAAATTCAATGACTTCATCGGGACTTGAACCAGCGACCTTCCGGTTTGTAGCATAGTGCCGCAAAAAAACTACGCTACCGTGCGGATCCAGCGAATTCATTGCACATTCGCTCTTACACGTATACAATTCGCAATTGCACAATTACTGCAATTTGCAGTATCACAATTACTTCTCCTGTTGGAGTCACTGTCATTCACTCGATACAACACAACTCGTAGCTGCCGGACTCATACTGAATACTAGTAACTCTCGCTCTGGTAACTCAGTACTCAGTCCTCCTGAATAATGTTCGCTGCTCCTTATTTAGGCTCTGCACGGACAACATAGAGAACACCTTGCTGCTCGGCAACAGATATAGATATTGTTGTCAGGTGTTTCTATCTACGCATTGCCTAGCAATAGCCGCTGCACGGACTAGCCTGTTGCGTGACGTCACAGCCTAGCGGGGAAGGGTGTTTACTGAACGTTGCATATTGATGGGAGGAGTTGGAGTACGTGACGTCACTCGTGGAAACGCATAGTTCACGAGACCCCTAATTCCTGTTGCGCCATTCACATTACAATATTTTCGGTATGGAAATAAGTTTTCGTGACTTATTTTATAAACACTGTCAACTTATGCAAATATTGACACTGACTTTTTTTAGAGTCACCACGGCTTTAGGCTTTAAATTGGCTTAGTGGGGGGTCAAGTACAACTTGGTCCACTCGGCATGGTGGGCACTGATTGGCCTATTGTACCAGCCCCAGATGATAGGTGAGGGTGATTGTGGAGCAATTGTTGGAATGAAGATTGGTAGGGGAAACCGAAGTACTCGGTGAAAACCCGCCCCAACGCCACTTTGTCCACCACAAATCCCACTGGACCTGACCCGGGATCGAACCCGGGCTGCCGCGATGGGAAACCAGCGACTAACCGCTTGAGCTATGGCGCGGCCTTGACATTGACTTTTTAAACAATTATGGCGAATAGTGCTGGAAATCAGTGCAAAACTGATTATGTAAATTTAACGTTTCAATTATGATAGAACCGAACTGCTATTAATTTATTATTTAAGAAAGATTTTTATTACGTATATTCCATAATTTCCAATTAAATATATTTACTCATATCAAATAACGAATCGACAAAATAACCACTATGAAAAGATAATTATGTGTCAATAAATTATCCATACGACGATAATATTATAATTCCAGCTTGATATCCGATGTTTGGATTGAACAGAGCGAGCGAAGGCGAAACCCTGAGCTCGGTTCCTAGACTCCCCAAGTGAAGCTGTTGGACACACCTCATTCTCCACTAGATGAAAAGCGATGGCGTTGAGATATTGGGTATGTTGGTTGGAGGTAATTAATCACTGCCATCGCTACTGCGAGAGTGGGGTAGGTTACAGATTGTGTTCCTCATCCACCCAGCCGTCCGTCCGCACTCAAACATATAATAACCACAGCTCCCAACCATACGCTATAAATATACAGGGGCACACATAGACAAGGCGCCCTCTCTTAGCCGTGTGTTTGTGTGTTGCCTCGTGATACGATGATTGATCACTAACGAAAGGACAGAGTGTTACAGAACTAGCTGGGTCCAGTGGCTTCCAAATTATGAAAATTGCTAATCAAGATCAGATTTCCATAAGTAATCTAAGTACGTGATGTAACGAGAGACGAGATATCTCAGTCGGTATAGCTACTGGCTACGGGCTGGACGACCGAGGGGTAAGGGTTCGAGTCACGGTAAGGTCAAGATTTTTCTCCTCTCTACGTCGTCCAGACCGGCTCTGGGGCCCACCTAGTCTCCTATCAAATATGGTTCCTATTTTCCTACATATCCACAATCCATATGGTGAGGTTAGTCGGAAACATGAATTAATATTATCTATAGAAGTTATAAGTTACAATAATGTACATTCCCACTCCTTTATATTTGTTTAATATTAACGTAATTTCATACAAAATTTGACATGTGAAACAAACCTACAAAGAAAGGCCGCTCCATAGCTAAAGCGGTTACTCGCTGGCTTCCCACTGCCGTGGCCCGAGTTCGAGCCCGGCTCTGGTCAAGTGGGATTTGTGGTGGACAAAGTGACGCTGGGGCGGGTTTTCTCCGAGTACTTAGGTTTCCCCTGCCAATCTTCATTCCACCAAATTCTTCATCATCATTATCACCCGGGAAAGGTACAATAGGCCAATCAGTGACCACCGTACCGAGTGGACCCAGTTGGACTCCACCCCCCACTAAGCCAACCTACAAAGAAAAATAACAGATGTAAGTAGTATGCTGTCTAACAGATAGGCCTGCATTTTTTTTCCTTGGCACTACAGCCCCAGTGGGCCTAGGCCTACCTCCCTGAACTTCTCCGTTCACTTCGGTTTTTCTAGATCTTACACATACGGTAGGACTCCTTGGGCGGGTGATCAGCTCGTCGCAAGGTCTCTACCTATACACAAACACAGGAAAACGCACACACACAAACTAAACATCCATGCCCTGAGTGGGATTCGAACCCACGATCCCGGCTTCCGAGCAAGCGAAGACAGTGCATGTCAGGCCTGCATTTTTACTTGCAGTAAATCGACACCAGGGCCAATTTTATAATCCTATAAAGAAACGAAAGATCGAATTTAATCTTGATCATTACGCACTGGTTAAGACATAAGCGAACGTGGAGTTCTGTCTTCTCATTCTAATTCTAATTTTGCTATACTGAAGTGAATGAAATGTGGTAAGAAAGAAATTGTTTGCTTAAGAAACTTTATACGACACCAATATAAATAGTGGCTGTAAACGCCGACAGAAACAAGCTAACGCCCACTGATCGTGTACGCGAGAATTTATGTGATACTAAATACATTCTTAGGCCAATGCTGTAATAAATACAGCTCGACAGTTTATAAGCTTCGCTGCCATGTAATATTCTTCGGGGCTATACAGAAATTACATCTCATTCTGAATCACAAACACCAAGATGCACTGACGCAGATGTTTCACTCGTAATAAACTGACCATTAGCACAACAATAGTCACGCTATATTAAAAAGTAAAAATAAAATAGATGTATGTTTGGATTGATGAATTGCAGATCACAGTGGCCGCGCGGTGTAAGGTTTGAATTGTCATCGCCCGCTCGAACGCTGGAGTAGTGGATTCAAATCTCACTCAAGGCATTGATGTCTGTGTGCGTTTGTGTTGTTCTGTGTGTAGGTAGCGGCCTTGAGACGATCTGATACCCCGTCCAAGGAGTCCTACCGATTGTGTATAGATTAGGAAACTGAAAAGCGGCCAAGTTCCGCAAGGACTGTAGATAGATAAAGAGGTAGAAACGTTTTTAAGAGTACCTTATGCTAAACGGAAACAGAAATAGGGTTATTGAACGTACATATAAAGTATATCTTCATTATGACTTTTAAATAGGACCATCAGGAGCAAAACAAATAGCATTTTAAGGCTCACCTTTTGCACATGTAACAAGTCCCACATTTCATTACTCATTACAATATATATATATATATATATTTTAATGGGAACGAGAAAAAATTCAACTGGGTACAGATAAAAAGACAATTTTTCTTGTGCTTAACTAATTAAACACCAACCCACTAAGACGTATGGGTGAGTGGTGGTATAGCTCCAAGATTCTCGATATCTGTACTAGGAGGGAGGTAAGCGGTCAGCTTCAAGTACCGGCCGCTTTATCCCAAAAGGAACTCTTACCGATACACACTGGGCAGATGGCTGGATGCGTCATGTAGCCGGTCTGTATGATGTGCGTAAAAGAAAAATCTCTTGCCCCTTATGGGAATCAAATCCCGGTCATCTAGCCTTTAGCCCATTGTTATATGGTCTGGAACCTCTTATACAATGTAATATCCACAAATAAAAACATGGGAACGTCGTACATTGAGTGTCTGTATTATTATTATTTTCTGATTTACTTAAGGACCCATACCTTAGCGTCGGAAACTACGATATTCCTTAGTCAGAGCGGTCGGTGTCCCGTCCGAGATTCGAAGCAGGAACCTCCTGAATAATAGTCAGAAGAGCTAAACCAGCTTCCTCGGTAGACGTTTTGTCAAGCCTAAACAAAGCTCACTGTGGCATTTCGTGCTGAATAGGAGATCCTCGTCTCGCAGTACTTGTACGAGTATGGAACTCAGTCACGCCGCTATTTGAGCACTATGGTAAGATAAGGTAAAATTGCCCCTGTGCTTAACTAATTAAGCACTACACCATGAAGACGTATGGGGGAGTGGATGTAGAGATCCACATTTTCTTGACCTCGGCACTAGTTGGAGGTGAGTGGACAGATTCACACCCCGGCCGATTTACCCCCTGGGAAAGAATCCCTTGCAGCGAATTGGTAGGAGGCTGGGTGGGCCCCAATACTGGTTTGAACGACGATAGAAAAAAGAAAATTCTAGACCCTACGGGACTCGAAATCCGACCCCTCGTTCGTCCAGCCCATAGCCAGTTGCTATAGCGATTCCGCTATCCCGGGTCTATTCAAACTGTAGGAGGAAAAGAATAAGGAAGGAATGATTATGAAGAGAAGACGGAAAAATTCTAGAAGAAATATAATGGAAGGGAAAGGAAGCCGTTCTGAGTATTATACACCATCGTCAGAACCCGTTAGTATTCAAAAGACTACGTGCTCGGAATACTAAAGTAAAGATAATGCAAAGTGGTGTACTCACCGAAAATGCTGAACCGTTTGACTCTCCGCTCACCTTGTGTTTGGATGTCCTGTAAAACGCACAGAAACATAATTAGAAAAACGCTTAGAATTTCTCCTGTACTAAGCACTCATATGAAGGAGTACACGGAAAATATACAGAAGCTTTACACGTAAACAGAGTAAACAGTAAACAGTAAACAGAGGTGGGTGGACAGCTCAGGTCACCTCCCCAGTTGGAGAAGAAGGCAGACGGGCTCCAGAGCCTTGGTTCTGTCCGTTCTGCTACAGGCCCAGTTACCACGGTGTCACATGTACACCAGTAGTCATACTTACACACTGAACAGTTGCTAGTGGAACGTGTTTTGTCAGAGTCGCTCCGTCAGCAATGCATGAGAAGCTGCACAACGCAGTTAAGAAAATGCAGGTCTGGAGACAGCCGACCTAGCAAGGCAAGTTTCGGTTTGATTTAATCACCTCCCACCTGTGGGCCTAGTTACGTGTATAGCTAACTCCACGGAACAGGTCCTTGAGAAGCTTACAGCCACTCAGCCCAGACATAACTCCCATTTTATGAAAACCGAAAGTTTGTTGACGTTTTCACAGGAACCGATCCTGAGCCAGACGAACTCGGTTCACAACCTCATATAATTCTTTTCTATCCCTATAACTACTATAACTAACTCCATGGAGCTGAGTCCTTCTTAAGAAGTTGCCAGTCCCTCAGTTTCTCAAGAACTCCCCAAAATATTATGTAACCTGATGGTTCATTACCGTGATTACAAGAGCCCTCCACTGATCCCTGTCCTGAGCCGGATTAATCCAGTCCATACTACCCCCATCCTGTCTCTCTAAGATCCATTTTATTATTGTCCACTCACCTACGCCTTTGCCTTCCCAGTGGTCTCTATCCTTCTGGTTTTCCACGTCTCCCCCATTCGTGCTACATGCCCTGCCCACCTCACCTTCCTTGACTTGATCATTCTAATTATACTTGGAGAAGAGTACAAGTTATGAAGCTCCTCATTATGCAGTTTTCTCCAACCTCTTGTCACTTCATCTCTCTACCGTCCAAATATTCTCAACACCCTGTTCTCAAACACCCCCAGTCCATGTTCCTCTTTTAATGTCAGAGACCAAGTTTCACACCCATACAGAACCACAGGCAAAATTATAGTTTTGTATATTCTAATTTTTATGTTTTTAAACAGCAGACGAGAAGACAAAATGTTCTGGACTCAAAGGTAGCAAACATTACCCGAGTTCAATCTCCTCTTAATTTAGGGCACATAAACATTTCGTTTTATAGGGCACAATGGGCGTATAAAACAAAATGTTTATGTCATTATGCTCCATATTCTACAACTCTGCCTGAGCATTGTTTTACGATTTCGTAAACGTAATATCCATTCTCGGAAACTCCGATTACATGTCGAATAAAGATATACCAAGTAGGACGACGGGAGTGTGTTTCTGTACCACTGGCTGGAAAAGTTCTTATTAAGAACATTTAACCCCTTTTTATTATCGGGCCCATTTTTAGTTTTCATAATGTTTATCAAATTTTGTCCTTGACCCACACATGACCAATTCTTTTTTTGATGACTACCTACTGGGGCGGGGTTCAGTGGCTTAGTGGGTGCGTACTGGTGTTTCGGGAATATACATCTTCTCCATCTTCGAGAGGGAAGTTGTTCCCTGAAGCCTGAGGGTTCTTGCCCGGCTGCGCGTAGCCGTGGCCGAGGAACATCATCTTGTGGATTTTGTTGTTGTTATTGTAATGTTAATGATTTTTGGCTTATTATTTCAAAAGCTGACGACTCTCTAAGCCCACAAACACACATGACATGCACGTGGAGGACCACACTGTCCCACCGTACTACAGCTGTACCTTGTTTGCTAGAACTCAAATCTCCGAGACAATAGATCAAGTATTTATTAAGAAGAAAAGGATTTCATGACAATCACAGCGGCCATGCAGTCTAAGATCTGCTCTAACATAGGGGTAGTGGGTTCGAATCCCATCCCGCGCATGAACGTATGTTTTATTTTCTATGTTTGTATTGTCCTGTGTTACTACGAGAGTCTACATACACGATCCGGAAAACGAGAGCCCTTGGTCCGCACTGGACTGTCGTACCACACGAGAAGTGGCTTCATTATAGGCCTATAGGGTATGTATTATGTGATAGGATCCTTGAAAACGGTGATTTTGTACTGTTTATAACCAAACATTTACATTATTTCATGACTTTTGTAAAAATTATATGCAATTAAAACAATTGCTTGTTTCCTACTTCATGCTGATTTCTTGTTAGATTAACTTCTTCTACTGAAGATGGAGACAATATATTTCTCCGAGACATCGGTTGTCTCTCGACGGGCTAAACGGCTTCGTATACCAGAAGACAGAAATCCTCATGACCACCGCTGAGAATCTCAAATCCTACATAAAAATGTCATAAGTTTCAATTATACGGTGCTGAATAACTCCTCATATTCACAGCGTATTCCCAGCAGCTTTCCACGGCTGTGCTTGAGCAACACTGCTGTCACTGCGTATGAATTTCCATTTCATTCTAGATTTATGCGAAATAAAGTGCTTTATATTCAATATTCGTGTATCTTCATGGTTGTATCTTTGCACGGAAACATTGATCTAATTCACTTTACGACAACATAATCGAATAATTAGTAATTAGCTGATTTTCACATTAATACTGAACAACACAACATATGCCCGATAATAACTGACGATATCACATATATTTAATTAATTAATGTAATTCATTGAGTCATATCATCATCAGCAGTAATCTTTCAAGACGAGAGGTCCACAGTCTCTTCCAAAACAATTCCTCCACTTAATGCGATCTAGAGCTTTCTCCTTCAAATGACAGTATCCTCTTCTGTCCCCAAGGTCATCCAGCATCTTCTTACGTCTTCTTCCTCGTCTTCTTGTCACTTCTATCCGCCCATCTATCTTTCCTTCGATAACTTCTTTTAGAAGGCAGTTTCTGCGTAAAACATGACCAATCCAATTAGCCTTCCGTTTTCTTATTTCGTGTAGGATATTCCTCAGCTCACTGACTCTAATTAACACTTCTTCATATGTCAGGGATAAATATAATGGCTATAATTACCGGGTAATATAATAATAATATGGCTTATTTATATGAACCTCCACTTTTTTATGGTTCACAAACCCTTGGGACCAGTTTTATTATAAACAGACTATAATAAACACGAGAACCCTTTGTTCACATATACCTATTAGGGGCTGAAAATTTTATATATTTAAAGAACAATAAAATTGTTAAGAATCAGTGAAAATATAGAGCTGCTTGAATATATGTATCAAAAAGCGCAAATATTTTAAAAATATATACCTAAAAGCAAACTGCATAATGAGGAGCTTCATAACTTGTACTCTTCTCCAAGTATAATTAGAATGATCAAGTCAAGGAGGATGAGGTGGGCAGGTCATGTAGCACGAATGGGGGAGGCGAGGAATGCGTATAGGATATTGCTGGGAAAGCCAGAAGGAAAGAGACCACTGGGAAGACCAAGGCGTAAATGGGTGGACAATATTAAAATGGATCTTAGAGAGATAGGATGGGATGGTATGGACTGGATAGATCTGGCTCAGGATAGGGACCAGTGGAGGGCTCTTGTGAACACGGTAATGAACTTTTGGGTTCCATAAAATGCTGGGAAATTCTTGAGTAGCTGCAGAATTGGCGGCTCCTTCAGAAGGGCTCAGCTCCATGAGTAAGTAAGTACCTAAAAGCTTGATAAAACGAAGTACATTAATAACCAAGAATAATAGATGTAAACCATTCTGACAAATAAAAAAAAAATATACTTTTATATTAAGGACGACTTTCGTAAAATGTTGGCAGTATCAGGCAGTAAAGTTTCTTGTTTTAATAGAAATAAAAGTGCAAATGTAACTTAAGTTTCGCACCAACAGTCATAAGAAATAAATAGGACAAATATTCGTGTTTTTAAATACCAAAATTTGAGACATCTTCTCCAAAACTATCTCTTGCTAGCGACAAAAGGTTGAAACGTATAACATTCCCACACGGACCGAAGGACGCAGAAAGTGTAAATTAGTAATTACTAATTAAACTTTCGTGATATGCAAATGGCAGGATTTAGAGCAACAATACTATTATGTGAATATGTGTTGGTAGTCTCAAGTCAACTTTTATCACAGTACAGCTGTTACAGACCGGAGGGGTGCATGTCATAATCGATCTACAAGTTCACCACCTCTGACACAAAAATTGCTATTACATATTTTGTGTCTCACGATTATAAATAAAATCGATGATATTAAAATTTAGTTGATTTTAAAGTCATATGTACACATTTTACTCTTGTGTGTTTTACAAAACAGCTAATGCAAAGGAACCGCTATAGTTTAATCTGCGTGTACCTTTCAAACTTCAATTCCATTTGCAATTTCTGTGCTTTGTCTGCATTAACTTGGTCAACAGGAAAAAAAATAGATTTTCGAAATAATTAGCGTAATGTGTTGTTGGCCTGGCAGCCATCACGAGAATTGACAAATGACTGTCTGTCTAGGGACACCTGCCCCCCTTTGTTGTACTACTTTATCGTGGTTGACTGCCTATCACTGGCTCAGTGAGTAATCGTTCTTGGGCACAAGAGTGATTTTCATCCCCTTTGTTATCTTTGCCCTCAAGGCACAGGGCGGGAGGAAGTTCTACTGCTGCAATACAAATTCGCTAACTTCCTTTGATCTGCCTAGTGTGTGCACTTCGCCCCATTGACTAATGGATTTGTGTTTTCAGAAAATATCCAATATTGCGGATTTGTTCAAAAATGACCTAACTTACGCTCTCATTGATCTAATTTAAGTTTACCTTAATTCTGCAATTTTTTTCAACACTCACAGAACAACGAGATTCGAACTAAACGTGATGTGATGCTGCCTCCCGGTAGATACACTTCAAGCAGTAAAAAGGAGAAGCAATTTCAAAATGAACAATTTTCAACATCATTAATCGTCGAATATAATTGAACCGATAAAGCCAAGGAGGATGAGATGGGCAGGGTATGTAGCATGCATGGAGAGAAGCGGAACACACATAGAATTTTGGTGAGAAAGCCAGTAGGAAAAACACCGCTAGGAACACATAGATGTAAATGTGAGGGCAATATTAAAATTACCTTAGAGAAATACGATGTCGTGGCATGGATTAGATTTATCTGGCTCAGGATAGGGAGCAGTGGTGGTCTGTTGTGAACACGGAAATTAACTTTCTGGTTTCATAAAATGTTGGGAAATTCTTAAGTAGCTTTGAGACTGTCGGTTTCTCAAGGACTTAGGTCCAAAAATGTAGGTACTTAGCGAGCCACGGGACACCTATGTAAATGTCAGAAAGTGTATAGTCTCGATACAGAAAGAGCCGTTAAATACCGCACTAAAACAAAAGTGAGTGTATTTGGGCGGTACATTTTCTTAACTCTTGTCTAGTGATAATTCGCAAAATATGGGTATGAGGTCTGGCAGTGTCTGAAGGGCGATATTATTACCCTAATTGTTCATCTCACCGGCCTGTTCTGACGTTTCTTTGTTAAACTCTTGCTGCCTAGGTATAGCTCAGATTTAGTTAAAAAGGCAAAGGCAAAGTTGTCCCTGTGCTTGACTAATTAAACACTACGCCATGAAGGCGTATGGGTTAGTGGTTGTATAGATCCATATTTTCTTGACCTCGGCACTAGCCGGAGGTGAGGGGTCAGCTTCACGTATCGGCCACTTTACCCCCGGGGAAAGAGCCCCAGATACCCATTGGATAGGAGGTTGGGTGCACTCCAGAGCCGGTCTGGACGATTTGGAAAAGACAAAATCCTTGGCCCTACTAGGACTCGAACTCCGATCCCTCGGTCGTCCAACCTATAGCCAGTCGGTACACCGACTACGCCATCCCGGCTCTATAGCCTACATATTACGTAGTCCGTTACTGTAGGATAGCCGTTTCATCTTATTATTTGTCTGCCATTCTTATAATTTATTACCTGATGTTAATTCTGTCCCTGAGTTTGTAAATTGTACGGAGATGGGTGATGATGGCGGTGTTTCTGAGGTATACGCTGCCTCCATCTTCAGTGTTGAATTGTGAAGTTTGATGAGATCATGTGGCGTGTTCAAATTCGCCCCACATCAATATGCCTGTTCGCTGGATATTTTATAGATACACGAGTAAAATGCGTAAGTGATCCTATTCTAGATTTCAGCTAGAAAGCATGGAATACGAATAGTGCCCTAACAAGGAAATATAGGTCTTACTGCAGTCAGCAATATGGAAGACTAGTTTCATTTGGATTCAGTGTTCAATGACACATTTGAACTAATAAATAACTAAATTACAGTATAATGTTATTGATGACATAATTATAATTTTGGTCAGCATAAGTTATTTACGTCTAACCCCTGAATAATTTTCGTAATAGCCCCAAAATTGTGCTACTTTACTTATGGGTAAGAGTGTTATGAACATTAAGAATTTTATTCTTGTTATTCGTTAAAGCCATGAAATTGACATCTTTGGTGTCGTGTCCTGAGGATATCGAGGGTCCGGCAATTGACCACGGACAGGACCACATGCAGGGGTTATCTTCTTGGACAATCAGACTATAAACAAAGATTTATATCAAGAAAGCAGTTTTCTGGGATTTGGCACCGTGTATATGTGGTGTTAACCGACGTTTCGGAGGAACGTATCGCCTCCATCTTCAGGGTAGAAGGAAAAATATAAGAAATCCGCAAGTGAAGAGACCGTGAGAACAGGTAAAAGCAGACTGCGATACGTTCCTCCGAAACGTCGGTTAACACCACATATACACGGTGCCAAATCCCAGAAGACTGCTTTCTTCATAGCCACCGCCGTGAAAGCCTCAAATCTTACAAGATTTATATCATTCATTCATTCATCAGTAATCTGTCAGACGACAGGTTCACAGTCTCTTCCAAAACAGTTCCTCCACTTAATACGATCTTCTGTTTTTGGAAAGAGACTATCCAGGAAAAGTGATAATGTGGTAGTTCTTCCATTTGCTTTCCACATCGCAGTAAAAGAGCCGTTCAAACCACTCTGGTCACGCCTGTTGCTATACGAACTTGAACCGTCTCGAGCGTCATTTGCTCTGTGATTCAAGTCGCTGCTGATGACGCTGCTTCCGACATCAGTTTTTGGTTTTTGGTGTCTCTCTTCATCTGATGCCTACCCTTTGATTTATATCATCTCCCATAAAAATAACTAAATTACTTCATATATTTTTTGTCATTCTAATTTTTCACACATAAGCTCTTAACAAATTCTAGCTAATGTAACTTAATAATGAATAACACGAGTATTAAGCATACTTACGCATGTCTTTATAACACAGTGGTAATATAGGTATGTGTACAACCTGCTTTAACATTAAAAATTCTTCATTTTACCCAAGAATATGCATATTTAGAGATTTCATATGTTTTTTGGGAGGAAAGGAAATTATTTTCTAACAGCAGTAACCACTTGGGCTTTGTATCGGAGATGCAATCTGCTCTGGACGTAGGGATTGAGCTTTAAAATTACCATTTTCATGGTACAGTATTAAGAAACAAACACTGATAATATACACAACACAATAGCACAATATATGCAGAGGGAGTGATGAGAAGAAGATTCGCAAATAAATATGGTACAATTGACAGCTATGTTCCAGCCCTATCAGTGCACATTGATTACAACAAGTCCTGTCTTATAGCGGAAAGCAGCAGCTACGTCGGAGATATTTCCATAACAAAAGAAACATTATCGAAATGAAAGTTGGTATATAGATCAAATTCTTATTTCTGTTTAAGTATGCATTTTTATCAAAAGAGCGTAAAAATTTCTCCTCTCCCTCCTTGACCCATCTCAGAATGACAAATTTCCTTCTAGATATAAAATACCGAACTAAGTTATGGAACAACAATTTACACTCCATCAAAATGATGCAGTTTACTCTCATATTCTACCAGAAATTACGATGGGAAATGCAGAAGTTTTGTCACCTCTTGTTTTGACTGCTTCTAAGCCTTTTTTGATTTACAAATTTGAGGAAGGAATTTGCCGTTGTCTACCGTATTGCCCATATACAGGGTGAGTTTCTTCTGATGCCGCTACTTGGAAGAGAACAGCCTCCTACGTTTGGGGTCCTTAGGAGTAAACACGAAGAAGATAATTAAGAGGAGCAACTCTCAGAACTAAATGATTCATTCTGTCGCCTTATATTCGGGCCCTTAATAGTAAATATGAAAATATGATTATGAGGAATACCTCTCAGAAATAAATGACATATTCAATTCCGTCAAAACAACTTTTTAGCCTACTTTATATTTTGAAAAATAAAAAGAGGCTTATGACATCACCTTGATATATATCCGTCTGTGTCTGTCCATCTGTCTGTGAATTCCTTCCTCCTAATTTTCAGGAGGCTTTTGGGATCACCTTACTGTCTATGTGTCTGTATGTCTGTTGACCCCCTAATTTTTTCGTTTTCTATATGATCCGTGCAGTATGAAAGGAAATTAAGCGATTATTCCCAGAAATTATTTCTTTTTCAGATTTCCTCATTGGAAAAATATAGTCATTTTATATTCGGGCCTATACAACAATTTGGGTGCTGCTCGAGCGTTTACTTGTGAGAAGTGAGAACATTTCAAGAAAATCCTGTCACGTAGTCGGACTCCTCTCCAATTATCGATCTTAGAAACTCACAAATATTAGGCAGATGTGCTTAGCATACAAATGCGACCTTCAGTACCCGTTAATCTATCTTATAAAATCTTCTTCTTGCGATCATGACTTGTAGAGACGTTTTAAAACAAAGATTGTTGAACATGAATCCTTTAAGTTCAGGCCGAGTTCAGCAGTATAGCAACGAAAGCCTCAATAATTCTGCAAGGGGGAGAACCGCTTCAAGGATGGTGCGGAAGACCATCACCACGAGGGCGACGTCGACAAGGAAGAAGGGGACTGCTCTAGCTCGTGAGTCACTGTCCCCAGGACATGGCTAGTCAGAAACAAAAACATCATTGCCTAATGGAATCCAGCACATTAATCACATGAGAGCATTGCAGCCAGCAACTGTGTGGGGTTATAAAACGGAAATTATGTCGCCCACGGCTACAAGACAATAAGGGTGAAAAAAAGACCTCTGCATGGACAGGAAACGCCCCTATGTTCATTAAGCCCTTCTCCCAGAGGACACATGAATAACCTCAAACGGGACAAACACGCTTACACACAAAAAAAAAGCAAACCGTATCGCATTTCGACCCTTCTTCTCGCGTCCTCTTTCTTATGCTCTCACTTTCCACCCCTTTCTCTTTCCTTCGTGTCGTCACAGTAAATCGTTTGAAATGAGGGTTTCTGCAGTTACATCTGTACACACAAGGACATTTCGTACGCACGAGGAACCTTGTTTTGTACACCCACCGGCTCAGTGCTATAAAGTGACCACGACACACTTTACTTACAAAGCATAGCAGAACTATACAGGTAATTTATTTTATCTTCTCTCGCGTCGGACATTTAATTTCGCCATAAAATTTGTACGGTCTCAGGTTCATAAATACGAAGCCGTGGCAAGTCACGAATCACGTAGGCTTGAGTCGTATCTCTAGTCTTAACGAACAAACATAGGTTGAATGGTGAATCACGGTAATCCGTGCTTGCAGCGAATGGATTTCACTGAATGTACGTATAAAACTTCGCTTCTCCTTTCCTTACCATGTTTCTGGAGGTACACAAATAGGAACTTGGCCAGTATCCTAAAGGGACCTACAGGATACCCAGACATGGTTTCTATTACGTTCCTCAGTTCCTCTATATAAATGCTGGAATGAGATCTTAAAACATAATAAATAATCCTCAAAAATTGCGTCCAAAATAAAAACAAATGTTGATACGATAGTGTCTACTTTGTTTTAAATCCAGAATATTGTTGCGTAGATTGCGTATTTCTGTATACATTTTATGTACCGTATCTTAAAACATGCCATATCAGCTCCCAACATAAATATTTTGACAAATTTGCAAGTTGTACCTGTAATACAGGCATGTCCAGCTTCAAACAGATTGTGATCGACTTTTTAGTGTCAAAACTGCCAGTGATCTACCACCCCCTCCTATCGTTGTACCTCGCTTTAAGCAAAAATATTGGTAAAAATAACACGACACATGATGTTTGCTGTAAAAGCAACTAGTAACTAGGCTGTGTCTCTGATGTCTGTAGCTTCATCCAGTTGGAGGGAGAAAGCAACACAACTGGAAACATCTTTCAGCAACTGTTCAGTTATGTTTCCATACATTATTTCTATTCGCCGCACAATGGCGTTTCTTGATAATTGAAGATCTTGAATAGGTGCTATGATCTCTTTCTTATTTTTAAATCCTTCGAAAAGCTATTTCAAGAAAACACCCCTTTACAAATTCCCCTTCAGTGAAAGGTTTGTATTTTTAACGATCAGATTGCTGACCTTGAAGTATGATTTGGTTGCATTGTTAGAAAGTGACCTTGGTTTTGCCATCAACTGTTGTTGAGCAGCTAATTTCCATTTAAGTTCTTTGAGCTTAAGTGTACGAATTTCACTTTTTGGTGGAAAATCAGCATCATACTTATTGCTATGGAGAGCATTACAATGACGTTCCAGATTACCCTTTTTTGGCAAGGATACTGAGGCGTTGCGTTTTCCACTATATTGAGGTAACTGTTTTATCTGGCACACGCACACAGACGCTTTCGAAATAAATAAAATAACGTGGGCAGAGCACTTACTGTCCCCAGTAATCATTAGTGTTATACACCATCTTCGGAAACCTTCAGGAACTATTCTGAGGGGTTGTTCTTCCTTACAAAACAGAAGACGAATTTATGCTTTTGTACATTTCAATCTTAGGATTCGGGTTAGCTTAGTCGGTATAGGGACTGGCTACGGACTGGACGTTCAAGAGTTCGGAGTTCGAGTCCCGGTAGGGTCTAGAATTTTCTCTTCTCCACAACGTCCAGACCGGCTCTGGGGCCCATCCAGCCTCCTATCCAAAGGGTACCACGGACTCTTTCCCTGGGGGTAAAGTGGCAGGGGCGTGAAACTGACCACTCACCTCCAGCTAGTGCCGATGTCAAGAAAATGAGGATCTACACACCCACTCCTCCATACGCCTTCATGGCGTAGAGCTTAGTTAGTTAAGCACAGGGACAACTTTACTTACTTGCTTACTTGCCTATATTTCAATCTCTTTAATTTTCATGGAAGAGAAGGACAACAGAATTAAAACAGATAACCCACTACATAATTTAAGTTTACACCTTAGTCATGATGTACAACGACACACACTACTTGTAACGCTTTATTTCAAGGAAACACGGAGAAATGACAGATTTTATGAGATACTTCTAGGACACTGAATTTTCTTTAACCCAGAACGAAGTTTTCCTAATGCTTTTGTGTCCAACAGTTAATTGAAAATATTTTCTTATATATTATATTGTTTAAGGTAATCCAAGTACTGTACACTAGAAGAGGCTACTGTTTAAGGAATATAAGAAGGTAAAGGTAAAGTTGGCCGGTCACGGTAGCCGAGAGGTCTAAGGCATGCACTGTCTTCGCTCGCTCGGAAGCCGGGATCGTGGGTTCGAATCTCACTCAGGGCATGGATGTTTGTGTGCGTTTTTCTGTGTTTATGTACTGGTAGAGGCCTTGCGATGAGCTGATCACTAGCCCAAGGAGTCCTACCGAATGTGTAAGATCTAGAAAACCCTAAGTGAACGGAGAAGTTCATGGAGGTAGGCCTAGGCCCACTGGGGCTGTAGTGCAAAAGAAAAAAAAAAGGTAAAGTTGTCCCTGTTCTAATTAAGTTCTAAGCCACGAAGACGTATGGGGAAGTGGATGTATAGATCCACATTTTCTTCAGTTTAAAGAATATATCTTAACGATATTTGGAAGCTGTCTGCAAGTAAATGGGAGATTGTCCTCGTTTCATTTGACTTCACCTGGAGCCGAAAGGGGGGAATTGAATTGATTTATCATTACAATATTTCGGTTCTAAACAACATGGCGACAACGCGGTTACGTAAGTTCACTAACCATTAAAATCTTGCATTATATTTCAGCTTGAGATTGCAAATACTATTTATCTCCCGGAGGTTACAGTGCATCACGCCATATTACAGTGAACTTTTCTGTCTCGTATCTATTTCAAAATTAATAATCCTTGTTAGTCTCTTGGAAATCAGTTATTGAAAACTCTGCGAAGGACATGTACACGTTTCGAACAATGCGTCAGAGTTATTGCTTCAAAAATGCATATGAGTAGACGCTGCTCTTTTCTAATTCGAACATTGTTTTCGAATTTTCCTCTCTTGTTATTTTCGTGCGAACATGTTTTTGTGTCGCATTTTTGAACGAATCATATTTTCTGCAAAGGGTATCCCACCTAAGATTTTCTTTGCCCTAACTAAAACTACTCTTTCCTCTGCGACTGGTTTAATTATTTTCGGCGTTCCTTTGTTTCCCACTGGCTGTCTGCTGGATGTCAGTTATGTCGGATTAATAAATTGTTCACTGGTTTAACCATTACACATGAGGACAAAGCGCAGTGCACTCGGCATCCTATTAAATCAGTTATCAGCAATGCCTAATCAGAAACACATCATGTATTATACAGAATTAGTGTCCCCAGCAATTTGCCCAACTGTCAGCTAAACAGAACCAAGCCAGCTTCATCAAGCCTGACGTACGCCATAACCGTACTGCAGAAACACACAGTGCAGCACAACCACATTTTTCTTTAAAAAATATTTTGTCACTGGCATTTTGTTACCGGTTCGTCGTAAATCAAAAACAGTGATCATTATGACACGCAAAATCATACTACTTGTTCTTTTGTATAGTTTAAGACATGTGCTCTTCCTGGAAGAACAGAATAAATGTTTAATAGAATAGAAATGATCAAGATGTTAGACGTATCCTGTAAAGACTAATGAAGAAGGAAATAGGTGAACTTACATAATGATGGTACTATTGTTGTTATTAATATTATTATTGCTTAAATTGGCCACGTCTGTTGTGAGACAGTCTAAAAATTTAACTGAATTATTATAATGTATAAGTGTAAGAAGTTATTATGGTTCGAAAGAAGAGTGCCTGACATTTTGGTATTACCCACTGGTTTGGCTGCAGTAGGTAAGCTTGACAAATTTTTCACTTCAAAATACGAGTCACAATATTACCCGTGGAAGAAGCTAAGACTAAGCTGGGGATTAATTTTATCTTTTGATTTTCTTTGTGATATTCAGAATGTCCGCTTTCGCAGACGAGTCCCAACTAATATTTTGCGTAAATTTCCGGTTTCTCCCTTCTAAGCAACGTGTCTGTCTATCGGCCTTTCGTTTAAGTACACTCCAGTGGCAGATGCTCTGTTGAAATAATGAAGAACCTCTTTATGTCCATCCTTAATTCCACACTTCATTTCAATACTGCTGCTGATTATGACGATGGTTGTAATGGTGGTGGTGATGATGATAATTTACTTTTTTTTACTCCATGGCTTTAGTCCGCAAGCGAACTATACCGACCGAGCGACCGTCGCTTGTCGGCGAAGTTAGTGCCAAATTTAGCGGATATAGGATGCCGCATGATCAGCTCAACGAATCCCCACGGCCGTTAATCTCTGTTTTCTAGACATGAGCAGCTATTTTCTTGAAATAGCTCCTCAATTATCCTTAACGAAGTTAAGTGGACCCCGTTCCTGTCCCACTATTTCTCAGAAAATCTGGTAGCGCCGGAAATCGAACTGGGGACCTCTGAATCTGTAGGCAGGAACTCTGACCACTAGACCACAGATGATGAGGATGATGATGATGATGATGATGATAATAATTTCAGTCCTCATATTAAAGTCACTCTATGAGACGCTGTCGCTTAAGGAGGAAACAGCAGAAAGCTTTGAAATAAGCAGCGACCACAAAAACTCTGGACGTCCGGTAAACTTAGGGCCATTCTGGCTTTATCGGTGAAGGGTTACAACTGTTTGGTGGGGGGGGGGCGTCAGTGAATTAAACGACGTAAAACTGACCATTCATCTTAAGCTGATCGGAACGCACTTTATATCCACGCTCCTAATTAACTTGATGTGGGTCTAGCCTAGTCTTCACATGCTTCTGGTACCCTGTTATGCAGAGCATTGTCTCCCCTATGGTGTTGCGGCGAAACCGAGGGGTCCGTAAAGTGTAAATGAGAGTTCCGCAAGAAAATTCCATTACTATATAAAAAACTATTGATTGTAAATATATGGAATATCAGTTCTTTATGCTTCATCTTAGTATATATAAAATGTGATTTTGCTTCTACGCATGCGCAGTTAAATAATGTATTGATCTGTTATAATTATTCAACGTCTATATATTAGTTTTACTTATTAGTGGTACAGTTTTTAGCTATGCGGTAGCGTAGTTGGTTGAGGGGCTATGCTACGAGCCGGAAGGTCGTGGGTTCAAGTCCCGATGAGATCACTAGATTTTTTTCAATTGATCTAATCCTTCCAGCCGCACTATGGCCCTGGGATCGACTCAGCCTCTAACAGAAATGAGTAACAGGAATTAATTAAATAATTTTCCTGTGGAGTAAAGCGCGGCCGGCGTGTAAGGCTGACAGCCTTACCGCCATCTTTGAGCCGATTGTCTAGATAGTGTGGGAGCCTCAACGTCTCACAACCTTATGGGCCTTCACGGCCTGGTACAGGGATAGCTTTACCTTTTTTTTACAGGTATATAAGAGGAGCTGGGATAGCGCAGTCGGCATAGCGACTGGCTACGGGCTGCAAGATAGAGGGGTCGGAGTTCGAGTCCCGGTGGGGGCAAGAATCTTCTCTTCTCAAAGTCGTTCATACTGACTCTGGGGTCCGCCCAATGTCCTATCCAATGGGTACTGGGGCTCTATCTCGGGTGGTTAAGCGGCAGGGTTGTGAAGCTGCCCACTCACCTCCAACCAGTGCCGAGGTCAGCAAAATGTGGATCTATACATCCACTTCCCCATACGCCTTCACGGCGTAGTGTTTAATTAGTTAAGCACATGGACAACTTTACAATTTTGCAGGTATACATGTATTAGGGGCTCCGCGAAAATGTTTTCAGTGTGCAAGCGTCCCACAGACCCATAAGTTTGGAAAAACTGATATAGGACAAACGACAAAGTCTCTTACGTGCTTGTGTAAGTACCATCCCGTGAGGACGTATGAGGAATAGAGGTATGGCTCCACGCATTTTTAACATTGATAATAGTTGTAGGCAAGTTGCCAGCTTTATGCCCCGTCCACTTTACCTCAAGGAAAGGGCTCCAACTGGACAGGAGACTGGGTGAGCTCTAGACTCAATGTGAACACAACCGTGAAGACAAACATCTTCCACCCCACCCCCTCCACCCCCCACTAGAGAATTAAAACCTGATGCCAAATCTCTGTACCCGTAGTCACGCCAGTTCTGTTACGTTCTGTTGTGTAGCGTAAACCTGACAAGCTTTATGGCCTACTTTATTTCGTAGTACGGCCTTCTGAATTCGCTACGAAATTAAGCATGTGCTAGTTTTAACAGTTCTGCATAAATGGCTCTATATGGAGCCATTAGAGTGTATAGCCACGAAATAAGGCAAAGTTACCCTGTGTTTAATTAGTCTAACTAAGCATTACACTATGAAGACGTGTGGCCGAAGTGGAGGCATAGCATCGCCATTTTTGACCTGGGCACTAGATGGAAGTGAGTGGTTAGCTTCACGCTGCGGCCGCTTTAATTCTAAGGAAAGAGCCTCTGTAACCATTTTAGAGACGGCTCAGTGGGCCCCAGACCCGGTCTGGATTCTGTGGAATAGAGAGAAATCTCTTGTCTATGTCTAGAATCGAAGCCCGGCCTGCGAGCTAGTAACCCGACTGACATATTCCGTCTATTTGAATAAATGAGATATGTCATGAAATAGGGTGCGTTTAACCTAAGAACAAAAAATGTGAATTCTTTTTGAACATACCAATTTCTACCCGTCACTTACATGTTATTATCAACAGCTGTTTGACAATTCAAGTCACTTCGAGGCCGCACGTTCTGCACGGAAATGTCCGTTATTACACAGAAGCAAAGTGATTTGACTACAATACTCGGGGGTCGCTTGCCGGCAAGGTTGTCCATTGTTGGAGCCAGTGAAGTACGGTTGAGCTAGTCAGGGACAAGTTGAGAGTATGAATACAAGGAAAGACGTGGGTTATCGCAGAGGGTCATCATTTTCAACTCTGCCCACAACTTCAACCGCTAATGTAGTCAGGGTAAGAAAAATGAGGAAGAGGGGTAGAGGGGGGGGAGTGATATTTCCTGGCTGTATTCAAGTGTCAAGGTGATAAACAATGTGAGATGAATAGCAAGATAGGTCATGAGTATAGGCTTTCACAGGAAATGCTGCTTCCTCTTTCACCCCTAAAGCAGTTTATTCCCCACACACTCTCTCTCTCTCTCTCCCCCTCATTTCTCTCTGTCTGAGGAATAAGTCATATTAATCACTGAATCTATTTGAATTAGTGACCCTATGAATTAGGAAACATACTGACAGGCTGGAATATTAAAAAAAAATGGTTTCTTTACAGTATGATTCAAAATGTGTATTTTGGGGATGAAGCGCTGACGTCAACCAGAGACTCTGTGGAAAGACCGTGGCTTCGTATCCGCCGGGTGAAAGTTTTCGCTGTCAGTGGTACGTTTTTGTAAAAGGTAAAATATAAAACGCCTGTCACGGTAGCCGAGCGGTCTAAGGCATGTACTGTCTTCGCTCGCTTGGAAACCGGGATCGTGGATTCGAATCCCACTCAGGGCATGGATGTTAATTTGTGTGTGTGCTTTTTTCTGTATTTGTGTACAGGTAGAGGCCTTGCGACGAGCTGATCACCCTCCCAAGGAGTCCTACCGAATGTGTAAGTTCTGGAAAAACCGAAGTGAATAGAGAAGTTCAAGGAGGTAGGCCTAGGCCCACCGGCGCTGTAGTGCCAAGGGGGAAAAAAATATAAAACTGTCCCTGTGCTTAACTAATTAAGGACTACAACTTGAAAACTTATAGAGGAATGGAGGTACAGATCCACGTATTCTTGAACTCAGAAATAGTTGAAAGTGCGTGGTCATCTTCAGGCCCCGGCCATTTTACCCTGGGGAAAGAGCCCTTGGTACCCATTCGATAAGAGGTTCGGTAGGCCCCATAATCGGTGTGGGCGACGTGGAGAGGAAAACAACCTTACCTCTATTGGGACTCGAACTCTAAACCTTCAGCCGTCCAGCCCTTAGCCAGTCGCTAAGCCTACTACGCTATCCCGGCTTCCCATGTGTTTCGTAGCCAAATTTAATTCTATCCAGACAAATGAGCTAGCCCTGCATCCAGATGCGTCACCATATTACAGAAGCTTCCGAAGTACAATTTACGCCGATTACAGTGCTCGCGCTGTCTAGGGCACGAATTGTCTTCGCCGGCTCAAACGCTGAAGTCGCTGGTTCGAATTCCAAGCGCTGCATGGATGTCTGTCCGTGTTTGTATTGTCCTGTGTGTAGGTAGCGGCCTTGCGGCCACCAAAGGAGTCCTACCAACTATATATGCTAAAGAAATTGTAAAAACAGAAGCCATGGTACTTCATGGACTGTAAAGCTCACAGAGAAGTACGTAAAGTTGTCCCTGTGCTTAACTAATTAAGCACTATGCCATTAAGGCCTATGGGGGAATGGATGTATAGATCCATATTTTCTTGACCTTGGCACGAACTGGAGGTGAGTGGTCAGCTGCACACCCCAAAGGAAAGAGCTCCGGGTAGCCATTGGATAGGAGGCTGGGTGGTCCCCAGATCAGGTCTGGATGACATGGAGAAGTGAAAATTCTTGACCCTACCGGGACTTGAAATCCAACCCTTCTTTGTCCAGCCTGTATTCAGTCGCTATATGGACTATGCTATCAGTTACTTAAACAGAAGTGAAATGTTCATATTGTTGCCATATTCTTCTTCTTATTCCTACTGCTACTACTACTACTACTACTACTACTACTACTACTACTACTTCCACCACACAGAAAGAGAGAGGGACAGTTTATAATTACGGATAGTCTTTTTTTTTATTACTTGGTGGAGTGGGACTGAGTCCACTTGGTACTACGCCACTTCTGGCCTATTGTACCAGCCCTAAATGATAGGTGAGGGTGATTGTGGAGCAATTGGTGGAATGAAGATTGGCAGGGGAAACGGAAGTACTCGGAGAAAACCTGCCCAGCCCCACTTTGTCCACCACAAATCCCACTTGACCAGATCCAGGATCTAAAACGGGCCGCCACGGTGGGAAGCCAGCGACTAACCGCTTGAGCTATGGCGCGGCCCTACAGATAGTCTTAGTAGTATAGATACAATCGATAGCATGACAACTGAAACATGGAACATGGAACATGGCTAATAAATCACATCAGTATTAAGATTACTTCTACTGAGAGGTGTCTACTTGTGGTCGAATAGAAAGTTTACGTCCCAGAATATGACTTTCCTAATATTCACCGCCGAGGGAACCTGAGATCTCATAAAATACAAGCAGCTGGACATTTCAGCTGACATAACACATTCGTATACTTGTAACTCTGCTCTCTACTGCGTGCTCGCATGCCAAAACAAATTACATCACCTCTCTGTAATTAGATACAATTACGAACTATGTTAGTAATTTTCGCTGGAAAGCACATGACAGCTCTACTGCTGTTACGTGACATATCAGGATTGAGGTTCAACAATTTTTTTCCAATTTAAACGCATACATAACCCTCTGTTTCTGTCATTATGCCAGTGTTTGGAGTCTCGTTCGCTATCAGTCAGCGTTACGCTAGGTTCTTTACTCTACAAACAGGGTTATAGTAATTGTAAACTCGGGGGGGAAATTAACGACCTGTCAAACAGGACAAAGAAAGTGTTGTCCATGTAATCTAATTCACTTCCTCTTTTATTGTACTACTTTGTGTGGCGATTTTATCACAATATTAATACAAATTAACGAGCCTTCTAGAAGCTTACGGGATTTGACAATCTGAATTACAGGTTTATGTCTGTTTGTCACTAATCGATCGTTTGGTTGTGTGTGTGTGTGTTTGGAAAGGGGGGGGTACGTTTAGATGCACGTCAGCTACTGTTGCTATTTAAGCACAATAGACCACTGTAGGTCGCGGTGCAAGGGCCGAAAAGGCCCACCCCTTATATGTACATTCATATATATAATATCATATTACAATTCCATGACACAATAAGGATATATATATATATATGTGAAGATATAATTTAATAAGACACAATGAAAGAAACAAATAATACGAAAGAAAAGAGACAGATACAGTGAAATACAACAGAGAAAAAGAAAGAAATGAGCCTTAAAACTGAGGTGACATGTATGTTCTGTATTCTTTCTGTATTTGATAAGCAGGCGTTGGTAACGGACGTGATGGTTACTCCGCTTGGGGATTAGGGTTAACAACCCTTCACCGTCACCGTAAAATATTCGTTTAAAACAAACTTATACAAAGTCTCACAGGCGACCTGTGAAGGACACGAGGATTGGTGCTTGCAATATTATAAATTTAGATGTGATATGACCCGTGTAAACATTTCATAGCAAGATGTCATTTTCTAAGAGCGTGAGACTTTGTCTCTGACTCAAGAATTTTCCAACATTTTACGGACCCGAAGGTTCATTTCTTTGTTCACAAGAGCCCGCCACTGGTCCCTATCCTAAGCCATTTAAGTCCAATCCATATGTCCATTTACCTTAGCATAGGTCGTTCCGAAGTATCTAAGTGCGAAGCCCTGCGTAACCCTTCTTAAGATTGTTTTTTTTTTTTTCACGGTGAGGGGTTCTCAGTTTCACTCCCAAACCTCGAGCAGGAGGACCTCCCTTCGTCCTTTGTCCACGACTGCTTGTTAAACATATTCACAACTACCCTCCATATCTGAAGGCCGTACCGTCCATCCGCAACCTGAGGACACGCCATAACGTCGTGACAAGGGACCAGCTTAAAATAAAGAATATAAATTGAAGAAATGTAGTTAATCAAACACATATTGATAAATACTACTTCGTTGCCATTCGCAGGAAATATTTGCGGACATAAAACATAATGGCCATTTAATCCAGATACTAAGTTCAATTAGAGTGCCGAGGTCAAGAATTGTGGAGTTATAACTCCATTCCCCCATACGTCTTTATGAAGTAGTGTTTAATTAATTAAACACAGGGGTAACTCTGTTTTTCATTATCTTCTTAAGGAGTTCTATTAAGAAAATTCAAATATGGATAATTAGAGGCCAACATCAAACCATCCGATCATAATAAAATTAGAATTATATTAAATGTAATAATGAAACACATTATAAAAGATTTGAGGTTTTCAAGGCGGTGACTATGCAGAATGTCGTCCTCTCGGATGTGGCGCCGTGTAGATATTGTATTAACCGACGTTTCGGAGGGACGTATCACCTCCATCTTTAGGGTATAAGAAATCCGCGAGCGATGAACTAGCGTGAGCATTCTGCTCGCGGATTTTTATACCCTGAAGATGGAAACGATACGTTCCTCCGAAACGTCGGTTAATACAATATTTACACGGCTCCACATCCCAGAAGTCGGCATTCTTCATGAAACACATTATTGCATACGAGATGAAATGAACAGAAGAGTCTAATTTTAGACTTGCATTTTCTTGTCGTATGCGACAGGTGAGATCATGCGATGCAAAGAGATAAGCACAATGCCCAATCTACTGTACCCTCCATGGCTAATATTAAATATGGCTCACGATTCTATAGAGTGTTAACAGAAACAACACTGTGCAATTTTAGTGGATGAAAACTGTTGTATAAGTGAGATAATAATATAAATTTACTGTGCTTGCAGCAGTAACGCTGGTTCCATAGCTAGTAGTACATGGGTAGCCATGTTTCTAACTGGATCGAGCGAGAGGTGATGGAAACGTGTTTCAGGTGCATTATCCTCTCGACGGCGAGAGAAGGGTGTGGAGAGCTGGACGGTGGGAATTGCTCACTTTGCATGCACTGGCTAAATAATTGAAACTACCAGGTCGTAATAAAATCTGCAATGTGTTGTTGCTGCACAACACGGTGAGCCTTAAATCGTACATCACCACTCTCACCAAAGTGTACCAGATATCCGTTTAAATCACACGTGTGAACATCATACTAATTGGAACTGATTAATTTAATCTTCCATATATAAGGAACTACAGAAGGCTGAAAATGGGCAGTATTTATAACCGAAAAATATACTGTTATATCAAATGACTATTGGGCGTTTTTTCTCTGGGGACAAAGCAGCCCGGGCATGCAAATGACCATCGCTTCTCCATCTATTGCTGAGGTCAAGAATAATGAAGATTTGCGTCTACTCCCACAAAGATCGTCATGGCATGGTGTATCCTTACAGCACAAAGACAGACTTATTTTTTTTCCTTTCATAGACACTGGTAAAGAGTACAATTATATACAGGGCACCTGAATACAACTTAACTTTGAACTGATTAGCCGCTTAACAAAATCCAGTGCCCCATAATGCTGCAATAGACAACACACAGATGTTTATAGGTCATGACTCAATATCAGGCTTAAAATAATGAATTTGCAAGAAATAAAGTGACATATTCTTAATTTACTCTTTGGCTTCGGGTACGATCCATAGCCAGTACCCCCCAAATAAAAATCAGAAATATTACCGGTCTGGATAATTTGTTCGGTGACGTTCCCTCCTTGCTGACACAAATAGGTTACAGGCCTATCCATACCCTAGGAGTCCGTTCGCTTCTTGGCGTGTCTTGAATTAATATTCTGGATTGGCTGCTCAGTTAGCGCTCTATGATACGATTTGTAGACTGACCAATTCCGAAAGGATTTGATCGACTTTTCTGTTCGTTGGATATCAATTTGAATTTGAAAGTCAAGAGATTTCCTTGGGTTACCGAATTCGCACACTGACGTAATTTTCCTTTCGGGGTTTAACTTTGTACCCTCCCTCGAAAGACATATGAACACTTTTTTGGTTTTCAGCCAGGAGTGGGTGTCAGCTTCGTGTCGCCGGGAACTACGTCTCCGTGGAGACAGGAAATTTACGATGTCCCTGGTCTGGAGGGCTCAGTATCGCTGAGTTCCATTTCACAGGTGTGAGTTGCTCGTTGTCTAAGGAAGCTAATTCAATTTAAGATCTAGAAGCTCGTCATCATGTTATATTAATATAATTATTGGCTTTTTGTGCATCTTCCATGATCCTCTTTTTACTTAAAACGACGGATCGCAGACTGGACTCTGTCTCCTTACTGAGATAGTGACTAACTCTACCTACTGGGGCCGACCATAGTTGCTTTACCGGAGGAACGAAAGAAGAGCCTAGTATCCGAAACATAATTTTAAATAAAAATAGCGCGAAGGATACAGGTAAAAAAATCGATAATTGAGCCGACTTCATTTATTAGGATCCTGGTTGTCCATTGTCTGGTATCGACTCCAAGACGTAAGAAGACTATAGGAATGCTGTGGGAAGACGAGGTCGTGGATTACTTTCAGAACTGCACACACTACCTGAGGAGAACTACGAAATTCCTAAGATGGGCAATCATTCTCCGGACCAAAATTGAACCTGGGACCGTCTGAAAACATATCAGAAACACCAACCTCTACGCCGTGGCATTGGTTCACAGGTGCTTACGTGAACCTAACCCTGATGGCATTTAGCTGTGCTCCTGTGATGATATTCTGGCAGCTGTTTTGTAGTGTCAACGAAAGGAAACGCAATACAATTTAGTATAGCGACGGGCTGCGGGTTGGACGGTCGGGGTTCGATTATCTACAAGGGTAACATATTTTTCTCTGTTCTTCATTCTCAAGACTGGCTCTAGGGCCCACCTAGTCTCCTGTACAATGGATACCGGGGAGCTCTTTCCCCGGGGGTAAAGCGGCCGGGGCGAGGAGCTGATCATTCACCTCCATCTAGTGCCGAGGTGAAGAGTGATGGTGCTGTACTTCCACTCCTTCATACATCTTCATGGTTCGGTGCTTAATTAACTAGGCACAGGGACAACTTTACTTTAACATACGAACCTCGGAGGTACACTTTGTGGGTAGAATACAAGTTAGTGCTGCACTTCCGGTCTTCTCGAAACCACGCTCATTCACTGCCGAGTCACTTCTCCTTCCTCTTCCGCGTTCTATCGTATTCTGATCTTCTGTCCAAAATTCAAGGTCACATTGCGACTGACGGCCAGCTAGTCTGTAAGTTTTGGTGTCGAGCCCCACCTGAGGCTCATGACCAGGTATTTAATACTTCTTGACAGTTATGGTCTTGTTTTTGTGGAGCGCCCTCTCTGACGAGAGGACGGGTCTGTATTTTGTATATGCTGCTGGCCCTTGCCAGTGCGGTCTTTCTCGGGCCCGAGTCCCTTGGGATTTGCCACCATATTTTACTGTCTCAGATTTGAGACTTCCTTTTTCGTCGCCTCGTAGGACTCACAAGGTCACGGTGGAGGTATTCGACCACCGGCTCCACAAGGGTTTTGGTCTTTCTGGTCTACCTGTGTCAAAGTCAAAGTCACATTGCGACTGACGGTCGGTCAGTCAGTCAGTAAGATTTGGTGTCGAGCCCCATATATTAATTATTACCGTTTGACAGTTACGATCTTGTTTCTGTGGGGCGCCCTCTCTGACGAGAGGACGGTTCTGTCTTTTGTTTATGATGCAGGCCCTTGCCAGCGCATAGTTTCTCGGGTCCGAGTCCCTTGGGACTCGCGATCATATTTTACTGTCTCAGATTTGAGACTTCCTTTTTCGTCGCCTCGTAGGACTCACAGTGTCACGGTGGAGGTATTCGACCCCGCTTCCACACGGGGTTCTGGGGTCTATCTATGTTATCTCCTATTCTGTTTTATATTTGCCTACCGAACAGGGGACACCAAGTCGAACACTTAATTTCCCCGTTGTCACGAAAACGAACCCTCCATTGCTGTGAGGACAAATGTTTACCTAGCCGTTGCTCAACAACGGACTGTTCCAGCTGGTCGCCACCGATACGTGTATCAACAAGCCGTTACCTATGCAATGGATTCACGTGTCACAATACAATTACATATGCTTTATATCGTACAATTTTCTATGTAACATTTTAGTTACAGTAAAAACTGCATTGCAATAGTATTCCTTGCTGTAGTTCTTAGGTCCACATTTCGCTAAGAATAGGCTGAATGAAGAGTACTATCTTCTGGAAGTTAATGCCGCATAGTACTTTGAACGTCAACTGACGTTTCGGAGGAACATTCCGCCCCAAGGAAGCTTGCCACCTGCTTTCATGATGGTATCTTTTTTGGCTTATTCTTCGTCCCTGAAGATGAAAATATGTTCCTCCGAAACATCGGTTGACTTTCAACGGACCACATGGCGTTGTAGTCCAGAACATTTCTTTTTTAATGCTAGAGGGGTGGGACTAAGTCCCTTGTACTGCGGCCACTTCTGGCCTATTGTACCAGCTCCAGATGATAGGCGAGGGTGATTGTGGAGCAATTGGTGGAATGAAGATTGGCAGGGGAAACCGAAGTACTCGGAGAAAACCTGCCCCAGTGCCACTTTGTCCACCACAAATCCCACTTGACCAGACCCAGGATCGAAAACGGGCCGCCGCGGTGGGAAGCCAGCGACTAACCGCTTGGGCTACAGCGCGGCCCATCCCAAAACACAGTACTATTCATAATCACTGCTTTGAGAACCCAGTCCTACAATAGGATCTACGTTTTTGGTTTGTTTAACCTTGGCATTATTTTCTTCGAACTTACCCCATGGAACTGAGCCCTTCACGAGAAGCCACCAGTTGTGTAGTTACTAAAAAATTGTATGGAATTCTAAGGTTCATTATCGTGTTTACAAGAGCCCTTCACTGGCCCCTATACTGAGCCAGATCAATAGCTTAAGTCGTTTATCCAAAGAAATCGCCTAAGTCCGAGGCCCTATGTGTTATTTCGTAACAAGATTACTTTTTTTTGAGGAGTTGTTGAATCCACGTACAAACACCAAGCTGGAGGATCACCTCTTGTCAGCTGTCCACGAATGCTTATTCAATATATTCGCAGCTACCAACCATATCTGGAGTGGAACAGTAAAATTTCATGAGCTCACCTGTTTCAACAGTTTGAAAAACACCTTCAACTTCATGGATGCATTTTAGTTGCTCAATAAATACTGTATACATAATAACAGGGATTCCAAAATTAGATAAACGCCAGTTTCACTTATATTAGGGGCACTGAAGTTGTTTTGCCACATCCGTTTTTAACAAGGGTCTACCGTATGTCATATGATATTTTATGTGCTAACAAGATTACTTGGTTTTTGAACCACACTATGTCTGCCAACATGAAATCTATCGAAGCACAGCTGCAGTGCATGTGTGGTGTGCTGCGGCATATGAAGAGAAGTTGGTATAGTGGTTTGGGGGAAGAATCACACCTCGCCATCCAATGACCACTGGGCCATTTTCACTTGACCCCTTGCAATAGCAGTAGCAGAAGGGCGGCAATGGATTGGATTGGTCTCGAGGGGGCGCGTTGAGACGTTTATTTGCAGTGACCACCAACAAACTGCCCCCACAGTCCCACTGCGGCCCGTAGCTACACTATGTGCCTTTGGCTTTCAATGGATTCGCGTTGATAACTTGCAAACCGAGAAGAATAAGAAGAAGTATATGGTAGAGAATTTAGCAGCATACGTGTAGATACAAGGGACGTACTCAGAAGTTTACACTGCTTTTTTATTTTATTGAAAATTCAACTTGAACTGTGAAAACAGACCTACAAAGGTAAACGGTTGTGCATATGCTTAATTAATTAAGCACTACGCCATGAATATGTATGGAAGAATGGAGGCATATTTCCATGCATTCTTGACCTCGACACCGAATGCAGATGAGCGGTCAGCTACATGCAACTATCGCTTCACCCTGGGTAAAGAGGCCCCCAGCACCCTCTGGATAAGAGGTTAGGTGAGCCCCAGACCCAGTCTGGACACTGTGGAGAAGATAAAAATCTCTTGCACTTGTTGGGAATCGAACTCCCATCGAGCCCGTAGCTTGTCGCTATACCGACTGAACTATTCCGGCTCGTGAAAATAGGCCTATTGTCCATTATTTGCGAATGTATAGTAAAGCCTATCAATTCCTGAAAAATATTATTCTTATTCCGTTACGTAACAACACTGAAGGTCCATTTTCAAAAGAACTGCAGCGCCGGTATACCAGGATGTAAGGCTTAAGAATATAGTGCCACGTATTAGGGGTTCAGGGTAACGAACAATTATGGATTTTATTATAATTATTATTATTATTATTATTATTATTATTATTA